>NW_020270704.1:0-377940 GCF_002803265.2 Melanaphis sacchari
TGTTATTGTTAGCATTAAGAGAAATGGTGATGTATCAAAAATTGATACTGCTATAGATGTGGCATCATTTTTGGCTGGCAATCATACAGACTTATTTAAAAATAAACAACAAAATTAGAACCACCTGCAGGTGTTATTATATTAATAATAGTAATATTCGTTAATAATAAAACAACACACGCAGGACAGAACACATAAACAAACAACGATATATTTCACACATGAAAATGTACAAGAGTACACCATAATAAGTAAATATTATATTAGTAATCTAAACTGTTTATAACTGAAAAATAAAATTGTTTATCATTTTTAGATGGATCATTCGGAAATTGTGATAAATCGATAATCACGTAAAGAGACAATTATTATGAAGTAATAGCTAAGTGGTACATTCTTGTTCCTCAGTGAATGTCACTTGCAGCAATATTAAAACACAATAAGTTGATTGTAAAGTATCTTGACCGACTAAGGGACTGCTTTACACCATTGACCGATAAGGTTAGGTTATGGGATGTAAGATTATTTGGAAGACGTTACAGTTGAACATAGATGATTAGTGAGCTCTGTCTGGTGGGGTATATATGTAAGATCTTAACATAAATATCACTGACAAATGTATGCCATTAATATAATAATATGCATTATGCTACTAAATCATTGTGCGACATGCATTGTTGTCGTAGTTATTTTAGTTCTGTTTATCAAATCTAACAAAAATTAAATAATTAATTTATTTTAAATTTAGCCTAAGTATAATCATACCTTAATATATAATTTAAATTTAAAATTGTATTAATATAATATAATGATAATAATACGACCTAAATAAATATAATATTATAATGACATTTATTTAGAAGTAATTATTAATTTGTTATATTTTAAGTTTTATAAAACATTATCAATTATAAACATTAAAGATGATGTAGAAATTGTTTAACCATTTATATTTTGGTGTGGTCCATTTCATATTTACTTGTTCTGTTCTAGTTGCACCATGCTCCCAGCGTCTTATAATTATGCGGATTATTAATCTATATTTCTGGTAATCTTTAATATTGTTCAAACTCAATTAATTCTTAGCACTTTTATTTATTTATTTTTAAATTTAGGATATGTACATTTGTTAATATTTTGTTGTTATTGTGCTGTCAGCTCCTCTAATTTTATCATAAAATAAAGTATTGCATTTATTAGCTTAATTCTGGTACCATCGCTCTTATAAGTGATACAGTTAAAGAAACTATTGAATATTAATCAATTGTCGTGTGGTACTCCCAAGTTTTAAGTTTAAAACAATATTTTATGATTTTTACCGCTGTTTTCCTGTTAAAGAAAACAACAAGTGACACGGTGATAGTTAAAGGTTTCACGGCGACCGAAGCACTTGACAGAAACACAGACACGTACACACTGTGTATTAAGTAATCATTTTATTAGAATACTAGTTTACATGTTATTAGAGTAAGCATAATACGTTAATAAGTCACGGTTATTATGAGAATATTTTATCCTTTATTTTTACTTACATAATCGAATCACCGATTGTCGACGACACCAGCTCCACTCCCAATGACGACAATGCACAAGAATACAACAGACAGGTCCGGATACCTAGGTTTCTCCAACCATTGTAAATAAGAGATTTAATCCATTACTCATACATATCTTTAAATATCGAATCGAGTTCAGTTACTCTAATGACAAACGCCATTGAGTTTAACAAGAGTTTTGTCGTATTCTAATTTCAACCCATCTTTTAGAACACTCGTTTAATTATATTATAATGACGTTGACAAACACTAGTATCCGACCTTGTCTGTATTAGCATTGTCGTCAGTTGGGAGGCTTCATTATGGTGTCTGTCGACAATCGGTGATTCGATTATGTAAGTAAAAAAATAAAGGATAAAAATTATTCATTAACTCCTTAATAACCTTAAGTGACTTATTAACGTACTTTATTATGCTTATCTACATAATAACATGTAAACTACACGAGTATTCTAATAAAATGATTACTTAATACACAGTGTGTTGCACGTGTCTGCTGTGTTTCTGTCAAGTGCTTCGGTCGCCGTGAAACCTTTAACTATCACCGTGTCCACTTGTTGTTTTCTTAACGGGGAAAGAAACCTGGCAACAGGTAAAAAATCATAAAATATTGTTTTTAAACTTAAAAACTGGGGAGTACCACACAGACAATTGATTAATATTCAATTAGTTTCCTTTTTTTTTAACTGTATCACTTATAAGTACAGTGCGTACCAGAATTAAGCTAATAAATGCAATACTTTATTTTATTGATAAAATTAAGAGGAGCTGACAGCACAATAACAACAAAAATATTAACAAATGTACATATCCTAAATTTAAAAAAATAAATAAATAAACAGTGCTAAAGAATTAATTAGGTTTGAACAATATTAAAGATTACCAGAAATATAGATAATAATCCGCATAATTATAAGACGCTGGGGGCAGTGGTGCAACTAGAACTTAGAGACACCAAAGTTAAATATGAAATGGGACTCCTACCCAAAAATATAAATGGTCTTAAACAATTTCTTACATCAGTCTTTAATGTTTATAATTGATAATGTTTTACTAAAACTTAAAATAATTAACAAATTAATGCAAATTACTATTCTAAATAAATGTACATTATAATATTATATTTATTTAAGGTCGTATTATTATCATTATATTATATTATTAATACAATTTTAAATTTAAATTAATATATTGGTGGTATACATTTATACTTAGGCTAAATTTAAAAATTTAAAAAAAATTTAAATTTAAAATTTAATTTTTTGTTAGATTTGATAAAACAGAACTAAAATAACTACGACAACACACGCATGTCGGCACAGTGATTTGGTAGCATACTAGCATATTATTATATTAATTACAATATTTGTCATGATATTTATGTTAAGATCTTACAATTATACACCCACCCAGACATGGCTACTAATCCATCTAATTCAAACATAATGCAATTGCTTCAAATAATCTTACATCCCATAACCTAACCTTATCGTGTCAATTGTAAAAACAGCCCTTAGTCGTGTGCAAGATATAACAATCAACTTACTTGTGTTTTTTTTTAATATTGCTGCTGTTGACATCACTGATGAACAGAATACAATTAACATTACTATCATAATAATTGTCTTCTTTGAATGATTACGATTTATCACAATATCCGAATGATCCATCTAAAAAATGATAAACAATTTTATTTTTTCAGTTATAAATCAGTTTTAGATTATAATATAATATTTACTTCTATTATGGTGTGCTCTTTGTACATTTTCATGTGTTGAAATATATCGTTGTTTGCTTATGTGTCTTGTCCTCTTGTGTGTTGTTTTATTATTAACGAAATATTACTATTATTAATAATATTAATAACACCTGCAGGTGGTTCTAATTTTTGTTGTTTATTTTTACCCAAATAAGTCTGTATGATGCCAACCAAAAATGATGCCACATCTATAGCAGTATCAATTTTTGATACATCACGTTTTTCAATGTCTTGAGTATAGTCATTTGACATGTTTAATTTTTTTATTTCATTGATTAATTCAACTAATTTCACATTAGTTGAATTATTAATAAATTTACTTTGGATTTTCTTTGGTTCCTTTAAAATATTATAAATATAGATATCAGATTAGTGACTGATGACTATAATTATCTAATTAAATATATTTATATATTTCCACAGGCCTCATAAATTAATTTTACTATATTATAAGCTATACAATAAAAACCAATTAAATAACATGACAAAATGTTTATTTATATAAATTTATACAATGGATTATTACATTTATTTTATTTATTATAGGTATATATACATAATTTGAAAAATTTACTAAAGGAAATGGGGGAATTAAAATAATGAGGGCACGCGTCTTGCGACGCTTATTACGGGCCTGTAGGGGTGGGGGGCAAGACACATATATTGAAATATATCGCTGTTTGCTTATGTCACATAAGTTATGTGTCTTGTCCCCTTTTGTGTTGTTTTATTATAAAATTACCAGTATTATTACCAGTAGTATTATAATTAATAGTATTATAATTAACAGTACTATTATAATTATTATGAATAACACTTGCAGGTGCTATTTTTTTTTTTTTATTCAAATATGTTTGCATAATTCCAACAAAAAATGATGCTGCATCTATTGCAGTACCAATTTTTGATACATCACGTGTTCTAATTTCTTCACTATGGTCATTTGTAATGTTTATTTTTTTTATTTCCTTAATTAACTCGACTAATGTGAATTTAGGTTCCTTTAAAATATTAAAAATTAAAGTTAAGTTAAAATCATAAATATATTTAACCATCACTTAACCGGCTGAATTCTACCGATTAATTAGACACTTTACCGGATATTGCGGTGCACACGAATTGCGTACCAAGCCTGGTAAAAAAAACCTATTTCCCGATCCTAGTAGTTTACATAATATGTAATATTATTATTATCATATTGCTACAGGGAAAAAATGTTTACAGATATTATAATTAAAAAATTAGTTCGTAATGTAGCGGCGACACCGTCTACTAGGTATATCGGCGCTTTAGAAAATTCTATACTCGTTTGGAAGGGCGAGTTGGATGAAGTTCTTGTGGCGCAACGTTGTGCGTAATACGATATATATATTATAATGTATCGGCGGCTGCCTAGCTAAAACCAACTAGTCTTTCCGCAACGTACAACGCGCATCTACACTTCAATACTTCGTATTTTGTTCTGTTATTTTCCTTTTTATGCACGTTCATATTATTCCGTATAATATTAATTTGAATAAAGAAATTTATGGTATATTGATGTGAGTGTTTATATCGAACCCAAAGTAATATTAGTATTTCATTATATTAAATTGTTGTATTATATTCTGTATTTCTATACTATCTATACAAAAAGTTACCCTTATCATGCTTAAAAATAATTGTAGTTAACGTACAGCACTATATGTCTATATATTACATAGAAATATTTATCAATATTGAGATCTTAAAGTTAAAAATTAAAAATTAGAATAACTTTTAAGAGATGGATTTTATAATAAATTTTAATAACTAGGTACTAATAAAAATTAATAGAATATGGATAAAAAAAAATTTAACGTTACAGTTCGTATACAAAAGATGAGCTGAGGACCGCGTGTTTGACATGCCTACTGTAGATTTATGTACCTGTACATGATATGTAGTTCATTGTTATTAATTATTGTCAAAATTTGAACTGTAAATATCACGAAAAAATAGACAGGATATATTATCTTAGTTTTATAATTCACTACACATAACACGCGAAAATATGTTTTCACTTACGCCTTTATATTATAATTTATAGTAGGTACGAATATTTCTTCAATTTTTATTATTATTATACAAATAAAATGAATAGAATGGAAAAAAAAATCTATTAAATAAAAGTGTAGTACTCGACATAGGTTACACATAACGTGTGATATGCGATACTGTTCATCAGTTGAGAACGGCTGGGCCGATTTGGCTCAAATTTTTTTTAAATGATAGAGAATGTCGGGGAGCGGGTTTATAGCATAAATTATGGACCTAACTCCTGTGAGTTAGAGATTTAGAGACAAAAACTGAGTTACACCGGTAGCGCCCTTTAACAAATAAAAATATAAATATAAATATAATATAAATAATAATACAAATATCGATAATAGCAGGGCTTGAAATCGATTAATATCGATAAAAATCGAAAAAAAAATATATTTTTATATTCTGGTTGATATACATTTTTTATTATAGACACTTAGAACTTTAGAGTAAACAAATATAATAGTTGGCACATTATTCATTTTATTTTGAAACATTATTGTTTTATGTTATCTATGAACTTTTTCAATCAAAAACGACTATTGTTTTTTGGAGAGAATTTTTATGCTTGAAGCATGCCTCCTATGAGAAGAACAAACATTGGACGGTGTACACGTAATGCAAGAAACATTAATGAATTTAGTGCTCATAATACACAGGCCCGCGCTGCACAAACGCCGCCTCAAATTCGACAACATGTTAATATAAGAAGAAGAAGTTCAGATGTAGCCTTGAATCGCGCTGCTTTCGAATACGATTCCGCAGTCGCTTACAAAGATATTTTGTGTGTTGATATCGGCTCATTATATATCGTATGCCAGTATTGCAAGGCATTTAAATTTCGATTGGAAACCCCCGGCTTATGCTGTGCTGGTGGCAAGGTTAAATTACCAGTTTTAGCTCAACCACCAGAGCCATTGTATTCGTTTCTCTATGGAAATACAATCCAATCAAAACATTTCTTTCCTGGCGAATACACAAAAATATAACGGAAGTTTTCATTTGGAAGCAGAAGTTATTGAACAACCAGGCTACAACCCGAGTTATAAGGTAAAGGCGTTTGTAATAATAACACATTTTTTTTTTACAAATGACCATTTAAATATTCAGATTCAAGGACAAATTCACCATCGAGCAGGCGCTTTGCTACCACAACCAAACGAAGATCATAAGTTCCTTCAGATATATTTCGTTGGTATTCGGAAAATGAACTAGAACAGCGGTGTGCAATTTTTCCTGCGAATAAACGTGAAATAATCGGACAATTGCAAATTCTTCTGCATGAGCATAATCTCTATTGGTCAGAATGTTCAAAACCGCATTGGACACAATGCATTCTGACGACCACAAAATCATTATCAGAGCAGACAAAAGACCCTCTGGAAGCCATGAAAGACAATTCAATGCTCCCACTATCAATGAAGTCGCAGTGGTGATTGTTGGCGAAAATGTGGCATCACGCGATATTGTTCTTAAGCGTCGCGATGGTGGACAATTGCAGCGCGTGTACGAGACTCATCGGTCATATGATGCACTTCAATACCCGTTGATGTTCTGTCGAGGAGAGGATGGCTATCACTCAAATATAAAGATGGTCAACCCAATGACAGGTTTGTTTACAGGTCATCATTTCTTTTTCATACTATAACTAAGTTTGAATTCATATTTCAGGAGAAGAAACGAATAAAAATGTCAGCTCAATGAATTTTTATGCATATCGATTGATGATTCGACAAGATGTTGACAATCATCTATTGAGATATCGCCGGTTTTTTCAATAGTACTGCGTCGACATGTACGTCAAGGTCGAAACGGAGCGTCTCAATTTCATTCGCTTCAATCAGTCAAAGTTACGATCAGACGAGTACATCCACTTGCGTGATGCCATCGCTACCGAAGGAGACGCGGCCAACATTGGTCGTTTGACTATTTCAAAGGGGAGGAAGTCCTTATCCCACGAATTCCGATCATTCCAACAGATCTTCCATTTCAGTTTAAGCGGATTCAGTTTCCCGTTAGATTGGCTTTTGCGATGACAATCAATAAATCGCAAGGCCAATCGTTGGAAGTCTGTGGGATCAATTTGGAATTCCCATGTTTTTCGCACGGGCAGCTGTACGTTGCCAGTTCGCGTGTTAGAAAACCATCTTCGTTGTTTATTTTTGCACCAGAAAACAAAACGAAAAACATTGTTTATCAAAATGCAATATATTGATTTCTGTAACAATTCATTATAATGGAATACTTGAATTTTATTATCAATCTAGACTTTATTTGAAGGTGTTAAGTTCACCGGGTCAACTTAATTTAAAAAAAAAAATTAGGCGAAACAACGTTTGCCGGGTCAGCTAGTACTTTATAAATTGTGTATATATGCCAAATGATAATTTTAATATCCTAATACATTTTTTTTAGGTTATTATTTTATAATTATAAATAAATTATTATTCATTAATCATATTTATATAATAATTTGTAAAATACTTCCACAATTTATCTAGCATACAACATTACAGTTTAAGCATAATTTATAACTAATACAGTAGGTACTTGAAAAATCATTAACAGGTACAAAGAGCATGAGAACCGCGTTCGGTAGAATATAACCGTATAAATAATATTTACTTGTGTGTAAGTGTAATTAAAAAAAAAATTAAAATAGTATATTTTACTACTAATTAGTACCTAATTACTTATGTCTGTAACACCCGCACACACACGTTTGATATTTTGATGTATGTAATATTTGCGATTTTGGAATTGAGAAGCTTATTAAAATAAAGATTTTTAAGTAATAGTGTAATACTTGTACAGTTATACATACTATATATTTACATATATTGTATAGTACACAGAAACAAAAAAAAAAAAAAAACTATTAGTACAACGTCGGTACGAATGAAATATATTTTTATCACCTACACAATGTATCTAAAAAGTTCTTGAAACAAATAAACTATATCGCTGCATAGTAGACTGGTTAACTCAAATAGTTTTTAATTTTTAAAATCGGACGAGTGGAAGTACCCAAACATAAAACTATCATAAGGCGTTTATGTTCTTTAGTAAGTTCGTAAGTTGGTGATTATTATTTTTTTACTCTGCAATAGTGAGTGAAAGAATGCACTCCTGAATTGTGTATTTATCTTGATGTTCCCTGATTACTAGGCGAGTAAGGCGAGTGATGACTTTGGTTGACGTTGGTCGTGTCTTTCAACAATGAATGCTCTAATGATTACATTTAGTAAAATCGAAGACGAAATTCTGATTGAATGTAGGTATCGCTAAAAATCCGCCAATTTATAATCCTCAAAATAAGGATTACAAAGATTTAAATATAAGAGATGCCATTTGGAAAGATCCTAGTGAAACCGTCGGACGTAGTAGTAAGTAAAATATAATAAATAATAGTGTGTATAATGAATATTAATTGTAAGCAACGACGGTGCTAGGGAGGGGGGGACTCCGTGCACATACCCGGGAACCCATGATCAGAGGGATCCTGTGTGTACACTTAATTGTTTTTCATAATTTCATAACCATATAATTATTGTATAAATAAATAATATTATAATTTATAATATATCTAAATAGTATTGTTATTACTTGTAATTCAAAGCTAGATCGTAGTACATTACAAACACCGCTAAAAGCGTTAGTAGTCTTGAGGTTTTTGATAAGAGCATAATGTTATCGTCTTGCGACCAATCATATCTAAATTCGTGATTGGACCATAGATTACTTATTTACTGCAGGCTACTGAGCGTTGTGTATTATCGTAATCGTTTATAGTTCATATACTTTTTATTTTATAGTGTTTGTCGATCGACACTTCGACAGTGCGTTTTCTATTTACATTGTAACGTACGCTATTTTTATTTTTTCACTTTTGGCATTTGTTGTGCTACTCAGGCTTAAAGTTTAGACGGCTTACTACTAAACGCGATGGCTGGTAGATCGCGAGGACGTAACACAAATGGCAGGTTTCACAGCATCAATTCACGTGAGTATATTGTACAAGTCGACGTTTATATTTTGGGGCTTGGTGGGGGTGAGGTGCTCAAAAAACTACGACCAAATAAAACGCTGACCAACTTAATTTACGGTATTTACCACTAGCGTACTTACTGTTTTCATAAAAACACAATATTGAAATATTCAATTTGGCATTTTCCTTTGTTTCTGTTAAAAAATAATCAATAGATTTTATATTTCAAATATCACTATTATTTATATTTTACATATCCTTTCAATTTTAACGATTCCATTTACGTTTCTTATCGACTAGTATGATATTTTATTTGACCGACACTAATTTATCTGAAGAATATATTAAACTTATATGTCTTCACTGGTACTATGTGATTCATATAGTTATTAGTGTTATTATTATCTTAAAAATAGATTGTTTTAAGTACCTATTATTTTAAAAAATAATCTAAAAAAATAGAAAATATACCAAGTTTTTCTAATCTCTATAAGTATTTATTATATTATTACGGCCAACGATAGTGAATAATACGTACAAATATAGTTAGTAAACCGATATACTGTAAGTATATTTAACCATAATACTTTCAATAATATAGTAGTTACTTTTTGAAAGTACTAAATTGGTGTATATTTCTATGGCAGAACTTTCAAAATATGAAATAGAAATACCCAATCTTTAATATTTTATATTTTAAACTATAAATTAATTAAAATTCTTGTGCAAAAACATTAAAATTGTTTCTTTGACAAAAATACAGTACATTTGTTGAAGAAAAGTTTTTACTAGAATGTTTAATGTAAAATAGCAGTTATAATTTAAATAATTCATGTAAGAAATCTAAAATGTTTTAATTCATAAAAAATAAAAACTACTAAGTAAACATTCAAATTCAAATCATTTGTATGCTATTCCTAAGAAAATGCATTAATCTAATCACTCTCTTACTCATCATTAGATTTCTAAATTTTAGGTAATGAACGGAATAATGAACATGATGATCGAACATCAAGAGCTAGCAATAGAGGAGGTGGTGGATACTCAGATCGTCATGGCTATAATAAAAAAGTGACATTTAAAGCAAACAATCGCGGTGGTAATCATTTCCGCAAAAGTTGGGATAGTAAAACTGACCTAGTTCGTGATCAATTGGATAATGAATTTTCTAATCGAAATGGGCCACCTAGAAATAATCCTGGTCGACGGTAAATATTTTATATTTGTTAGTTGTTACAATTTCTAGAAATAATATACTTGTAAATGTGGATTTCAAAAGGTCATTTCCTGAAAGAAATAGTCGCGGTGGTCATGGTAATTTCAGAAACTTATCATGGTCTTTAAAAGAAAGTAGTACTGGATGGTACTCAGTATTTGTAAGTTTAAATTTTTAATTTATGAATTATACATATTTAAATTATAATTATTTTTACTTTTAAGGTACCAAATGTTGAAGATAGTGACGAAGTACTTAAAATAATCCAAACTTATATTGCACCTGTTGAATTTTATCCATATAATGTATGCTATTTATATGCTATTTATATACTAATAGAATGTATTAAAATTATCAATATTTATTTTACAGAAACAATATTTTGATAATGCATTAAGATTTCTTGTTGATGATTACAAAGTTGCTAAAACATTGCATAACACTAGTTATAAGATAACACAAAGAGATGATCGAAAAGTAAGTTGAAATGATTCAGTTTTAGAGTTTTAAAAATGGATTTTAACAAAAATATTTGTATTTAGTTAATTATAAAGGTATTATTGTATTTACCTCCACGTGGTCCTATATCATTCACACCAGTATCCAGTGAAGTAAGGGAGAAAATGATAGAAGCTATGGCAACCCGTTACAATCCCAGTACTAAAAGTTTGGATTTGTCCAAATTTTATGCTTGTCCATGTACATATAAGATTACTTTATATTAATTTAATCACAAATTAATAGATTTAAAAGAAATAAGAAAAAATATTTATTTTTATTATAGTATTTACCAATAACCAACTGTTTGTACCATTAAATCGACCAGCAGTTCTTTTGGCAGCATTGAATATAGTTGCTCAACATACCAAACATGATTTGTACGGTTTGAGTCTTGAAAATAATCACATTTATTTAGGTGAAGGACTAATATGGATACGTAGATTGTTTCCTGAACTGAAAGTATTGGATTTGGCTGGGAACAAAGTAATGTGTTTTATATTTTTTATTTTATTTTTTTTTTTTTTTTTGAACAAATTACATGCTAAACAATTTTTATTACAGTTTTCTGATTTAAAAGAACTAAGGTGTCTTTCTGGTTATACTATTGAAGTGCTGAACTTGTTAAGAAATCCTGTGTGCGATACCGAGGACAAAGAGCGTTACAAGCGGTACATATATATTTTTAATGTTTCAGTTTTAACACCATTTAATATATATTTATGCTTTATTTGTTTTATAGGGATGTACAACAATTTTTTCCTATGCTAACTAAGTTGGTAAGTGTCTTTTGTATTATCTTATTCCATTTGTACGCTAAATGTTAGCAAGGAACCACAAGACTGATGTTTTTACTATAGTACTAGTTTATTGTAAGGTAAGGTGTTTAAAGTAAGTACATCTTACCTGGTTTGAATTTAAAACTAAAAGAGTTTCAGTATGGTTAATATAAACATAAGTTTTAATTCAGTTGTATCTTAAAAAAAAAATCAGGATATATTACACATTACCTTACTTTAAATTAAAACAAAAAAATACATTGACAATAATTGTGTAATGGTGGTTTAATTAAACATAAATCTTATACATATTTATAATATTATGTATTTTATGTATGTGTAACAGTAGTTGTATTGGAAAATAGGGAAATTTTCCAATGTTTTGTTTATGCATCTAATTAAACAGAATACTTTGAACACCTATCTGTTGACATTTCAGCCTGTTTTTTGAATGAAAATGTTGGCTAAAAGAATAATAGTATATTATATTTTAACTGAATAGCATTTAAATATATATATATATATTGTTTGCCATTTAGAACATATAAATCAAAATAACTTATG
Source organism: Melanaphis sacchari (assembly GCF_002803265.2). Classification (NCBI taxonomy): domain Eukaryota; kingdom Metazoa; phylum Arthropoda; class Insecta; order Hemiptera; family Aphididae; genus Melanaphis; species Melanaphis sacchari. The sequence goes on from NW_020270704.1 coordinate 12,425, forward strand.
CTCTCAAGTTAGGTTGAAAGAAATATTTAGTTTTTTGATTTATTATTTGACCAGCAAGAGTAAATGCAGTACTTGATAATAAGAAAAAAAATTGATGACCAATCATTTAAAAAATTTTAAATTCCCTTTATATTTATTAAGTTGTTATGTTTAGGATGTAGGGCAATGCTATTTAATTGTTTTCAGGATAACTCGGAACTACCGTCTCGGTACAGTGCAATAGGATCCAAGTTCAAAATGCCAATTAACTTGGGTAATAGTTACCCAATACCAGAAGGTCATAATGCTGAACTGCCAAATCCTGTCATGTCTTTAGTTGAATCTTTTCTCACTCAATATTATGAACTGTATGATAATCAAGTGTCTAGACAAATGGTCTCAGAAGCTTACCATGAAAATGCCACATTTACATTATCCAGTAGTTTTCTATTTAAAAAGTAGGTGTATCATATTATATGGGTATTAAGGATATCTATTTAACAACATTTTTTGATAATTTAATCATTCAAAATGTATTTTATTTTAGTGTTAAAGGAAGTTTATCACAGTACTTACATGAAGGTAGAAATTTTTTAAAATCTGACAGAAACAAACAAGGAAGAGGTCGTTTTTTACACAAAGGCAAAGAAAACATAATAAACTTCCTTGACAAGTTACCCAAATCCAAGCATGATCTTGGCTCATTTATAGTTGATGTTCCATTGGCCACTGTGAGTATCTTACTATTTAAATGATTTTTAATAATAATATAACTAAATTAATATTATAATGTTTTAATGTTTTTATGTATTATATTTTCATAATTGTTTTTTCTAGGCTGCAATGGTTCAGATTGTACTTAATGGTGTGTTTGCTGAAGATTTCAAAGAAACCAACTATAGACATGTATATCGATCATTCAGCAGAACATTCTGTATAGTGCCAGTCGGAAGTGGTTGGAGTATAATTAGCGATATGCTCTTTGTAACAATAGTTACTGATGAGTTATTATTAGTAAGTGTATTTTTGTTTTGATTTTAATTTTAAGTTTATGTTATAATATAAATATTTTAAATTTTAGGAAACTTCGAAACGATTCCATGTTTTTAAACCAAAACCAGTGTCATCAAAAAAAAATAATTCTAATAACAACAGTAATCAAAATGTTATGATGTTTATGGAGGATACTGATGAAATGGCTGGCATGGAATCGTCATCTTCATCATCATCCAATCAACAGCTACCCACATCCAGCTACCCACCACCATCTTATCAACAATCCACATTTTCATCTTATCAGCCATCACCAATGACTGCTCCTATGAATCCACAGCAGTCATCATCTTATCAAGGAGGCATGCAGACATCCACTCCAAATATCCAACAAATGGCACCTGCTGCTACTGTAAATTTCCAGCCAAACCCACAACAGCAACCAGCTTCCTCATTTAATATGTTTAACACAATATCACCTTCAACTCCTGCCTCCTTGCCTGTAAATCAATTGTCTACTGGAGTGCCTATAAATGTGATCGGCGATGTTAATGCAAATCCTGATAAGTTGACTATGGTTAAGAGTTTTTCAAATGAGTCTGGAATGAATAATGAGTGGGCTAAAAAGTAAGTCATTACATATGTTTAATCTTGTTAATCATAATATTAAAAGTAAAAGTATTGTAAATGTTTGACATGGTTTGGGAAATATCTTCATCTGATATTTACAAATTGATAACAATGTAAAATCAGACTTACCTTGAAAATTGTTTTTCAAGCTGTTTAGACTTATAGTTAAGTTTCTTGTTTTTTATTTGGTATTTATGAATTTGTTTTGTACAGGTGTTTAGAAGAAAATGGATGGGATTATGCTAAAGCTGCCGCTTGTTTTTCAGATCTTAAACCCAATATTCCACCTGCGGCTTTCATACATTAATGAGCAAAATTAGACATAAATTAGTTAAGTAATTTTTTTGGTTTATTTTTTCATATTGTCAACAATATTAATTAAAAAATGAAAAAAAGTAAACTTGCTATTATGGAACAATCAAAACCATTTATTTTCATCATAATATTTTATTTAGTTTTTTTATTTAAATGGTTTTTTAAGAGTCTTGGTTTATAAAAACAATAGTTACGAAGAAAACAGTGTAATATGATTAAAAAAAAAAAAAAAAAAGACTGTCAAAAAATACAAAACGAAAATCATATTATTTAAAAAAATAAATTGAAAGTGGTGTTTTTGGACCACTTATATATTTTGTGCCATGTAGGCAATGAGACATTTGTTTGTACACGGACACATATTGAAGCGTATTATTAATTATTTGGATATATTGTTTTTCTTATGGACCGAGAACTTTATTAAAAAATCAAGAATGTAATTTTTTTTTAATGGTTTTAATTGTTGTACCATAAATGGCAGTATTCAAGGAAAAAAACCAAATAATGATAATATAAATAATTTTACTTTGTAACTCATACCTCCTATCTTGTATTTATCTTATTTTATTCTTTTTAAACGAGTAAATATTTTTAGATTTTAAAATAACATTGAAATTATTGTATTGTTAATGTTTGTGACACCATTGTTACTTGTACCTTGTATACATTTTTAATATTCTGATATCAAGTTTAAATATGTCATTTAAAATACATTTGCTATGTAAATAATTTCTTGTTGTTTATTTTACTTGTAATTATCAATAATTATAAAATTATTTTTATTTAGCAAACTTTTTTCATTGCAAAATATCTTGTCATATATAAAGAAAAAATACATTGATACATAGTTATAAAATTTTAATACAAAGTATTACCATTGTCTTTTAAGTAAAAATTAGTATAAGTGATGTATTTTTATAAAAATATAAATATAAATTATAATTATGTTTAATCTCATATTTTGTTTGCATTTATTTGAAGTTGTTTTACTGTATTCTATCTAGTAGGTTTTGAGTTTGGGTTGTGCTAGATACTTAGAGTATCTAGGTTCTAGAGTAGGTACCTTATGTTGAGTAGGGCACATTGATGAATTTTTTTTTATTCTTGAATTCAATGATAAATCATTGTTTAGGAAAAATCACTCTGAGGGGAAACTGTAGCGTTGCCAATGCTTTATTAATTTAAATCATAGATTAACTATCATTCTCTTTCATAGCTAACAGTGGAATGATAAAAAGAGACTAAATAAGAACACTGGAATCACTATTATATCAAACACATATTTTATTATCACAATAAAATATAACGGTCTGGCTTCAGAACAATCTGCTCTAGAGACTCTACGGCGCAGGACCATCTGCCACACCGAACATCTGTCTTAATATAGGGTGACCATATTTAAAAAGATAAAAAACAGGACAAAAATAAAAATCATCATATTTTTAAATTAATATTTATTATATTTTTTTGTTGATTTTTAACTGTGAAAAAATATAATTTTTAAATTATTAAAAATTAAAATTTAGGCACTTAAAATTATTATTTTGAAAAACATAAAATAACATGGTTAAATTAAATTAATACTTTTTAAAATTTCCTTTAATTACGTATTATTGCTTAGTATAACTAAATATTTTTAAACTGATATTAGTGGTATACTTGTATATATTATATTACTTGGTCCCAGAACTTGATGACCTAAAAACCTTTAAAAAAATGCACTCAAAAAAAATATTAAAATGACTTATAAACATCAAAAAATGTATACATGACATTTTCAAAAATTACGTTTTTTAATAATAAATCATCAAAAAAATCATAGTTTTTAAATAAATATTTTTTAATCATTCATTTATCATTTTATTCATCTTCATTTAAACAATGCTAATGTTTTTTTTTTTTTACAGAAACAGAGTCTAAATTAAATTTAAAACGGAGATATGAAATAATGTCAGTAATACAAAATAATTACGAAAAAAAAAATCGGTACTTTTATAAAAATAATTGTAGGATTGGGCTGTACAATATGTCAGTGTTTTCAAATATTTAGTTTTGTCAAAATAATATAAAAGAAAAATGTAAAAACGCAAATATATCTACAAAATTGAAAAAAATGCATTAAAATTACTAAAAAGATGACCGTATTACCAAAAATGACCGAAAAATGCAAAAAAATGTCAATTAAAAATATTTCCATTGAATTTTACTTAAATTTCTTTAAAGACAAGCCTCGTATTATAAACACACTAGAAAAAAATATGCAAATGCTCAAGTTCCAGGCCCTACATGTCATTATCAGCCTTGATCGTTTATTTTTAAACATTTATGATAATGATAAAAAAACAGGACTGTGGGCTGCTACAGAAAGTAACTTCGTGGCGTGTGATGAATGGTAATATGGTGTCCCCCATGGAGATTTATTTGATAAGAAAATAATTAGTACCTAGATAAATAGTAAGGTGGATGGAGGGGCGAAAAAATTTGCCCCAGGGCGCTGAATGCTTGACACGGCTCTGAGTTTGGCCACAGGAACGGGAAATCAATGAACTGAATGAACGTATTTATCGTCTAAAATTGACCATTGACGCGCGATCAGTGGCGGGTCGTAGGGTTCATTGAAGGTAGGGCACAAATATTTCCCTCGTTTTCCAATATCACAACTTTGAACTTACCACTTATGGCACGAATAGTGACTAAACACCACACTCTAAATAGTAAAAAAAACGTTTTAATCGTTTAATAAAATAAACAAACAACGAACAGAGAATGAACAAAAAATGACAGATTATTATCATTTGTTATTATTATTATTATTTTTTTTTTAATATGTATAAGACATTTTTAGCCATCTGTGGGCTATCTATATCTATCTATCTATCTATCTATCTATCTATCTATATATAAAGATAATATTTACAATTTTTATTTTTGGCTTTTATAACAAGATAAAGATTACGGTATCATTTGATATTAAAATATAGAGTCTGTGCCACGGAAGAGGTCGACGATAGCAATACGAAGACGATAAGACCTAAGACCGAAAAAATTTCGTAAATCATAATAAAAATAAAATCGAGGCACAATCCGATTCAGCCCGTCGCCCAATACCTGTGTAATATTGTATGTACGTATTGTAGGTACGCCCGTATTTTATACATTTTTTTTTGCGATAACATTTTTTAATAATATATACCAAGTATATAATAATGGAAGAAACACTATACCTACTAAATTTTGAATGTTTCAAAAATGTTTCTTCTTTCTTTCAATTTTGGAGGTGGGGCACGTGCCCGTGTGCTCCGTAGCACTGTTACGACGATACCAAACTGCTAAACATAATTTAAAAAAAATATTTCGTCGATCAATTTTAAATTTGATTGTTTTGTCGTTTATTAAATCGGTACAATTTTTTTGTATTAAAAATATTAAATAAATTACCACACTTTGTCAATCCCGTCGGAGGCCGGTTATTTATTAAAGGGCACAGTTCAAGCAATTTCTAGTTGAGTGGCGCTGCGGCCAGTTAATAAACCGCAAGGAAAAATAAAATCACTTTTAACGATCAAAAATAAGTTTATAGGAAAATCGATCACACCCATTAGAGGGTAATAAGTAGGTACTCATTAAGTGTGTGGGTAGTAGAAGTTTTAGTCGTTGTTTGTTTTTATTTGACAGGAAAACACAGATCGGATTTTCAAATTAATTTCAAATTACATTAGAGAATATCAATTTCAAAACACATGCTTGAAAATCTGTGTTACACTGATAGGTAGGTACCTAGGTATATTCATAGTTTATTACAATTATTTAAATTGGAATTTTTAAAATCTGAGTCAAACTGACTTGCCCTTAAGTTTTTTTCAAATGGGGAAAAAAATTAAATTTTTTCCACGGTTAGGTACTTAGTAGGTACTCAACTTTTACTCAAGTATAAGCTGGAGTTATTTTTAAAAATATATAAATATTCACAGTTTAATTATTACATTTAGTTACAATATCAAAATAATAACATCAAAACGTGTATCTTTAAGTTTCTTTTTAAATATTAATTATTATTTATATTTTGCACTGTATGATAGATAACGTGTTAATCGCAATACGTCGATCGATTGGAGTGTCGTGACACACTTGCAATTTTCAATGGAAACGAATATAATATCGAGAGGTTTTATAAGCTTTCTACGGAGTCGGATCGCGGGTGAAATTAGTGATAAGCATAATTGAATGATTATTGATTTCGATAATCAAATGATTAGTAATTGAGACATTTTCATAAACGAGAGCATCTCTTGAAAAATCACTCGAAATTAAAATCGTTCATTCATTTGATAAAAATAAATGACTAGTTATTTTTAGTAATTGAGAAAATCGAAAAAATATTTTTCATTTGTTGGTATAATATTATCAATTAAATTTTAATTTAAGAATAATGATAAATTAATAACCATATTTTAATATTTAACAGTGATGGGAATAATTTTTAACATATTTATACAATACACATTGAATTTGAATGTAGAAATGATTAAAAATAAATAGTTTAAGCTGAGGTAAATATAATTATAACATACTGTAATATTGGAAATTGCATGGGCGTAGCTAGGATTTTTCTTTAGGGGGAGGGGAGGGGCAAAGTAAGGGCGGATCCAATTGGGGAGGGCAAATGGAGTGCGCAGGGATATGTTAAGATTGTTTAAATGATAAATTTTTTTTTTGCTTTTTCGATTTTACAGTACGTTTGGTATAAGAAATAAAATTTAGTTTGAAAACCTAGCCCATTTCCCTTGTTCCGCCCTCGCTACGTAAATGGGAAATTATGATGTGTTGTATCTATATTGTGTTTATGTATAACAATTTTCAGATAAAAATATACTAATTCGATTACTAAATAGTAAATTGTTAATAAATTAGTAATAATATTTGCCCGACAGTCAATAGTTTAAACATTCCAACTATTTCAAGGTCTCGAGAACAATTCGATTAAATTGTGCCTAATACTAGGCGAAATACGAAAATTTTCTTTTTCCAACTTGAGAGCAGATCGATTTTGGCTTACCAACAAATAAAAGCCCGGTTTAAGGATGGATTGGGGCCCAGGACACCATAAACTTAGTGGGCCCACTTTCAACTTTAACTTGAAAAACATTGTATCACTACATTTAAAAACTGTTAATTATTATTGTATAATTTTGTCAGCATAAAAAAAAAATATATATATATATAAGACTATATAAATTAATAGTTATGTAATAATTTATTTTACACATATTATATATATATATAAACACTGCAGTATTTGTTAAAAATAATAAATAATAATTTAAATTTTTTCCTCGGTTTTTCTTTTGCAAATTATTGCATATAGTTTCATTGAAATCGATTAATAATTACAAAATATCATTTTCTGAATATAATAACATTAATGATGTTAAATTTTTCTTAGTCTGGCTTGTTCTATATCAATTTTTTATTCTTGTTAATTTGTAAAATGCTCTTTCGACCGAACAATTGTTTTTATTAAATACGGGAACCTCATGTGAATAGATCAAGAATACCATTATATCAATAATTATCACGACTTATAAGCTATCAATTATTAAAATAAAAATTTAATATTTATTATCATTTAGTAACTTTTCGTAATATAAAATTAAGAACATTTCTATTTTATAATTATTACTAATTATGTACTGCATGTCTGTACCCACTGAGAAAATTTTTTTTAAAATTTTTTAAACGCATTAAAAATATACATTTATATTGCAGGGGTTGAAGAATAAAGATGGGCCCTCAAAATCAGCGGGTTCCCGGACCGTGCCCCCTTGCCCCCCCTCCCAAATTAATCCGGACTTGATCAAATAACGAGTGACAGGAGTACGGTTTGACGATCCCGTACCGGCCGCGGGCTATTGGCCTCGGCAACGCGAACAATATTGTCCGGGACGAAATTAAAAACCAGCGAAAAGGACGGGATAAATTCAAGGGAAGTTTATCCCGCGCTCCGGCACTCTGTCTATACGAAAATTTAATGACGACGCGATGCTAATGACAACAACGACGATGATAAATTACTGTGCGAAAAATAAAATTACTCGGTATAAAAGTCGAGGCGAGATGGACGTGACCCGCGGCTAGAAGGTCGCCGGCGTTTAATATTCGCGTGATAGGTGGGCGGCGGCCACACGTGGCGGGTGCGATGACAGGGACGGAAGGGGGGGGAGGGAAAAAAAAGAGACGTTTAATTATTATTATTATGGTAACGGTCGAACCGTGTGCGCAAAGGTCGACTGGAAAAAAAGTTTGCTGCGGCGGATTACCGCGGTCGTCCGGTCCCCGTGCGACGGCTCGTTGTTTTTGCGTCCCGCCGTTTAGCCGCCGCCGTCGCGCCGAACCGGCACCACCGAAGGGCCCGATGGCCGTATAAATAATTTGATCTTAATCCTTTGCCGCCGCAGCCGCAAGCGTATGCGGCGGTGTAATTGCAAAAAGGATATTGTAGGCTTTGGAGGTGGACGACTTGCTCTATTGCAGACGCAGTGCCGGCGAGTATGTGCGGTCGCGTAGTATAATATCGCGAAATTAAAACCGTTACATCGCACTGCACACATGTGTAACTACTAACTATACTGATGTGTAAGTACAAGTACGCCAGTCGCACGGCGGACGAACTTTTTGTGAGCCTATTATAGTCTATAATGTAGAGGTATATATTAACGTGACATTCCACCGCGACCGACCAACCCACCCAGAACCTACAATAAAAGCATTTACTGCTACGTTTGTAACTGCCTATATCGCGCAAAATATAAATACTAAATTATTATCCGTTGGCAAAGAAAACTCAGAGACGGACACTTCTCGATTACCCTTTCGCCTTCCCCCCCCCTACACCGTAGGTACCTATAATACCTATAAGGCTCTAGACATTATACGGGTCGGTCGAGTTATATGGGTGAGCGGGGAATAATCGTTGAACTGCACCCCTTGCCTAAACCAAAATATTTGAATTGCAATCGGATTCAAAAAGGTAATGTTCGAATAATTGCACTCGATTCGATTCGATTCACATTCAACTCTTTCATAGTCCATAGATGTTCATTATACACGTGTCTGACATTATTGTACGACGCACCTAACTCCCAACTAATTCAGGAATAAACGTAAATACATATTTAGACTATTCTAAAATGGCCTCTGCTGCCGCGAGTCTTATAAATGAAAATGTTATTTTTAAGTTTCAGCTATTATGCAATATTAAAATTTCGGCTGTTAATTAATTTTTAAATAGTAGTTTAGCCTTTACATAATTTTTGTTAAATGTGTTTTTTTATAATTTAATTTTAAGTCGAGTTATGGACTTTTTAAAATGTACAAATAATTTATAATTTTAATGTTTTTATAACTCTATTAAAAAATTAAAATATTAAAGAAAAATGTATGTGATTCACTAGATAGTATTTCCTACTTTTAAATTTTATAACATATCTCATTTATATTAAACATATCTGAATTAAATGGATTATTTAGAACGTACAACTTGCTATAATAAATGTTAGTAAGACAAAAACAAAGCATGTAGTATCCTCTTAACAAATAGGTTTTTTTTATAATGATCGGAATGAATATAATTCAAACTACCAATTTTGAACATGAGTGCAATTACTGAAATTTGATTATCTATTTGAAAATTACTTTTTTTTTTTGTGCAATCTGACTTTACCCAGATTTGTCGAGTTAACCGTATATCAATATATCGTTTGCAAAACATCGAATAATATTTAATAATAAAACTGGAAGAGATGAGAAGTATTCAAAATCAAGTCGTTTACTAATTTTTAGCTTAATATTTTAAAGCTTGTAATGTTTTATTTTCAAAAAGCATATCGGTACTTTTGTTTAAAAATGTATACTTACGTATAATACGACAAGATTTTACAACAGAGGTTTACGGGTGACTCGAAACGACGACCAACCTATAGATTTTTATCGCAATGTAAATGCATTAAAATTATTACTATTATTAAATTAAATAAGTTAAATAATTTTTATTTTAGATTCTGAGGGTGTAGATACTACCTATAAGTAGTTGGAAAAATATTTTAATTTTCTTTGAAGTGGTTGTTTAGATCGAGTTTAAACTTTAGAAGTAAAAATTAAAAATTCTTAGTATTAAAAAAAAAAAAAAAAATTAAGGAAAAATGGAAATTTTTATGCAAATCAAATTTTTGACAAAATTTATTTCGTGATTTCGTTGTATCTCGAATACGAATAACCGTAAATATATGATATTATTATAAACGGCAATTTTAAAATTATTTCAAAAGAAGGTTTCTCAGAAGTTATGAAAGATTTATTTAAAAACATTAAATATGTATAGTTACAATTCATTTTGACAAAATTACGAAATTTGTTAATTATTCTGTAATTGAAAATGTATAAAATATCCTATGTTTATAGTTAAGGTTTGAAACATAATATAAAGTCTATCATAAGTAGTTCATACTGAAATCAAAAAATTAAAAAAATATTGGTATAAAGATAATTTTTGTAAAGACAATTTTAATTTTGAATTTGGACGAATTATCATGAGTACCTAACGATAATCATTTATTTGTTATAATAATTCAAAAACATTATTCGTGGTGATGTACAATATAGTATTTACGTATATAATTATATTTTATATACATAATGATGTTTTTAAATCTAACGTTTTCAACAAAAATTAATCTAATCTGTATTAGTGTATTACCTACGAATGGTAAAACAATATATTACTTTGGTCTTTGATAACAATATTAAAAAATATGACAAGAATAATACTTAGTAGATATTATAGGTTGATAGACCGTCAAAATCAGAATCGTTTTTCGAATAAAATTAAATATCAATGAATTCAAATTTAATACATCCATCACAGTGACACACTCGATATCTATTATACAGCTGAGCTGTAAAGTGGTATCCACTTGTTTATTTTTGTCATATATTAAATTTATTATATCTGAATTATAATAATTATTAGCGAATTTAAACGTTTAATGAGAGTTTGGAAATTAAAGTTCTTTTAATATATGTGTACGACTATTGTACACTTTTTAATATTTTGTGTTCTATTGTTTGATATGTCGGTGCTCAAACGATAACTAGTAGATGATGATGGTTAGGTTCTTATGGGCCGGCCGACTTCCATAATGTTCTTCCTGTTATTATTATCACTAGGTAACACTCTTTAAAAGAAATTAAAATCCAATTATAATTTGTATCATTTGGACTGTATACGCACACAGAGTTTTAGTTCGAATGAGGGGCTGAGTGAACATTTTTAAGAACGCTAAATAAAAAATAAACAACACCAGGTACTTTCCAGAAAACTAGTGTTTTAAAAAACAAAAAGTTTTAATTTAAAATGCATTTATATTTTATTACATTATACATATTACTGTGAGGGGTGTGACTTGTCCTTTATTCGGTACGTTGGCGACGGTTTAGTGAAGTCAATAAAAAATGAAAAATAGGTCATTTGACAAAAATTAATGTAATTATTTTATTTAGATGTCACAGTAAAATGTATAAAATCGTTTTTATAGTATCACTTCTACTGTGGAGATCGAGACCATAATAAAAGAAATACGGAAAAATAAATACATATACAAATATACAATCATCGTATGAGTGAAAAAAAAAGATTACCTAATGAAGGAGAAGAGCTCAATTAACACTAAAACTGTTATAATTTGAAATGGACGTGATTACGTTCTTCAAAAGTGTTTATATTTTTAATTGTCGGGAAAAACAAACAATGACCTTTTGAGTAATTTGGAGCAATTTCACAGAACAAAAAATATATTTACCGAAAAAAAGGAAATCGCTCACATCGTCGTAAAACTAACGACCAGGAATTTAAAAAAATGTCGACGCACAACGCGTAAGAGATTGGTCAACTATAATGAGATAAACTTTTTTGAATTCTCCTCCCCGTTCGTGGTATAGAATACACGTCATCGTACGCATATCATTCATGTGCATACATGGAAATATTTTGTGGATGACTATACGATTTGAGAAAACTGTATGCGAATGCGATTACCGAGTGATCTGGAAAAACAATAATATATTTAATTTATGCATATTATATTATTATAGTATGATACAGTGGTTCCCAAACCTTTTTTCCATCGCGGCACATCGTTATTAATTATTATAAGTGTAGTAAACCATGTTTACTCGTGGTAACTGACGTTTCCTGGTATTGTATTTTTACATGTGTGGGAAGCCTTTCGCCCTATTTTTTTGTCCTTTGACCTATTTGATTAGAAAACGCATATTCACGGATACTTATAAATATGTGATGTTATAAATAATATTAGATTGATTATAAAAGTTATACATTTATGATTATTCATGGATATTTGGCGTAAACAACTCCTATGCACGTATTTATGTAAGCCTATCCGGTGGCTCTGTTGGGATCAAGCCACGGATGAGGTCATGTGTATATAAGGGCATTATTTTAGAACATAAGTTAGAACTACTTTTACAAGCTTACTGTACGTAGTTCTCAGGTACCGAGTGTAAACTCTGCCTTCAAATTTCAAGTGCAATTTCATTACATTGTTACAGTAACAATGTTACTATTTCTAATTTACTTTATTTTATTAAAACATACTGTTTTAACGTATAATACAACATTGACTTTATTTATTTATTTTAACATACCTTTGTGACTCTACCAAATATCAACAACAAGACATCGAAGCACGTCATTAAATAATTAAAGTGTACAAGTGCAGTACGAAGTACTACATAAGTTACGGCATACTTTGAATAAATATTAAATATTATCTACTTTACAATTATAAATGGCTTATATACGTATATGTATGTAAAGTTCAACTTTCCGTGGCACACCTTTAAAATTTCACGGCACACCAGTTTGCCGCAGCTCACCCTTTGGGAAACACTGGTATAACATGTAACCGTCAACCATATGTTAGGTACATTCAGACACGGCATTAAAATGGTTAGTCTTTGTAAGCTTTAACTGTTTTTCATATGTATTAACTGTATTGATATTACACTAATCACTATATACCTTTCCACCTGTGACGTTATGTGGGTGATGCGCGCCGCCGAACGGAGACCGGTCGCCTCTCGGTGTATTCTACTTTGAGATAGTGTAATTAGAAGTATAGAGAATGTCTATAACTAAGGCAGAGACAATGTCGCAAACACTTAAATAAAAATAATAATTTTTGTGATTGACAACGTTATTGACTAAAACCACATAGTTGGGGATAAAATAAACGGAGCTATAATAATTATTAACTAGTCGGATACCTTTAACAAAAATATAATACAAGATAAATAATAATTTAAAAATAAACAACCGTATATTATAAACAATATAAACGCATTGCTGTAATTTTAGAAGAATTTATATAATAATAATTATTGTATTAAAACTATTATTTACACATGATTTACCATCATGCAGTATAATTCCATGATGGCATTCTGAATTGCAAGCCGTTTTAGTTGAACGACATTTATTAGAATTGTATTTAATTTTGTAATAGAACCGTCGAAGTCCTTAAGATCCCGTAACGATGTTGTCTCCGACAGTACATGAACGCTTGTCGTCCTTTTAAGTTCTAACAATCTCAACTTGATACTCAGTAATAGATAACATTGTCGGCAGGAAAATTCGCGGAAATGTTAATTCGATTAGCCAATGTATCAGAGTGCAACAACGCTCGATTTATTAAGTCAAAATTATGAATATATATTCTCAATAAATAATGACTAACGTACCCGTTGGCATTAAATTTATTCGATTGTCCTAATTTTCATTAACGTTTAAAATATGTACAACTATGACGGAGATATATTTACTAGGTATATATTTATAAAAGCATATTATCGTAAAATATATTGTGCACGCACTGCGTATAGATTTTACAATGGGAATGTAAAATAATATTGGTATTTATTGATCACAATAAGTGTGTTGGATGTTTTAAAACAACAATGATGATGATGATGATGACGATGATGATGATGATGATGATGATAATGATAATAATTATAATAGTATTAATAATAATAATAATAATAATAATAATAATACCGCATGTACAGGCAGATCCGTAGTTTCGATATTATAAAATTGTCGTTTATAATCGTTTTTCCTCCACCTATATGTCGTCGTCACCGAATTCAACTATCCTTTTCAGCTGACCTGTCAAGGAGGTCCTAATCGTAGATATCTAAATACCTGTATATATTAAGTCTGATGTACGATATTTACGGGGCGTCGGGGCATATAATATATATTATTATAGCATGACGACGGTATGATCGTACGTGCAATATTAAATAAAATATCGTCTGGAGGATTTCGCGCCGTATATAACAATATACGATATATTTTGACGAGTTACTTTGGCTTGGTCGTGGTCAGTGTTAGGCCTAGACAGGGGCGTATGTAAAAAAAAAGGTTTCGGACGGTGTTTTGACTTAATGAAAATCAGATATTGAAAAATATGTAAATATAATTATATACGTGTCAACAAAAAAAATCACTTACAATACTTTTTTTTTCGTATAACATATTCATGCCCCATGGGTGTAATAAAAATAAAAATTACAGGACTAAATCTTTACGGAATAAATTAGATTATCTGTGGTATTGATTGATAATCATAAAAAAATAAACAAAAATGTCGGTTGGTTTTTGATCACTCAAAATACCCTTCTGCGTACAGGCACAGATAATTAAATAATTATCTAAATAGGATAATCTGATAATAGATATTTTGTAATGTCAGGCTGGAATAATTGATTAATTTTAACAGCATTATTAACAATAATAATATAATATAATTATAGCCGTAGCTCAATGTTAATGATTTACAAAACAACCGTAGCTGATTATACACAATTTCACTAATACATTGAAATTTGAATAGTTTAAATTTTATTTTATTATACCGTTTCTTTGCGAGGACAACATGATTTTATCTCAAAAAACACAGACAATTATTAGGTATATAATACTAATAGTAAATAATTACTCGGATAATTTTAAAATATGACAGTTTTAATCGTCTTGATAAGATAATAGATGACTGTTCAAAAATGATCTAGACGAGATAGGTAAAATAGACGTCAGGTGTATTTACTATTTAATGATGTATGACTACTGGTCATGACTGCGGGTCGGTAGCGATGTATCTATATCTACGGGTTTCCGGAGAGGAATTGACGGACTGTACGGGCGTAGATACACATTACATATACTTCATCGACGATCACTCATCAGTCATCATCAAACCCTCAACGACTACCACTCATTCCCAGACGACTTCGTGTACCCGCCCACCCGTTATTATTATCTCCGGCACACGGACGCGTTTGACTGACGTGGGTCTTTGCAGTAAATATATTTATATATCCATTATACATACACGTCGTACTACGTCCTTTGTCCGTGTTATATTTATGTATGAAAGGTGTCTGAGCCGCGCCGGCACAGTCGGGTCTAACGAGATACCCGGAGTTTTACGGCAAAAAGAAAATCGCTTCGATGGGAGGCGAAATCGGTTTTTTTTTTCCACATCGTCCGCCGGTTAACGGGCATTGTTTGAGCATTATATATCGTATTCAACACGCTTTTGGCCGACCTTTATTTTTTTTTTTCTGCGAACGTTAACAAAACTCCCCGCGACCTGTTGTGCGCAGACGAGCCGGTGGTGTTAATTGATTGTCGCCGTCGCCGATGGTGTTTTGACGTCAGAGCGCACAACGACGACTTTATATTCTCGCTGATTAAAAAACAATTTATTATTAATTTTGTTTACCAGGTAATATAATATAATGTGGGATATAGTGTCGTTGCCGAATATAGACGAAAATAACTCTGGAAATCGATTTTTACCCGTGACCGGACGACCTTTATTCGACTGAAATCAAAACTGCCAATCACGGTTTTTCGTTTTCGCAGGTTTTCGTGGAAAACATCAAAGTTTGACAGTGTATTGCTGATGTGGTAAAAGACACTCAAAGCACTTATAACAGTATACGTACCAGTGTATAGCGCGGCGCAATCTAAGAACAAGCAAGAACAAACGAATCGGTCGTCGAATTGACCGTCACACCATCATGATTTCGGGTGTATTGTGTACACACGCGCGTGTATGAAACTGAATTGGAAAAAAAAACTAAGACACACACACGAATTTGAACTTAATCTCGAACCATAAATATTTTGACTAGTCTGACCGTGCAGAGTACATTGTTTTTTATTTTGCCGAAACGATTTTCTACTCACTTTTTTCCTGTCAGCTAGAGGTTAGCGCTTTTCTTTTTCTTTGAAAAAAGGTCTTTTGACGGGACGTGAGAACGAACCTATATAATTACGGATAACGCGCCATTGTTCTGTGTTTTTATTTCTCTACACATCAACCCTTGGTTATACCGTCGCAGTATAACATTATACCGTATAATATTATATAGTGTACGGTGTTTAATGTAATATATTAATAACACTACAACTCATCAATGACGTGTAGTCACTGTGTATATTATGTATGTACAATCGCTTATTTTGTAACAATATCCGCGTGAAAATTTACTATTGGATATGTCATATCATATATCATAATTCTATATACTTAGACATTTTTATATTATATAGTTAATATTATTACATCGCTGACAAGTCCGATTTAAAACCTTGTACATGATATTTCAGTCTAAAGCAGACGGTATAGACCCCTCTCTGTGACGTGTAGATGTCGGGTACCGAAGAAAAGATTGTATTTTTTACTATACTATTTTTTTTTTTATTACAAAGGTTAGGTACATCATGTTCCAAAAAAATCTTTAAATATGCAAAAATCTCTAAAAATGCTTTTCAATGAATTTTATTTTTTATTAAAAGATCAAAAATTACAAATTTATTTTTAATTGAGGCATTTTTAGTTTAATTTTTACAAAAAAAAAATAGTATACAAGCTATAATAACGAAAGACGAAAACACATAGGTACGATATGAACAGACAAATTGACATTAACTGACAGTATTCGGTGTATTTCTTATCGATCGTTTTCATGTTTTTCAAAACATTCAAATAATTGGGAAAACACATGTTAGTTAGATTGCTTAATAATTATTTATATTTAATTATTTTAATTTATATTTTTCCAATTTATAGAAAATTCGTATAGTTTTTTTTAAATATTATTCCCTATGTCACATACTGTTTTATTTATTTATTTTTTTAAAATAAAATATATAAAATGTGTATTTAAAATATTAACATAAAAAAATATGCACTTTTAAAGAAAAAAGGGTCGAATATGCAAAATAAAAATAAATACATTAAAAAAAAAAAAAAACATCCAAACTCCTAAAGTTCCTACTTCCTTATCCCTATTTATTATTTACACATTTATTAGTTAAAAAAAAAAAATTGATTACAACGATAGGTACCTATATAACCTAATTTTATTATACTAGGGAACGATACGATTTATTTCAATAAACCTATTTATATACACATATACATATCATAATATAAATTATACTATGTATAGTATGTCTTGATAATGAATAATTTTATTACGTGAAGTACATTTGCATATTGTACTCATCGTTTATGTTAACTCTGTTGATTCACGTAAAAGTGTCTTAAGTTGAAAACGTTTTTACATGATATAAAGTTATTAACAACTCTATATTGTATTTATAACCTGTATAAATTATTATGTAAACAAAAACTTTAAAAATTAACTTATGTTTAACATTTTATAATAATTATAATAATATTATTATGGTAATATGGTACTGATATTTATTATGTATATAATGTTAGCTTTGTATTTTTATAATTTTAAGTACAGTGATTAAAAAATCTAATGAAAAATTTCATTTTTAATTAAACAAAAACTTTAGCAGAGGTTCAAACCACTTGTAGCACTTAATGTTATTTTAATATTATTTACATAATATAATATTTGCTTTTTCGTGTTTGCCGAATTAAACAAATTATTAATCCCACATAAACTTATCGGGAGTGCTACAAAATTGGTTTTTACATTTTTACATAGTAAAAATAAAGTTAATAAAGTTATAATTATTATTATTATTTATTTTTTTTTTTTTATAGAAAATATTATTATAATCACGTTTTTGTGCGAAAAACATGATTAAACACCATTAAGTGTACGCGTACAAAATTGGCCTTTGAACTAAATATTAAATAAAAATATTGTAATAATTTAAAATAGTAATTTAAATGCATGCACAATGTGTACTACACAGAGCGGACACTATATCTGTTTTAATTGAACTACTGTATCTACAAAATGTATACAAAACCAATAGCTGTGAAAATTGCATCCCATAACTGAGCATAATTGGCTTTATACCCGCAATGTATAGGAAAAAGTTGTAAGTACGATATATAAAGCCTACGGTTGAAGTATTTTACGTCTGTTGATAATTATTATACGTGAATAGCTATTTTAATTATTGTTGTTCCTTTTGGATTAGAGTACGTAATGAATAATTACATAAAATCGTATACTGTACCTTATATATCACACATATTATTACGATGAGTGACCAATATTGGCCATTATTCGTTTTGTTTTATGTGTTAATTTGGCTAATGATATTATGGTTAAACCGACTGAACGTAATAATAAAAAAAAAAAAAATGATATTAGATATTTAGAGAAGTATTATTAAACTTATTATATTTATTTATGTGTATACGTCTATATTTATGTGCTTAAACAGAGTTAATGAAAAGTTTAAAAAAAGAGGATATTATAGATCCATAGTGAACTACTTGACTTGTCTGACAATTTAATGTCCGATAATTAGGGTCGAGAAAAAAATGTTTTAAAATAATATAAAGCAAACTTTTAAGTTTTATTCGTTTGAAACCTTGTTTTTTTGTTACGTTTTGAGCAAGTTTTAACAATTTCTATTTTTTTTTTTTTAAATTTATAACAATGCTTTCAAGTATATATTATTTAGGTAGATTATATTAAAGAAACATAATTCTTGTATTATCTACACCGTGGTTATTTATACCGTGGTCTACAAATAAAATGTATATTTCATGGAAAAAATTAAAATAATTTTTTTTTTTTTTTGAAACGTTTTAAAAAGGTTTTAAAGATTTTTTAAAACCTTTTAAACGTTTATGTATAAATTGTTTTAAACATAACCACTTGTTTAAAATACACTCTGACCCTGGCAATCACTTAATAAAAACCTTATACTTTATACAGTGATGCGTTGGTTTTATAAAATAAAAATGATTTTTTAAATGTTTAACCATTAATAAAACATTGTCCATGCTTAGATTAGGTATTAATTATATGATTTTTATATGTTGATATGATATAATATATTTTAGATAATTTGACTCGAGCACATAGAATCATAATAATATACTTTAACTTTCAATGAGGTTTTGAGATTTTTAATATACAACATGGACACATATAATATCACAATGGCTATTTAAAAGTATGCTAAGATTAGATACAATATTCATTCGAAGAAAAAAAAATAATGAAAAACGTCATTGAAATAAAAAAATTTAAGTCGTTTTTATAAAATGCTTAAATAAAATAATTTAGTTATTTTTCATAATATGTGAAAACAGCTATATACTATATAAGTACCTATAATATTAATATAATTAAATATTGAAACATACGTGTCTCATGTGCACATCAACAGTACAACCAGAATTTTCTTCGTGAGTAAGTATATTTTCCGTTTGATGTGCTGAACATTGCAGTGAAATGTTTTTCATAGTTGTATTATCATAATACGAAATACTATAAAATAATTATTAGTTGATAATTTATTTATATTTTATTCTAGATTACATAAAAATACTTAATTAACTATTGTATATTATATGTACTATATTATATTTTTTTTGGTTGCGCATACGTTTTCCAAAGGTATTCGAAAACAAACGTGAATTTATATGCAGAATAATAAAAAAAAAAAATGAGTATCAGCATGAAAATTGTATTTTATGACAATAGAGGATTGAAATTTGAATGTATTTTACAATGTTATGTATCCTGTCGATGTATGAAATAAATCGTTAGAATTTTCACAAATGCTATTGAATAACTATTACTACGTTTACGCATCCATAGCTATTCATTTATAAATCTATTACGTCTACTATACTTTGTGAAAAAAATAAAAACGGTTTCATACATAGGAAAAAAATACATGAGCTGCACCACTAAGTTTAAAACAATAATAATAATATAATTTACCCGCCAATATATTTATTTTTTATTTTTACAGAGTTTCAACGTATTGTAGCAAAATTTGTATATATAAGTATAGAGTTAATAAATAATATTGAATTATGCATAATATGTATAAAAGTTACAATGTAAATTAAAAATTCTAATACAATAATAATAATAATAATAATAATAAAAAAAAATGTTGGTTAAACCAATTTTCTTCAAGTACAAATTATAATTGAATTAGTATTAGACTACACAGTAGTTGAGTAAATTAATACATCTTTTCGTTTTCTTAGACAATCCGCTACTACACATGTACAATTTTTGATTAAAGTATATTTAAGTTAGAAATGTAGAAAATAGTAGAAAAGTTATTTCGTCCTAAACATAATACATTAATACATAATATTAGTATATATTACAATATATAAAACTGTGCACCCCGTTACAAATGTATTATTTTGAAAAATCGTTATGTATAAATGTCAATGATATAATTAAACCATTACCTATTCGATAAATAATAACTGAACTTAATAATACTCGACATTAATATATGTTCATGTTTATGTTACAAAATAATTTTTTATGTTTACATGTTTTCTAGATCCGTTTAGTTCTGATACATATATATATAAATATATTCATAAATACAATATATTAGCTTAACGTATAAAATATATGAATATTATAATAATCACACTGGGTCAATATAGTTTTTGTTTTGGCCGATAAATTTTTCCTAAAATGATATGCAATTCGCTATTTAAAAACGGAATCTTACTGCAGCACGCGTCCCATACAAAATATAACAATATAAATAACCACCAAAAAGCGTAAATAATGAACAATAATGAATAGCAAATATATATATACATACGCACACACACACACATACATACATACACACAAAGAGTGTAATGGAATTTATGTTTTAGTTTAGAATAACTTAATTAAAATACTGTCAAAACTTAAGCGCATTAAATTCCCATTCAGACTTAGCAAACGTAGTCGCGTGGACGATCTACATTACGTTACCAATAACAATATAATACTATCAACATAGCACCATCTCGTGATAAGACGCGACATACGATCGAAAGTCGCGTTCAACTTAGGACGTTTGAACCGTTTCAAAAATAAAAATAAAAGTCGAAATTCAACATTTAAACAAGCACTAAATGAAAATAAAGCTTTAATCGTTAAAAGTTGTGAATAATATAACATAAATATATTTTTTCATAAATTTGTGACAAAAAAAAAAAAAAAAACGCAACGCAACGCAACGCGACGAAATATTTAATAACGCGTAAGTACACATTTATAGATTAATATAATATAAAACAAGTTAAAGCCGTTTGTCGTCGACAGTGCACATAATATAAAAGTGTCTTTGTGAAAATAAAAAAATAAAGAAGCTAGAAAAAAATATCACTCATTCAAACAAACACATACACACACACACACACACACACATTCGTACACGCAGATATTGAATTCTTTTCACGTACATTAAAACACGCAATATACAGTTGTGTGTGTGTAAGTGTACAGTGAGTATGTGCGGGGATATCTCTGGCAAAAGCTTTTAACCGGAAACGCAGTTTCAGCGAATCGACTAATTTAAAAGTTTTCGTTGTCGGCCGAATGTGCGAAAGCGTGCGCGCGCGCGCGCCTAATAACACACACAAGCGAACTCCTGTCTCTTACGGAAATGTCGGATTTAATTTCGCAAAACAAAACGGTTTCGACACGATTTCGACGCTTCCGTCGCTGCCGCTCCAAAGCCGTGTAATAATAATAATAATAATAATAATAATAATTATTAATATGATAATAATTATGACACGCACATTGTACGCGCTTACAGCCCACTACCATCGGTCTTCATCGGGGGATTTCTTATTTCTAGACAAGCACAGCCAGTTCGACTCATTTTTTGACCACCACCGTCAAGGATACATAGAAATAAAGAGCGAGCGAGTGAGCGAAGGAGAGAGAGAGAGATAGCCGGATAATTAGGTTTAGGAGAAAAAACCGCTGCGTGACGTAAATAATATAAGCGGGCTTGTAATCGTTCTGATCAGTAACCGGCAACCGCGCGTCGGATTTATTTGTTCCCGTTTGACTTTTCGGGATGTCCGTCAAAGTTAATCTACGTAGGTACCTAAACATTGTAACCACCGAGTGCATTTATTTTATTTCACACGAAAATCGTGATCGCTCGAACTCACTGGCGGTGACAACAATTCGGACACAATTGCACGTATGGTTTTGTCAACAAAATCGCGGTTTGCGGTAATTACGGAAATGTCAACATGGCACGGTTCTGGTTGATAAAATACGAACACAAAGTTACACACATGATAATAATAATACTATACAAAATGATTCAATAAGTATGTTAGTGTTAGGCACCCATTATTTAATTTAGCAAACAGTTGTGTGTTTATTCTAATTCTGATTTTTGGAATTTTTATGAATCGTTATACAAAAACCATATTTTAAAATTCTTAGATTTTTTATGTGGTGTCCCATATTGAACTTTTATGACGACCAAGCATTTTTACTGACGATTGTTAAATTGATGATTATTTTTTGAAAATTTTGACGATATAAATTTAAATTTGAATGAAAAGCTTTTGAGTTACTTAACTTAATGAATAATGAAAATAGGGATAAACGATATAGGTACTATAATGATTTATAAATTTAGTCATTATATTAATACACTAACGTGTTATAGTTTTAAAACCATGTGAAATTTCTATAAGTACTAGATTCAATATTAGAAATAATTATTTGTTTAACAATTCAAAATTATATCACCGCATGATACTTCTTTAATGATATAAAATGTACTACCACGTTTGATAATATAGTTTTTAAGTAGGTATACTAAAATTTTCAAAAATCAGAAGAATTTAAACAGATTCATTATAAAGTGAATAAATGGGACGAACATGGTTAGCGAATCACTGTTATATATAAATACATAATATATTATATGGGATGGAAGACGATTCTCTTAAAAATGAGTGTGGCAAATGTTATTAGCTATGTCAGAAATGATTGATGCGATTATTCGAAGGGTGTCGTTCAGTGCTTACACGCCAGGAACGATGATCATTGTTTCGAAGAAAGAGATGACGGATAATATAATACAGACAGAATGGAAGAGTGTGTGTGTTAGTGAGAGAGAATGACTTCGATTGTGAAAGATATACAATATAGCTTACGCGGATTCCAGTGAAACTTAGTCGAGTATTAATCATAAATACTTGTACAAAACTCGTAAAGGTATAGTGGTGGCGGTGTTTAATTTCATTGGTTGCAACTAGCGAGTATATAATTGGTTATGAAAACGGAGGCATTGCATTATTCTTTCTACGTTTTATAAACTTCTGTCAAACATATTTATCGTCCACGTATAAATAAATAAATAAATACAAACAGTGACAAATGTGTTACAGTTTTACTTCATCGCTAAGCCCATAGCAAATCCAAAAATATTTTTTTGAGAAAAACATTTGTCAAAAAAGAAAAGTAATTTTGTTCTTTTAAAAAAAATATAGCGTATTTTTTTTCATGAATAATAATATGTTACGTATTATATCCTATGTTTATATATATATATATATATATATGCAAAAATATCGTGATGATATTCCGCGCCGTGATAACGCAATGTTGTATTATAGCTTATATGTATATGAATAAAACGCAAATCGTCAGTCGTGCGAAATTACAGGCTTGTGTCATTGGGCCTTTGATGTCAACCCCATTTTTAGACGCGGTTGGAATACTCAAAGGTGTGGTGAGTGTATTTTTAGGCTTTTTCTTTTTTTTCTTTTTATTTAATTTAAGCTGTATAAACTGGTGTGTGTCGACACACGTTTGGTGTAGATCTGAAAAGTGTCCGTTACATGCGAGTTTGCGCATATAGTGATTCGTGATATTTTGTACAGAGAAAATTTATTTTTATTATACGAATAAGGTAGTATTATATTATATGCGGGAGATAGGAAAACGCGTTTCGGGACGGAAGTGATTGTGAAAAAAAAAAAAATAAATAAATAAATAAATGGATCGTGGTTAATGTCCGAAAACGGCGTTTTCGATTCAGCAGCGGTGTTATCGAGAGTAGTTATACCTATATGACGCGGAGATAGTCGGATTTTACAAATTACACGCGTCGCGGCCTGAGACAATTTATAATATATCATGTACAAAAGGTGTATGTTGTCTTTCCCTTCGCTTGAATCCATTTAGTTTTAATAATATACGAACCTCTTGTAACACCCTGTCTACTAATACTTGCACACCTATGTATAATCTATTCCTTTGTACAATCGTATATACGTTGATAATCTCACCTTGACAGAGGATTTTACGCGACAGCGCGACACTTCTTAATATTGTATATCTACACTCGACGTTGACAAACAGTTTAAATAATACCACGTTTCATTATAGTGTATACTCTAAAACAATAATATGATGTACACACAAAGGATAGAGCGTCGTTATTACGACCTAGTTGGATTTAATGAAGAGATAAGGAAGTAGATGATTAAACAGTGTCAGTGTATGGTCATGGACCGCGGGGAGAAGAAAAATCATGGGCGATCATGTTGCCGTGGTGGATTCATGAGGAAACCTCTCTTGGGTATTATATATTAGCTCATATATAGGTCAATAGGATGAGTGTATGTTCCCACACGAGACAGCAGGTAATAGGTATTGAATAATACGTATGTTAATTCCTACTAGAAAACCCATAGTACGCGAAAGATTCATTTGGATAAGAAAACTTTTAAATAAGTTATTTTGACGTCTAAAAAAAATACGTTTACAGGAAAATAAAAAAAAATTGTATCCTATATAATATACGTTTAGTGATTTTACAGACGGACGGACTTATACGCAATTTTCGGAGATTTTATGTGTTGTATTGTGACACGAATTTACAGGCTATACCTAAGCCACAATTGGGTCGTGTATAATCAAACCAGATGTCACATATACGAAACAGGGTGGTTTTATCTTAAACGTGCGCTTTATTAATAGAATTGGTGCCCGGTGGAGGCGTTACGTCAACGTAGTTTGTGCGATGATGCAGAAATTTTTGTTTACTTTTAGTCCTGTAGGACCAGTGTTATAGGTGTTGAAAGACCTTATTTCTTCCTTAATAATTTTTAATATTTTACAATATATAACGTTATTATGTTTACCGATTACAAAGGCACAATAATATTACAGTATACAGGTCAACATACGCGCGTACACACACATACACACACACACACACACACACAATTTCACACTTGAGCGTTTATACTTATTTATTTTTATAACCATAGTTTTAAACATGCGATAACTAGTAATATTCTCAGTCTACTTTAGTCACATACAGTCTCGTGTAATGCACGTCCCTCCCCCAATCTATATTTTATATGCCTACATACGTATATAATATATACATATCAAGCACCACGACTATAAAACGTTATCCTAAGTATGACATTATTATAAGGTACAACCCTAGGGTAATAATATTTGTAACAATAATAAACACGGGTAGCGTTTTGTTTCTTTGCACACTGCAGAGGGTATAATATATAAATCACGGGGATTATGCTACATAACGTTGCGGCAATCGTGCAAGCGTAAATAATATACGTGTATTTAAACGTAAAAAACGAACAAAACAAAACGAAAAAAGCGCCTATACTAAATCCATAACATAATATTATGTATCGCATATGGTAGCGGGACCGCTAAATCCACGCGAAATCACTGAAACGACATGCCTAAATGTGAACATAATAATATATACTTATATTGTTGTAGTATGATAATAATATTATTTTTTCGATACGATAAATACTCGCTCAATCGGTTGGTTTGATACATGCTCACGAAATTCAGAAAAAAAATATATCATCCACAAATTCAAGTCGAATGGACGTTTACAGATGCATCGGATTTTTAAAATTCATCGTGATCGGCTTTTCGCACGCATACAATAATAATATTATATTAAACACGGATGGTAATAAAGGTAGATAGTAGCGACAAGTTTCACTCGACACAGTTGTCGCGGCACGCGTTTCTCTCTCCGAGGGGTTCAGGAGTGAGCCGGGGTAGTGATATAGAAAAAACAAATGGTAATATAATAAGAATTATAATTATTATTGTCCACGTTGATATCAGTATATTATTACGTTGTGCAGCAAATTGTCCACGGCAACACGAACGGTAATAGTAACTATGTTATGTTACCGTCATACGGAATTAAGATCAATACAAATCCAACATCTGAAGAACTACTAGGTACTCCCTAGGTATATTATAGACACGAAAAAACACGTACCAGACGTAATACAATGTAGTATTTCAATTATATTATTATAACATGCGTTGGTGTCGATGACCGTACGACTATCTTTTTTTTTTGTCAGTTATTTTGATATGTTTGCTATATTATCGTCATATACATTCATTATACGCGGTGTACTGTACAGAAAGAAAAACGGTCGATCGAACGTCGCAGCTCGAGTTTTAGTTTCGAAATTAGATTAATTAATTTAACGTTTGCCGAAAAGTTGTGGGTATATCATACATTAAGTACGTATATCGCGTATGCACATCGTATGATCGGCACTACCGAGAGACGAAAATCTGTGTAACTATAACGAATGTACCACCATTGCACACTGGACAACTTTCACTGGTTATTCAATAATACGGACTTCCCCTTAACAAGTTACAATTTTATAAAATATTAATCAATTTCGAAATGGTCTAATAATTATGGCTTTTCATTCTAGGAATAATATATCTTAAAACTACAAATTGTTTCTTGCAAGACTATAAACTATTAAGTATTAAAAAACACTTCTACAAGTTTGATTTGATTACGTATGAATCGGGATAATTTATTCACGCCAAAATATATTTACGAGTTAATTTACAAGAGAATTTAACTACTGAAACACCGATATAATTAATTCGTCTAATAATAGAACTTAATTTATAGTAATTACAAGTAACGTATGTTAATCAAATTATGTTGTAAATTATATATATATATATATTATTTATAAAGTTTTGATTATTCGTAGTAAGAAGTTTGAATTTTCTACTTACTCGTTATTCATAGAAACATACGCATTAGGTATATTATATTTTCATAGATCGATAATTTTAATGTAAATCAGTCAATAGCTCAAATTATTTAGTTTGAAAATAAAAAAATGTATGATAACATTATATTTAATATTTTAATAATAAATTACCTGTAAAGCTGTACATTATCATTTTAAAACCACAAAATGATAATATTAATTAAGTACGAATAAAGTGTATAGAAAATTATTTTGTAATTAATAAAAAAAAAAAAACTGTGTGACTATAAAACTGTATGATTATCTTAATATTCAGAGATATTGACCGATTAACCTTGAAAGAATATTAGCTAAATTTACATTGGTACTTAGGTATATTTTACAAAATGTGTAAATTTCTAAGGGTAGGTTCCTCATTAAATAATATGTTCGTTTGTGTACGATTAAGTTTCTACTCTAGCGTATTTTATAATGTTTACGGAGATGGCAAAATTCGACTGTTCGTAAAAATATGTTTGGTTTGTTTTAGTTTTATTGAAACATAACTTTGAAGTTACATTTTTGAGGTAAACCACAACACGTATGTCTATGTCCTAAAACTTGTCTAATAATTGTTTATTGTTGTAACAAAACTATCTATTCGAGGCAGTGATAATATTTATCGACACGATAGATAACTAATTATATATCAGAGAATGTAATACATTGGTATAAATATAGAATGGTATGGTTATATTAGGTGTAATCATTAAATAAAAAATCTTACCATGTACGCTTTACATCTTAAAAATATTCTTATTTTAATCTAACTGTATACTTATGTTTATGGACCGGATAGTTTTTTAGTTACTCCTCTGTGCGTTTGTTGTTGTTCCAATGAACTTTTGCACATCAACAAGTTTTTATACGCTTGACGGTACTCTGAGCTCATGACTACATAAATAATTGGATTGATGCACGTGGTTAAATAGATTAGGACATATGCGGTTATGTTTAGAACGTGCAAGTCGTCTAGTTCATGTGATGTCTTGCTGATGGTGATCGGCAAGTAGCATGTAACAAATGATATAAATATAACAAGGATCATTTTTAGAAGCTTTTTGTCTTTCGACGACATTCTGTCAACACCAATGGTGCTCTGTTTGCGTGTTCTCGGAGATGAGTCCTCTTTTGTCTGAAATACCTGTTCAACGATATTATATTAATATTTAAAAACAATAAACAATGGTATTGACTAATATTTATATTTTATAGTGAATCTTGAAGTAATACAATTTAATCAACAAGTAATATTAAGAAAGTAATTAATTATTAAACTTAAAAATAGAATAATAGTAAATTATTGATTTTCGACTAACAAAATTGTATATTAAGTAATAATATATTATTACTTTTTTATTGTATGATAATTGATAAGTAACTTTAAAATAAATTGCATTTTATTTCAATATTAATAATTGATGATTTATCATAAAATAGGACAACTGATAATGGTTAAATAACCTAGGATTTATTTATTTTTCGTGTCATAAAATTTAGTTTTTCTTATTTATAACGTTCATTATATTTCCAGTGGAGTTAAAATAAAGACAAGTTAAAAATGATTCTGTTATTTTATACAAAAATCTATTTGTTTCATTAAATACGTAGATAAAATATTATTGCATTAGTGTAGTTATTAGTAAAGTTTGAAGAGGTTATGACCAAATGTTTGTAATAGTACCACACTACTATATAGACTTACCGCTGATACGACTTGAGTGATAGTGGCGTTCAGGGCGGATGATGGTGAACGGTCACGTCGCCTAGTACTCCTGCGATCAGAGAAAGATATCGGTGAATAACTCTCTTCGAGTCCTGACGAACTTGGATCAGCGATAATGTCATGCGGTGAAAGGAAATTTTGTTCCTTCGAGTCGGTAGTAGAGCATGTTCCGGTAGCTGTACTGGATCCGATGGCTGAGTCTGTGGATATTTCGGGCACTTTGAAACGGGTTTTAAGAGTGTAATAAGACGTAGTGTCTGATGGATTATTGGAATTCATCGTGTGACGTGGGTTAGTTGTCACCGTAGCCCGAGATTTGAGAGCTGTTTTACGGACAATATAGAAAATTCGAGCGTAACAAACTATAATAGACAAGCAAGGCACCACAAATGCACCCATGAACAAGATTTCCTTTGGCGACCGACCGACAGAGTCTGGAAGTATGGAGCACGAGCCAACGGTCACATCTAAACCAAATTGGCCCCATTTTTCGAGCCAAGTAGGAACTAGTAATCCAAAACCACCTATCCAAGTTACTGTAACCATGACGCCCAAATAGAATTTCTTATACATCCTGTAAATCAATTCAATACATAATAAATATTCATATTTACAAGTTAAAAACAATTTAGAATTATTAAAGAAAATTTAACAATTTTTTTTATCAAATACTTAAACTACTTTAATAAGTATAAAAATAACTGTTAAAATATGTTTCTATCTGTTTAATGTATCTATTTATGTCAAAATGTCATGTATATAAATTTGTTACTTGTATATTAAAATTATTATTTTGGATTAAATTCATATAAAATAAAATTAATATCGTCTGACAGTTATACTGCATCCAGCCCTTGAGCAACTCTGAGCTTAAAAACTATTATATACTATCTTTTTATTTCACTAAAAAGTTTTGATGACGATGACAGTTAGCTAAAGACAAGACAATTTCAAATAAATTCATGAAACCTTCTGTCAAACAAGTGACAAATAATTTTTTTTTTCAGAATAACTCCTTAAGCTAAAGAAATATTCTGATAACAATAACATTTTGAAGTAAATTAGTTTCACTAAATAAAATAAAAAAATTAAAAATATGTTACTTAATTTAATAAATGAATGTAGTCGCATTCATAGTTAAAAGTTAAAAGTTTAAGTATAATATAATTTAAATTAAATTAAAAATATAGTATTCAGTTTATTTATAATTTGGTGATAAAGTAATTTATAAGATTTAAATCAATATATATTTTACAACGTTTAAAATAGGGTTAATTAGACAAAATTATATTTATGTAAGAAATACTACATTTTGTTTTTTTAATATAAAAATAAAAATTGTTTAAAGTAATATTTTTATCTAAATATTTTTTAACTAATATTTTTGGAAAAGTTATCAGAATTATAAAATGAAAAAAAATTGTACTGAATTGGATTAAAAAATAAATAAATAGTAATATATTCACTTACTTTGGGTAGAGCGATGGATGTCCAATCATAATGTATCGATTTATGGTTATAGCCAGAATGGTAAATAGGGATACGGCTAACAATCCGTATCTGACTAATGGGAAGAGACGACAAAGTAATTGACCATGTATCCACGATCTATACCAGAACGTAGAGGCAGCCAGAGGTAAGTTGAAGCAACAAAAACTTAAGTCCGATACGCTAAGGTTGATTATGAATACGGCTGTTGCATTACGCACCTAAAAAATTTCGTTAATTAATTAGCAAAAATCTTAATGTTTATGTACATGGAATGCATAATATATATATATAATTGATATTATATTATTATTTATAACGAAATTAATTATTATTGAAATACATTAATTACTATATTTATCGAATATGACGTTATATTTTCAATTTTAAGTAGTTTTGTTTTATAGTAAATATAATGAGTAATGGCAGATGAAATAATTAGAAAAAGAATAATATGAAAAATAATCGATGTAAGTATAATGTAATTATTAAAACGTGTTTGGCAATGAACAAGCTGAGAAATCTGCGAAAGATAAGCAACTAGTAGAGATGACGTCCGAAAAATTGAATTATCGTTTTTGGCTGACACGTTAAATGACATATAATGAAAAAAAGTATCATTAAATGAAATGGGGGGTAAAGAAATCTTCAATAAACTATATATCATACATGTCCTATCCCAATATTATAAAGTTGAGAGCATGTATTTGGACGCAAATGCGAATTACTTACACAAGAATTACTTTTCATATTTTTTTTCTAAAAATACAATAGATTTCGTGACTATTCATTCGATAGAGCACATAGTATATGTATTATGCATCTTTACTGTGACTTTTTTTTTTTTATTGAAAATTTGGTTTGGGAAGTGCAAAGTAAATCTATAAAATATACTTTTCAGATTGAATCAACTGATCAATATCGATACAAAATATTTTTTGTTAATAATAAAATTTATATAAAATACATTTTATCAAGATTAAATAATAAACACAAGTGACTTGAACAATTGAAGTGGAGTAACTTTTCATAAAAAATATATAGCCTACAAATGCTAATTTTGATTTGATAAAAATGGCGCATGACTTTATTGAACTTATACATTCCAGTTCAGTCATCTATAAAATGTGGCTTGACAAGCTAGCGATAGACAAATAACAGTACATTTATTTCTTGAAAAATAAATAAATTTATATTTGTACGTTTATATAATATTTTTATTATAAAATATATTTTATACTCGATATTCTAAGTTTTGATAGGTTTGTTGAACTTATTAAAATGTTGAAAATATAGTACATTTTTTTTTTTCGTTTTCCCCTTTTAAAGAAGAACTTTGAATTCCCCTTAAAAAGATAAAATTACTCTTAAATGTATTATGAAGATACAAATCTTAAAATTTTCGAATGAAAGAGTTCATAAAAGTTGATATAATACATAAACAAATAAAATATTATTATTATTACTATTAATAAATCACATATTGACATAACATGTTTACTTTAATAAAAATATAATTTACCATGGGTATTATTTTAGAATTCAAAAAGAACTACTGAAACATAGTATTTTAGTATTGCCAAGATCAATTTATTCTCCTTCCTTTTATTGTTATTTGTTTATTATTCACACAACTACACGTGACTTATCTAGTATTTTATAGGTTTTTATTTGAAAATATTAGGAAAAAAATACAATTAATATGAATAATAAATATAATTGAAATGTTAAATATGATACCCAATAGGCAATAAATAAAAATTATTATTATGAAAATAAAATATGAATTTAATTAAATTATAAAACATAAACATTTTATACCTCTTAACAATGTATGAATAAATCCTTGAAATTTTTATTGAGTAACTTTTTTTTATTAAGTTTGAAAGTTAATTTTTGTTGGTTAAGTTCATAAATTTTTATGAAGATTCTGAATTTTAATATTGATTAATATAATAATTATTGTAATATTCAATTGTCTGTATATATATTATATAGCTAATACTTTTTAAACTGTGGGATGATTTTCATTTATCAGATACTATAGTTATAGGCCTTTAAAACAGTTTTTATATAACCGGAATTAACATATTTAGAAATAATTTTTTTTTTTCAGTTTATTTTATAAAATTTCGGTAAACTATAGCGAGTCAATTATCGGGTCACACGCTAATTAAATGCCTGTTCATATTTCAATGAATTTGAATTCTTCTTCAAAATATACCATGTATATTGTATAGTAAAAAGTAACGTATTTACAAAATAATGTTTTAGTTTATATTTTGTTGGTGAGAAATTACGAAAAATCTTTGAATTAAAGTTCAACCTTTACAGTTAAAATACAATCAAACTCAAATAGAATACTCTAGGTAAATATAAGTAAATAATATTTTAGACAATCATATAATAGTGTTTTTTTGTATTTTTCTGTTTTTTTTTTTGCAATAACTAGTGATTTGGTAAAACTTGGTATCCAGGTTTTGTGTAATAAACCTATTATCTTATTTTAATCGACTTGTCTTTGCCAACCACCAGAGAAAAATCGTGTGCAGCTATAACAACAGATGCTGACGCTTAATGTTTGCTCGTTAATTGTTGAACTCAGTAGAAAGCTTAAGTTTATTAATA
This sequence comes from Melanaphis sacchari, assembly GCF_002803265.2. Taxonomy (NCBI): domain Eukaryota; kingdom Metazoa; phylum Arthropoda; class Insecta; order Hemiptera; family Aphididae; genus Melanaphis; species Melanaphis sacchari. The sequence continues at coordinate 45,656 of NW_020270704.1, forward strand.
TCAATTTATTTAATAAATGACACTCCGTGGCTTATAATAATATGGTAAAGGGTATTACAAATGATGTAGCTGTTGACATGTTACATAAAACAAACGTTGTGTAGAACTTAGGATCATTGTAAAAGATAAAAGAAAAAATACAAAGTCACTGAATACACTCGAAAGATTCATTAAAAACAAATTATGAGTGAAATAGCTATTAAGGTGTGACGAGAAAGCTTAAGAGTTGAGTACAATACATTTCGTGGAAAATATTTTTAGCATGAAAGTTTATTTTATATAAATTTATTGTTCTATCTTCTAATACATCATTTTTTATCGTTGTTTTTAGGACATATTATATTCAGTAACAGTTTTACTAATTTTGAAATATAAATAATAAATTGTGTAAATTTACAACAGTATAATGGCAATTGGAAATTATTATTATTTTATATACTTTATATTATTACATACGTGGTATAAGGAATAGATTCTATTCAATAGAATACAATAAAATAAATTCTACATAAACTAAATATTATTTTATTCAAAAAATTGCATTTGCATTTCTATTATATAAAAGTTAGATGCATGTAATGTAAAATTTATTAAAAGGAAAACAGGATCATATTATTTTTGGATAGGTTACAATTTGTAATAAAAAACGTTTATAATTTCCAATTTTATTTTGAAAAATAACAGTTTTGATTAATCTTTTGTACGTAAATAGACTGCTGTCTAATGTTTAAAATTTAAATTGTATTTAATTGTAAGATAATATGCAGTTAAATGTTATTTTTTTGTAATACATTTAATCACTTTTCACTTATTTTATTTTATTATTATTTGTGTTTATAACGAATACTGTGTGTATATACGTGTATTTGGTTTGTAAATATTTTACAGTTAGAAATATGTTTATTTATCTAATAGTATGGTGCTCATTTACTATTATATTGTGATGTGATTTGATTTATAGAAAACAATTATTATTTGGTTAAAAAACAATATTAGAAAATTTAAAATTAGTTGGTGAAATAATATTGTTTATTACCATCTGATAAATGAATGCATTTTTTTTTAGTGAAACATTTTTGAAATCAAGCAAGTTCATAATTTTGGAATTAAAAAAGTTATTGATATATAAAATTCTAGAAAATATGTTCTAAAAGTATAAGTAAAAGTAAAATACAATTAATAATTTGAAAAAAAAAATAAATATTTTGTTGGTAATCATAAATGATTTTAAAAAAGTTTTACATTTTACTTTATTTGTTTACTGCTTGCAATTACTAAAAAGCTATTTACGTGTAAACGTAAGTACTAGGTACTTAAGATTAAATCGACACGTATAGTTAAAAGTACAGAACTACAGAGTCCTTAAAAAGTACAATTATTTAAGTAGTATACTACACATCGGGCAATTTAAAACTAAAATTAATATTAGTTTTTTGAAGTTACCTTTAAGTAACATTAAACAAAATTTAGTTACGAAATAATGACATATTCTAAAGTTTTTCAATCTCATCATTCAAATGGATTTATTTGAATGCCTGATAAGAGTAGTAATGTCACTGTGTATATTATAGTTATTCGACTACCATTTTATTTTATCGGTGCTACCGTATCTTTTTTTACGTCTGTTCATAAAATAATACTCACACAAGTACTACTGGAATAGTTATGTTTTATAGAATTGCAGTAGTTAAAAACAGGAATAAGGGTAAAGTACTAAAGTGACCACTATTAAAAGGCCAACTACACAATTTGATAAAATAAAAATAATCAAAATTTAATCCAAAAATCAGTAATAATTCTTTTTTTTCAGAATTTTCAGAACCTTTACGCTGGATAATAGTATGTTATTCGTATTAAATTCGAAAACGATAATAAAATACATCATAGTGCTTGAAAATCGATCCTAAGTGGATTTAAAACTGGGTTTGTTAACATTCGTTCAAAAATGTGGTGATTTAAATTTTTCGAATGAATTGTAGTAGTTTCACCTAACGGTTAGAGAAATTTTTTAGAAAATTTAAAAACGAACCCTTCAAAATACCATTTAAATCAGATTTTCTAGTTTTTAAAGAAACTTTGTGAAACTTTTTGAACACGTGAAAAAAAGTATTCATGGATAAACTATAAAATGTTATTTAATAAAATATCAATAGTCAAAATCTAAAATATGCTACAGCAAAAACTATTTAGTTGTAAGTATTATGATTTGTAATTTTGAACAACAAATTTTAGTTATAAAACAGGTGAAATCATCTAATGGAGGTGATAAAATATTTTATAAATTTAAAAATTCACTAAGACTAATAAATGTAATGTTATTTGATATGATAGCTTTTTTTTTAATAAGTTATTTATATGGTTTTTGAATATATGCTTAACCTGCAGAGTACACATATTTTTTTTTAATAAAGTTTAATTTCTTTGATTTATATTTTATTTCATCTGATTCCATGAATATGACATGTGTGATAAAATAATAATAAGTTTATTGTGAGGTTCGTAGAACTTATGATAATTTTTTTTTTGTCCGTTGATATAATTTTTCCAAACTAGTTATAAATAATATGCGTAGGTGTTGTATAATTTTCAAACTTTAAAAATTATTTATTTTTTCACAATACTTTTACAATTGAATTATTTATATTTTCAGATATTTTAGATTAAAATGTTTAAGGACTACATTTTTTAAAAATATTATAAACATTTTTTTTTTTTTTTTTTAACAATGTTGTCTAATAATTAATAATATTATATTTTTTTACGAACAAATCATTAATCTTTAAACAATGAATTTATTTAGAATATAAATATATACTAATTAAGTATAAATTATTGCTTAATAATGATGCAGGCTTATACATAATTGAATATACGAACAATAATGAAAAAAGCAATTAAATCTGTAAAGAAATGAAAATTGTGAAAATCTGTGATGAGGAAAAAAATTCTATACCAATGGTCGTTCGTATTGATTAAACGATGTATAGTTATTAACTGACACTTAACAACAAGTAAAAAATAAAAACAAAAATTTAATTTTGAATCACGAGATTGAAAGAGAGAAAGAACGGTGTGAATTGGAAAAAAGACAATTATTCATTTCAAATAAATGTATAGAACATTTATGATAATGGTTTTGTGTTGCACCGGTAACCTTTATCAGAGTATTATAAACGAAACTTTCATTAGTTGGCCGTTTGTTTTCCAAGTGTGAATACCAAAAATACTGCACAGGGTTTCTTTGTATACGTCCACCTGGGTTTATGCACTACCTGCTCTATTCGTTACTCGAAATAATAACGTTACATTTCACAAAAATAAAATCACGTAATTAAATGCCAAAATTCGCGTCCCAGATTCGTAGCTATTTATTATTATTTTTTATTCGTGGGCGAAATCAATTAACTTTCACAACGGCCGAGGACGAGGGTTGTAAGTAAGAAGGCGACTATAACGATGAAAAAAGTAACAGTATATCTATATAATATTGCGTTTATACCCCAACAATATTTTTGTTTGCTCCGGAGGCTGTGGCGGCGCCCATTCACAAATTTCCAAAGCGTGCCCAGTCACGAAGGTCACGTACCCGTTCCGACCGCTGTGGGTCGGTTGGCCTCTGTATTTTTATGCGTATAATTCGTCTAACGAAAGAATGAGAAATATAACAGACATACACATAAGCATATATATATATATATATATATATATATGGCGATATAAATAAAGAAGAATATGTAAGAAAAAAATGTATTTACTGTTCGGGTTTCAGGAGCCGACCAGGATCATTTCGTAATACTGTCACGTTTCGTCGTTTTTCGGGACAAACAACATTTTTTACACAAATCTTTCTATTGCACAGACAACAAAATCGAGCTTACGCATATACTCTGTATAAACAATAAATATATTTACGAGTAGTTTAAATGCAACGGCTCACGACCATTTGGTTTGGAAAAATAATATTAACGGACAAAAAAAAAGTGTAAGTATATAATATTATTATGTACTTATTTGAATATTAAAAATAACCTTGCAATATTTATAGCACCATAGAACAATAGTAAACAGTATCACGATACGTATCTGAACACAGCTATAAAGGTTCAGTCACGTGACATGAATCTCTTAAGATTATTATTTTTTTTCAAACGAAAAATTTTTTTTATGATTTTGATAATTTTTTCTTAGAAACATTGACATGAGTCATTTGACAATTTTAAGTTTTTATTTTATAAAAACATATATTTTATCTAGAAGTATAAAGAGAAAAAATGAAAATTGGTTTAATGTGTAATCGTTAGTAAAAATATATCTTAATGAATTTTCGATCCATGTTAAACTTGTTAATATAGATAGGTACTTATATTTTTTTAACGTCAATTAAAATCGCAATTAAAAATTAAAATTAAATGCATTTAGATAATAATTTGTAAATTATATTGCGATATTTTAATCAACACTGAAATTTAAATAGTTAAACATAATTAAAATTACATATAATATTCTGCAAGGAGTGTACCAAATTATACTTAGATTATGCAACTTTACATTTTAAATTTAAGTTATCCTTTTAGACATGAGTGATTTAATATCATCATGATAATTCCCCAATGAGGCATATGTATATACATTTTTCACCATTCATACTTAGCTATTAACTGTTTTTAAATGAAGTTTATGTTAATGTCAACTTTTTTCTTATGATTTAATTTTAATCGAATTCATACAACAAAATTAATGGTGCATTTATTGTAATAATTAGATTTAATACCTTGTGTGTAACTTAAAAATACTATGCTATTAAGTTTTTTTAGTAAAAAAAATCATACATTAGACATATTATTATTTTGTTAAACTTTTAATTTTTTTGTTTGAATCATTTGTTATTCTTAATTTCTTATATCAGCTTGGATTAGAATAAAATATCCTTATATCTTAGTTAAAAAATTGGTTATTTCTAAATGTATTAACTTTCTATCTAATAGATAGTTATGTTCTGAATGAAAAGGTTTTCTACGGTATCGTCAAAGCCCACAGTTATTCTAAATGAAACCTACAAAGGATTTTACGGACCATTTATAATAATTTAAATATATATATATATATATATATAATGAAATTCAATTGTTTTAAATTAATACCTATAGTTCAGCACATATACACTGGATTAATTAAACATGTATTGTCTTATCAGTGATGAATTTTGGAATTCCAAACAGTCAATTTAGAGAAAGATATTGAATTATATAATTCTACAGAACACCCACACTCGAAAATGACAATCAAACTCTCTTGCATATCTAGAGAAGAAATCAAAGTAATATTTATTATAAAATTCTAAGTTTAGGATAATAAAATCATCAGTAAAACTAAATTTCCATTAATAATGCATACCTACATTTATAATTATAGAACCTATCACGTGTTAATGAATATCACAGTGATAAAAAAAAATAAAAGGTTTAGTAAAATGTTACGTTATGTTTAAAATTATATGTAAATATTAAGTTTATTTAATAGAGCCATAATCACTAATAATTATTAATTAAAGTTAAACCTGTGAATTTTAAGTACTTAAGTGGTTCAGTACTGTGGAAATTTATGACTAAATCATAAAATGCTAGTATTTGTAAGTCTAACAATATTTAATATACATCTATCAGAGTAAAAAATAATTTTTAATTTAGGTAAAACTTATTTCAATGATTTATAATAATTTTATACAAGAAAAAAAGTAAATACATTTTGTCACAGTGTAATTGAGTATAATATGTTAGTTAATAATAAAAATATTTTGCATAGTTTGCAATGCAAATATTTAGAAATGATTTTAACAACTGTTTAGACTGTTTAAAGTTTCACGAATGTATCAATATTGCTATCATGATCAGAAATTAAATTACTAAAATAAAAATTTTACTTTATCTCAAATAAGTTATTTTACGATATTAATTTTTGATTAAAAGTTAAAAAAACATCTTAAAGATCAAAAAAAAAAAAAAATTAGGTATTAAATACAAAGTACCGCAAATCATAATATGTATTAATCATGTTATAGTAAAATAATGATTAATATGATTAAATTTTGTAGCCGTGGTATTAAATTTGATTATGACATATGAAGATCACTTCAATAAACTTCATTTATACATTTATATTATAAATATTATCTATGACGTAATAAATTTTATTTCTTACCCACTATTTCTTTTCATAAAAGTTTCTACGTATAGTGAAACTTATATTGTAGGATTTTAACTGTGAATTATTCGTACAAATTTAACCAATAGATTGAATTTATCATAAGAATATAATGAATATATAGTACAGATTTTATAGTTAAAATCAATTTTAATTTTGTAATTGTTTAATTGGCTTACTCGTAATATCATTCTATTAATGTTCAAAATGCAATAACTTTGTGTAACAGACTAAATTTTAAACAGAAAATCAATTTATGTATTTAAAAATATATATATATAAAAAATTGTTACATACTTAACTTTAACGAGTTTAATAATTTTACAAGTAATTGAAGTTTTATAATACAATACCTACTGTACAATAACTGAAAAATAAAATGTCTATACGTCTATGAGAATAATGTATTTATAATTAATAAGCTTTCCTCAGTGGATCAACTAGGTCAAAATTATTGTTCTATTATATTATATAAGTGAATAACTTCTATAGTACTACCTTGGTCGAAATAAATTATAATAATTATTATCATATTAAACATTAAAACATTATTTCGTACATTTATTTGCATGGAATGTACATTGTTGTATAATGTACAATATGCTGTGAATATTGTACAAATATTTGCAACTAACAAGTATTATATCTTTCGATAAGATTTAGTTTGAAAATTCTTTGTCCGCACAGGAAATAATATGAAATAATTTAATTTTAATTTTAACTGGTCATAATATTATATTATGCAAGAGTCTGAATCCAAGTAAAATTTATTTGCATGTAATGGCAATCTAACGAAAAAGGATATATTATATTTCTAAACTAAATGCAATATAAGTGTGATAAAATTTATATGGTTTGAAAATTATAATACACTTTACTAAGAATTTAAAATTGATAATTGTATAATATAAAAAAAATATAGAAATGATTTAACCATGAGATTTTAGTTTCGTTTTTATCAATTATTTTTTATTAAATATTTTTTTATTATTCGAAATTTCTTTTATTTTTAAGCGTTTGATTAAGATATGAATCAATAAAATTATCAAATTTTAGGTGCGTTTTAAATCGTTGCAATAAATTTATGTTATTTCTTTAAACATTATTTTAAATTTAGATATTATTTGATTTACAACGTTATTGTTTTGTAAATTCAATTATTATTTTTAATAAAGTTTTTAGGTCTCTTTGGAGTTAAGTGTACTAGCTTTTAAACTATAGTTTATTTTATATTGGGGAGTTAACAAGGTCACAAAATTAATGTTTTAAATAATATATATTCTAATATTATTTTATTGTTAATATTTACATATTTTTTTTTTGTTTAGGTATATAATATGTTTATGATTTATACATTTTATTATAAAAAACTAAAATTTTATGGAATTTATAAAATAATGTGTTAATACTTAATAATAATACATAATGTTTAATTTTTAGACCTTTCGAACAATAGTATTTGATTATTGCTATCAAAGTTAGATAAATAGCGCAGTATTACAAGTTAATTTTTCTTTTTATAGCAATGGTATTATAATTTTAGGAAAAATACTTAATTTTTATATCATTTTATGAATTAATTGTATATTTATCATATCCATTAATGGAATTTTAAATTGTAATCATATTATAGTATAAGTTATATTTATTTGTAGTAGTTTTGGAATGTTAGTACGATTTGTTGAAACCACCAGACATAGTGACAAACTTTGACTTCCAAAACAGAGGTATTTCAGAATGTACAAAAGTTTTATTTATAAAAGTAGAACATTTTATTTAGTATTAATTTAACCAAATTTAAGGTGCGCTTGGTTTGAGTTTGTCGTTTATAGAAGAATGCACTCAGGATAGGGTTCATTTATGAACATGTTATAAATAAAATAAAATTTTTTAACTGGTGTTTCCTGAGTAAGCAATTCAAATATAAACATACTATTAAATATAAAATTATAATAAAGAAGAATTTTGGTATTGTTTTTAAAAACAATAATATTATGGAATTTTTTATTTAATTATAAGAGTACTGGTTAACAAGATAATATGTAAAACACACATGGGAACCAAATTTGAGGTATAAAAAGATGATTGATTGCTTACAAGAAAAGTTGGTACCATAGATTAGATTTTAGATGAACAACAAATTTAACTTCAGAAGCGTAAAATTGTAATAACAGACAACAAAAATATCAAAACACCGTAATTACTAATTAGTATTTTCTTTTTACTTTAATAATAGAATATTTTGTATCAAAGAAATTTACTGAGCAAAATTACAGTTATCAATTTTTTTTTTATTATACTTATTATTCTTTATAATGATTTACGACATTCACATAATAACATTACCATATAGCTTGTTTTTAAAAAGTATTAATTTTTTTCAAAATTTAGTTTTTAGTAAAATATTTATAATTTATGAGTTAAAGTATTATATTTCATAAAAATGAATTCCAACCTAATTTATAGTTAAATTATTATATAAAAATATTTTATACATTCCTTTTTTGGTTATTTATTTTAAAGAGTATTTTAATAAAATTAATATAAAAGAATAAGGAGTTGGCAACAAACTATAAAACCATTAAAAGTGTCTACATTTTTTGAAAAATGGTGTCAATTTTTTTATATAATAAAATGCAAAAAACACTAAAAAATAACCAGACAAGTCTAATTGTACTAAAATTTGCCAAAGATAAAAGATAATAGTGGATGACAGAACTGGCTGATGACATTATGGAAAATTAATGGTTATCTAAATTTAAATTAATTATTCATTTTTGGCTTCAACCAAAAATATTACCCAGAACTAAGTTGCACTTAAGAATCTCGACCTTAATATTTTGTAAAAACAATATGATTTACAGAAATCATGAATATATAATATCATATATTTTAATATTTTAATTGAATTATAATTAATTCTTAGCATATAAAAATATACGTAATGAAAATAGAAATATATTCAACAATTTGAGGATTTGTTAAAATAAAAACAAATTAAATTTTGTGAAATCGTTTGAGAGTTTATACGGTGCTTGTTGGTTTGTATGTTATGTTTATTAACTGTTATTATACTAATACTTAATTATGTATAAAGTATAAATTCATAAATAATTATACAATTATTAAAATTTTGGTTAGCATTATATGTAAGTAGAATTATACAGACTTATAATAATGCGTAAGTTGATGCGAATTAAATAAATTATAAGAAATATTTTGTTTTATAGAATTTTCACTCAAATGCAAACAATCAGTTACATATACTCATATACATAATATTATGTAACATAAAAATAACATTATACATTGTATTATATTATCGTTTTTACCGTATTAACTAGAATGACATATATGTATTACGTTGTTACAATTTATAAATAAAACGTATGCATTTTCATTCGATCGAATTACCAACGTTGTATGTATTACCTATATGCATTTTACGTGTAATACAATATCGTTTCAAAGAGCCACAAAGCACGATAAAATAAGGTTCCATGTAATTTAAATATTTAATATGTTAGTAGATTCCAGTAAAATTAGTGCACAGAGACTACAGTTTTGATTTTCGTTTTTGTCAAATCAGATATTGTAGCCTATATGAGAAATTTGAAACAAACTGTATGTATTCAGATCAGTTAACAGGGCAACTGATTACAGTTATATGTGTCTATTAAAATATTTTTTTTGTTTTCTTCTTAATTCGATTTTTTTAGTTCAGAGTTGAACTTTAATAGTATTTGAAATATTCGGAGAACAAGTTTCATAAATAACATAATATTTCCATAATATTATGAATTATGACAAAGTAGTTATAATAGTTGTTTGTATCTGGAGCTGTTGCGAAGATATTAGAAATCAAAGTTACAGAGCGTTGAAAAAAATAAAACTGAACATCTTATTAAATGTTGATTTCTTTATGTTCGAGGGGCACATAATATAAATACATTTAGGATGGAAAAAAATCGAGAATATTATTTAGAGTTGCCTATAAATCATTGGACTTGAACCAAACAATTTTATAATATTATGTGAATGAACTATGAGATAGGCCATTGTCGCGCAGTTATTTTAAATTTTTCTTATCTCTTTGAATAATATACTTTTTTCCATAAGATTTTTTCAGAAATGTTTTTTTTGTATAAGTATTTTACTATAATAAATAAATTCATTTGAATTTTAATATAATACACCTTTATGACAAAATCCAAAAAATATAATATTTATTTATTTAAAGATAATAAATGCTAGTAATGGGCTTAGTACAGTTTGTTGATGACAATAATATAATAAGAATTTAAGTTATGTAACTAATAAAACATATGATAAATAAAGATGTATAGATAATTGAAATATGATAATACTAAATTATTTATGATTAGATAACAGATTTTAATCTGGTTGGAACATCAAGGCAGTAATTTTGGTGGTAGTTATTTATTTAAAATGTTTGAGTTACACCAGCTATAAGACAAGAAAATTATAAGTTATTCGACGCAGCAGTTCTAGATAGTAAATTTGAGAATTGAGTAATTTGTAGAGTTAAAACTCATCATTAAATTGTCTTCTTTTTTCAAGTGACTCAATTTTAAAATGTTTTGTTAGTTTTGCTTGTTTTATAAGAAGTACACGTAAAAGCCTGTTTTGAACATGTTCAATTTTATTTATTAAGCTAGCTTGATAAGGGTTCCAAATTTACTGAGCCATATTCTAAAATAGAACAAACTAGAGAGAAATATAGTACTTTTAAGCAATTTGGATTATTTAATTTCTAGCATTTGTGGTGTATAAACTAAACGGAGAGTTTAATTACACATTATAGCTATATGGTTGTTAAAAGATGAATATTTTCATAAAAGAATACCAAAATCTTTAATTTCTGATACTATTGTTAAATTTATACAATAAATTGAATATTGATATGTTAAGTTTGTTTTGATATGGAAAAGAGATTTTAAAACATTTATTTATATTGATAATTAGGCCATTTAATAAACACCAATCATAAAATTTATCTAAATCAGATTGTGATTTATCGTTTTTATGAATATATTAAAATAATACATTGATATATTGTAGAGTTTAAGGTCATCGGTAAACATTAAGACTTTACAGTATTTAAAGATATTTTTGACGTCTTTTATAAATAATAAGAAGTGCATAGGTGATAGATGATATAGATGATCACCCTGAGGGATTTCAAATGTAACTTTAATAACTAAAGAAATTTAATTACTTAATTTAACTCGTTGAGTTGTATTAAATGATTTAAATAAAATAGTTTATTTTAGTTTTAGAAATACCATTATATTCTATTTATTTTTTTTTTTTTTAACAAAATGTATATATCAACACTATTAAATGCTTTTTTTATATCAGTGTATAACTGTATTGACACGTACACCTTTACTGATTTAAGACACGATGTCTGTATACGATGTCATTAATATATTTATCAATTTTGATTAGGCATAGCGAAATCCATGTTGATTAATTGAAAATTGTATTTGTAAATATTGTTGCCAATAATTAAGGTTTTAATATTTTTTTCTAATATTTTTGGTAGCGTGTTTTAGCGTAAAAATAATGTCATATTTGTTTACAAAAGTAAGTCAAGTTTTAACTGAAAAATACTCTTGATTTTTAACACACTTAATTTTTTGTACAAAATAATTTAAATATAGTTTTTAAAACTAATATTTAAAATTGTAATATTTTTTTTTAACGAAACGTGTGTACATATGGTAGTGATATTTATCGGTTGGATATTTCTTTATCGAAGTAAAAAAAAAAAAAAATAATAACATCAAGAATAATAACAGTATTTTAACATAATTTTATGTACATGAATATATTAATAATAATATGATTTGTGGCGAGCGAAATAAGCTCATGAAAGTTTTCGGACGGAATCGTATTCTTCTTAGGTACGCTCATTTATTAGGAAAGCACAAAAAGAACTTATAGCAAGTATGTACAATTTACACTAATCATATTGTCATTTAAATTTATTGTATTAGATTTACGAAACCTATTGTGAAATGTATTACTGCACATAAAAATAAAATACAAAAAATTACTCGAACCAATTGACCTTTTCTAGTGGTTTTTGTCATTTCATTTGTCGAATAACAACATTGCTTGTATTTGTAAGTATAAGTAAACGATCTACTCAATTCTAGATTAACCAGAGAAAATATAGATATTCACTGACTTACTTGTCTTGTATAATTCGATCCTTCACAATTTTTTCTTACTATATTAAATATGTAACAGAAAACAATACGATCTAATTTGTCAATTGTATAGCATGTACTACATTGATTACATCTTAAACGTATAATATTGAATATTTAATTTTTAATATATACTTAAATCATCCAAATATTACAAATAATAAATGATTAACAAGAACAAAAAGCAGAGACAAACTTTAAGAGGTTACAATCAAGTAGTATTAATACATAGTTTTTATTTTTAAATGAATATGGATTTCTTAAAGTATTTATTCAATACGTATATTTTGCTTAAAATAAAACTTCATAGTTGAGATTTTAATTGTCCTTCAGATAATCTACTACAAAAACAAAAATAATGGTAAAACTTTATAATTGAGTTTATATTATTTTTTATTAATCTTTGTGAATTGTTTTCGAAACGTTTACTTAACATTTTTATTGTTGAATTTCATAGAAAGGTGCCTAATTAATTTGAAGTTAATTTTCGTTTAATTTAATTGTTATGAAGGTAATTTTACTCAAACTATTTACTAAAAAATAAAAATGTTATCTTAACTCTGAGTAATTTTTTATTGTGCCTTTTATAGTGTTTGAAGACTGGGTTTTTTTCCTTGAATCCGCACTAGACATAGGTAATTACACAATATTACTTGTGTTGGGCGTATATAATATGATTATCGTCCCACTACTTTATTAGTATTATACTATTGTGTATAGGTTTTGAAGGGTACTGTTATAGTGTCGTCAACGATGGAGGCTATTTACTAAGAACACGTCAGTACAAAATTAATGTATATAATAATATTTTATAAAAATACGTTTCATTGGCATTTAATTATATGTGGCATAGTGGTTGGAGAATGAGGAATAAAAACGAAGGTTTTGTATTAATGGTACAACCAGCGGTAAATATATCATATATTTATATGTACGAGTATATAAACGGTTGAACGATGAATTCGCCTTTTGGGGGATCTTATTCGATGGTGGTTGTTTGTGAAAACGGTCATTTTTCAATACTCGGATATCGCGGCCTATGGGCTAACGGCCAGCCATTTATCCTCGCCAACATCACACAGCAGGGTCAATGCGTGACCATCTAAATAAAGTTTGTCGATTTCGTCTCTATTTCTTGAGCATATGCTATGATAATAAATTATTTTTAAGAAAAACCTACGTCCAAAAGAGTCATCTGTTTTATAGCGTACTGCAGAGTGCTTTCCTCCAACCAATAATGTTTGGACTTTTTTTTGGTCTAAGAATAAGAAACTAATATCGCTCCCAAATACTACAGAAAAACAGACCTTTTACACAAAAAAAAAAAAAGAAAATTCTCAAATACATTGAAGCACTCTGTATAAAATAACGAAAATTCATGGAACATGGTTTGCATATTTTGAGTAATGACAAATAAGTCTTTTGATCTTTAAATACATACTACAAACCGTCTACCTTATTTCATAAAACATATATTATTAGCTTCTGGATTATCGTATATAGTCAGTTTAAGGTCATTTAACCGATTTATCTATCATACATATTTTTGTCTACCGGATTTACGAAGAGTTATTACGGTCTTTCGAAATAAATCGAGTTGTCAAACTCACACGTGCATATATGTACGCATCACATCTGAAGTATAAGATATTTAATAAAGTTAATGGAAATTCTTTATGTTATTTAAAAATGTAATTAATAATTTAAATGTTTTAGAACTATTATGTATATGTAAATACAAACACTCATTTATTCAACATATTTTTTACAAGAATACTAAACCATCAATGAATTATTGATACTTAGACAGGTATAGCTTAAGTATTACTTCCGATAATCTACGTATAATTATATCATATCAAAAGTCTCAATATGATTATGAATTTTATTTTAATATGGGCAATTTAGAAACGAGATATTCTGAGGAGTTCCGAAAAATTACGAGAAATAAATTTTAAAATATAATACGTAGCAAATATATAAATAAGAGTAAGTATATCAAAACTTATAATATATTGTATAAGTATATATTTTTAATTAAATGACAGTACAACTATAAAATTCTAAGACAAATTAAGACTGATTTATTTTTTTTATAACCAAATTGTTGACTAAAATCGAAATAATCATATACCATACAGATTCATATTCATTACTTAATTTTATTGTCATAAATGTATTTTTCACGTCGAAATTTCCGGTAACACTCTCACATTTCTATATATATTCAATATACAGAAATAAAAAAAAAAACAAATACAGCGCTTTTACGTTCTGTTTTTTCGACTTAACATTTATTTGATCCGTTAAATTAAAGTTATAAGTTCTTATAAGTTTTCAAAGCAATAATATCGAGAGAAAAAAAGAGATTCGTATTGTATTTTGCCTTGTATTGATGGTGTGACTTAATTAAGCCTGGCGTTGGCAGTGTTCGCTATTTCATGCTGTTCAAAACGTCTCTTCCGGTTAGCTTTCATATACCACTGCTTCAATTAAACAATTATTTTGTTCACCCAGTCCCATTTTGCGATAAAAACGAGGCTTATTTTTGACCCTTTCGGTTATCAATTTTGTCAACAGTATTCATCCATAGAACTCTTAGAAAATTCGTATAAATCTCTTTTTGCCATTTCTAAGCCAATTTAATTGAATCCGACGTAATCCAATTAAAAAGCTATAGAATAAGTCTGCCGCAGTTCTGCACGGTTATATATTTATGTTACACAAGCTAATAGCATCAATAGAGTCGATTTGATAAACAGATAAGTAAATGTATTGTAAATAAACACAATTATAGAGATACCAATGTACTATAGGTAAAAATGCACAATTATTGGAAACTTGATTTGAATATGTACTTAAAATATAATATTTCTAGGCACAGTGTATATACTTAAAAAAAAAAAATAAAAAAATAGTTATCCGTGGTTTTTTTTTATATTTGAGAATTATTAAATTAAATTACTTTTGAATTTTAACATTAATTTTAAATTAACGTGAACGAAGATAAACAAAAATATATTTCTATTTTTCAGCGTATTCAATAAATAATATTATTTTTCCTATTATTGCGTATTTAAAATAACAATAAAGTTACTAAATAAATACGTTAAGTAAAAAAATAGAAATACTGCTTTCAGTAATTACATTTATATAAATACTTTCTTAGTTTTTGAAATAAAATATACGTATTTTAAATATTTTTTTGTAATTAAATAAAATGTTATTGGATTTTGAGAACTATTTAAGTATAATAATTGTCTATTAACCCCGTCATTGATGCCAAATACACGAAAAAAAAAGGCATTGAAATTATATGTAAAAATTAATTTAATATTTTAAATTCTTAAGTATTATAGAGGGGTAGTAGTTGTGTAAAGAAAATTTTTATTGAGATACGAAAAAATTTTAATTTACTGTAGCTAACTAATATTTGTTAAATACTTAACTGTAGTTTAATTTACCTATTAGAATATGTAAGTATAAATGTATTGATTTGTTAATATAAATAATGTATTATTTGTTAATAATAAAAATTTTACATACTCGTAGTTAATTTTGCAGGAAGGTAATATTTTTCTAAGTATTTTCATACATGTGAATTTCAAAATCATGAATCATAATAAGATCAATAATTTACATTCTGTTTAAGTAATAAGTAATAACTAATAAGTATTAATTGTGTGTTATAAATTATAATAATTATATTATCTTTTATCAGTGTCTTTAATTATTGTATAGGATTGGAAATTAGAATTTTCATAAAATAAATAATTTTTTATATGTAGTT
Source organism: Melanaphis sacchari (assembly GCF_002803265.2). NCBI lineage: Eukaryota > Metazoa > Arthropoda > Insecta > Hemiptera > Aphididae > Melanaphis > Melanaphis sacchari. The sequence goes on from NW_020270704.1 coordinate 61,886, forward strand.
AAAATATAATTAAAAACTATAAAAACGCAGAAAAAATACATACAAGTCAAAAGACAAAAAAAAATATGTATCACAAAATATTACTCTAGTACCTACTTAATATATCAATATTATTATTAATACAAATGATAAATTTCGAATTAAGTGTGGTAAAAAAAAATTTTAGATAAATATTAAAATATGTGCAACACTAAATTGATTAGAATGATTAGATTAATAGTATACGTGAGGTCAAATTATTCATTATACTGCAAAAAAAATTTACTGTATAGTAAATACGAAGTAAGCAGCCATGTTCCCATATTGCCTATATAACACGTCGCCGTACAATGTATTTCAAAAAAGTAATTGATGTCTACCTAATATACATACGGATATTAGGAACTCGTCTTGTTTCACCTCAGCGAAAACGATCGAAAACTTTTCAGAGTTGGAAATTGTTGATTTTTATACACTATATGTTATTTTTTTTTATATATCGTAGTTTGTTTTGTGTAAAAAGTATTTTTACCAATTAAATCATAATATTTTATTAAATAGTATGAGGTATGAAGGTTATATAAATTTGTCATGTACGTCATAACAACATATCTGGGTGAAGTTGCCACACAGAACGAACAGTTAGGCGTGTAGCCAGGATTTAATAAATACATTTTGGGGGAGGGGAGGTAGAGGTGTCTAAATATTTTAAATACAAATTTTTTTTAAAATTTTTTTTTTTCACATAATTGTTACACAAAACCTTTCGTTTTTAATAATTATAATAGGTACAAACCAATCTAATTATTCTCAACTAAATAATGTATATTATATAAATTTTATATAATTTTTAATATTTTTCATTTAGTAAATGAATGACTTATTTGAAAGCAATACATATTTTATTAACATTTATAGAAAAAAATTAAAAACCTTAAATATTATTATCTATAAATAGCTCAAAAAGATTCAAAATATTTTGAACATTTTACATTTAGTAAAAATTTAAAATATTCAAAGTTATTTGTTATACCAAAAAAAAAAAAAAAAAATTAAATTGATTACATCGAACAATTCTATAAAATAATTTTTATTTTAATGCATTTTGTCAAAATTTAAATTCAAATATAATTTCTTTTCATTTGTAATGTATTTTCTTAGGTAGTTATAAAAAACTCATTTAATTATATGATTACAATTTTGTTCTAAATAAGCACATACATATGTGATTAAGTACATAAGTTTATGTGAAGTAATTTGGACTTGAGTTTTCTACATAATGATATAAATTATTTTTAATAATTATATAGACAAAAATGTATGGTGATGATGTATTGTAATAATTAATAACTAAACTATTGAACTTTTTAAAAATATATATTATAAAGAATTCATAATATTAACATATAATCTATAAAAGAGTCCTATTAGTTATATTATAGTCCTATAACGTGGTTAATGGTTATATTTAAGGATTACTATTTTAAATGCTAAGACAGAAAAATTTTAGGAGGGGGTGTTCTAATTCTATGAACTAGTTTTCTAGATATATGCCTACCGATAGTGTAAGCAATAATGTGTACAAACTATGTATATACAAATAAATAATATAAACAAAGTCTTTAGTAAAATTGTGAATATAATTAGATTTGTTAGACCTTTAACAGCGTTTAGTGATGGATTCATAAGTATTATACATAAGTATAATTTATTATTTGTAGAATAATACCATGATTATATATGCGTATATATTTAAGGACTAAAAATTGAAAGAAGATTCCATAATTCTATCTATATAATATGTATTATATCAAAATACAATCCTTATATTATAAGACAGGTACGTTTAGTATAATATACAACTTTCATTTTTATGCTTAAATTATTTAAAGAATGTAGGAATATTAATTACTACTTTATTTTTTCATAATATTAATGCAGTAAAACTTAAATTTAAATAAACACAATAATATATATATATATATATTATTTTTACAACGATAAAAAGATATTTTTTACATGATAAATATCCAACAATAGTAAAATAAGATAAGATAAATGTTTAATGTTTAGTGTTTAGAGAGATGGTTTCGAGTCTTGTGTTTATGATCCAATTCAAACAACTTACCGTTCAGATTTATGAGGTAAATAAATAAAACTGACACTTAAAACTGTTTCCAACTTAATAAACTATCTTTCACAAATCAAATAATACCCGCATTGATACGAGTTATTATTTATAAAATTTAAAATATACGAGATTGACTGTTTATTTTATTAGAACGTTCGCGTAAGTATATCTAAACTTTTTGAAAAAAAAAAACGAAACAAATATTAGAATACGAGTTAGAAGAACTAAACCAATTAAACTTTTTTTCTATTTATACGAGTAATAATAACATTGTTAATTTATATTAATATATTCTTAAAGTTCATTGGTTTGCAGCTTATATATAATAGCCGGTTTGGTTAGCCTAATAATTATTTAACTAGAATTGTTTTAATTATTATAAATTTGGTTAGCAATGTTAAAATATTTGTAGATTTTAAAGAACTTGAAGATGTTTAAGTAAAAGTTTAAGATTAACAGTTTAAAAAAGTTACGAAACTAATATTTTATAAGATATTAACTGTAATATTTTAAATGTTTATTTTGTTGATGACATATTAAATTATTATTGAATATACATTTTTAATACCTGAAATCTTATTTGTATAAACCAAAAATAATATTAAATCATAAAATAGAACTATAGTAATGTAATTAGTTCATACAGTTACAAAACGTATATTATTTATTTTTTTCATTCAATTTAACTAAATATAGCATGGTGTTAATTTAATGTATAATAAATTATATTTTATACTAGCATAATAAAAGGTATTAAATTAAAATATCTAAAAAATTGTATTAATTAAATATCTATTCCATTACAAAGAGACGTGCCGAATTTTTGCAACTGTTTGAATAAATACATACGATACTTTGTAAAACATATAAAAAAATATTTATAATTTCCAATTTTTTTTAATTATTATCTTGTAATAACGTACGTAATACGATAATACTTTAGATTTAGTTGGAACCACGGTATGGTTTTAATTATAAATATTATATTTTATTAATAACTTAGTGTTTGTGTGTTATATAGACATAACAAGTTTGAAAAAACTATAATTTAAAATTTTTGTGATTCTGCAATTAAAATTACTGTACGTACCATGATTTATTTAAGAGTGAAAATTCAAAAAATAAGTTATAGAATAAAGTAGATAAAAATTGGGTTAAAAATTAAGCCACGTACGTCATCAAAGGTCAATTATATAAATAAATAGATTTAATATTATAAAAAGTATAATTTTATAAATAGGCCATAGGGGAAATGTCTAAGAAGCGTCGGAGAATTTCTAGCCACCATCGACCGGGAATAAAATAATTGTACGCAATATTGATGTTTTGGTGTTACAAAAATTCTAAGCACAGCGTGTTGTGTGTATATTATGTATTGTACATAGTGAATGGACGATCGCAGTGGCGATAGTTTTACACTTCTGGCGTACAGGTATTCCGCCATTTCCGGTTTCGAATTTCCGAGGGTACGGTCGGCCAGAGACATGCGGTGACGTGGCGCAGGAAGAGTTGCGGCGAGCACGTGGCGCCGAACAGGGGGCAGGCGGTCGCGTGTGTGCGGGCGTACTTGCGAACAACATTTTGGGGGTGACGTGAGTAAACTTTCGCGCACTACAATATAAATGAACGACAACGGAGCGCGTGCAGGCGCCGGTGAGACACGCGCTTCGCAAATAACAGCGGCTATGGCTACACAATATGTACTCTGTACACATATCGAGTCCACGTGTATACGAATTACCTACCTAAAAGTCGCCCGGGACCGAGCATTTCCCGTTATTATTAATATTATCATCACTACCGTCATAGTAATAAATAATAATAATAATAATTGTGCGTAACGATGGCGAGTGCTCTGTGGTGTACATTAATTAGTACGTTATTGAATGTCGGTTTGTTATGTTTTTTTTCCTCATTCGATTGTCGATCGAGGACTGCAATCGTGTAAAAGGCATGGTTTGTTCATTACACCGGTGTTTTATTGATGGCAATTACGTTCAATTATTATACGATATCCGGGTCATAGTAGCTATATATCATATTACGAGTATTATATTCTAACTTTGTTTTTAGTCCGCCGCACGTACATAAAATATTATAATAATTGGTTGATACGGTAGGTATATTGTAAACTTTGTTACAGGTAAATCAGCCGACTTGTTTGGATATCAAAGGAGTGCTTGTTAAATTTTAGTCGGTTCGGTTGGTGGAAAAAGTCGTATATTTCCACGATTTTAAACACGCAACGATGCACTGTTAAAGACAAAAATAAAAATAAAAAAGACAAAACAACTTTGTTTCATGTAGGTTTATTGTCTTGCAATGAAAAATTACCCAAAAAGTAAAGAATTACCAAAATTCCAGAGTTTGCCGATTTGTTTGATTTGGTACGAGTTGACGGAGAGAAATTATTTGCCACGAGTTCATGAAATACTTTTTCTGAAAATTTTATACGTACAGGGGATGTACTGTTTTTCATCACGGTTACACTTAAAACAGAAAAACTTTTAAAGTTCCTTCTTTCAAACCGGATATTGCTAGTGTTGTTTATATACTTGTTTTTTCCGAATAAAATTTATTATATTTTCATAAAATAGTCTACGTCATACTATACTACATAATTAAGAAAAATAAAATAAACAAATTTGGTTAAGGTTATAGATAGGTTTTTTGATTTTGGTACCTGCATTTATATTAAATAAAATACAAAGCAAAGGTATCATATTGAAAATATTATACTATTACGTTACATCATAGTATCGTATACATTAAAGAACCAGTGACTCATAATAGTAAGATGAAAAAATTATCGTAACATAAACAAAATCAAAATTTATCATATATATTATTTTTCAAATTAATTCATGTCATTTTAAAGACAAACATGTATTTGGATAGAAATAATTTTTATTTTATTCAAGTTTACTTAATATAATTAAATTATTTTCAATCTAAAATGTAAATTAAATAATTTTAACCACTAAAATAAATTAAAAATGTAATTATAAATTTATGATGACCTATCGGCTATCTACCTATTCATAATCGTTTAATATAATGTAAGTCTATTCTTCTTTCTCAAAAGACGTATAGACGTAGAATATTGTATAGAGACGTGGTTAATTCCAAGTACATTTAGTTTAGATTTATTGTTTAGGTCTTGGGTGACAAATTAACAAGACAATTATTTGAATTCTTATTAAATTCGTGTATATTTAGATACAATGTAAAAATAATAAATGATGCGAGAAAAAAAGAACTTATTTTCGAGTTCATTTGATATCGATTATTAAATACTTAGATGTATACTATTTTTTTAATGAAGCAATTCTTTCGTCGAAATTAAAAAAGGGCTTAGATATATTTAACTATCTAAGGTCTAATTTTATTGCATATAGAATTATGTGTTTCTTTATCCAGTTGTAAATTATTTCTGTCTTAATATTTTGAATTTGATATTAATATAAATATTAAAAAAAATTGTGCCTGAAGTTGATAGGAATATAAATACAATATGTACACAGAGAATGCTTTAGAAAATTGTTTTCATTAAAAGTTAATTGAAATTTTTATACTTAATTTATGAAACAGTTTGTTTATTGAGGTAGAATTAAACATTTTTTTTCCAAAACGTGACTGAAATTTGAAAGATGTTTACTTGTTGAATACATAATACAAATCTAACATTGAAATCCATAAATTTAATGTCAACACAATTTAATAAGACATTTTACTATTGAAATTAATTTTAAAAACTCATTTTATGCGATTATTTTAAAATCAAAAACATGAAACCTTAATAGTTTTACATTTAGAGAAATCAAATATAGATATCTATTACAAACAAATTAATATAAATATGAAATATTTATCTAAAGTTATAAGGAAAAAAGTAAAAAGTTAGAAATATTTTTATTATGTTACCTATTGACTGTTACTAAATAACGGGTATGAATGAAAATTGGTACTCAAGGTTGTAAATTAGCGTTTCTTATTCGTGAAGATAGACATTCATTACATTCAAATATTTTATACATAACGTTTATATCTACGCATATTTTTAGTAAAAATTAAATCAAATGATAATAAGCTTGCCACATTTTTTGCTTGTTGGTAAATATTTTGAAAATATTTCTGTTATTTTTTATCTGCAGCCTACCAGCCTACCGGTAGTTTTAGATTTGAATCAAGTATGAATCTTTCTACAGTTCACTCAAATACAAGACATAATCGGAATAACATTGTAATTCGTGTATAGATTCTCTTTCAGAATTCTTAGTTCCAGGAACGTTTATGGCGTTTATATAAATATTATTACGTTAAGTCATAAAAAAGGATTTTAAAAATACCATTTATTTATAGATTTATTTTTTGCTACTTTATATTTTTTTTATGATTCACATTATCGTAAACTATTGACGAATAAATCGTTATTTTAGCTGGTTTATTGAGGTTTTGGTGTAATATGCATTATGTAAAAATGATGTAAAATGATGTAATGTCTTAAAACAATAATAACTATTAATGACAATAATATATTAATATATACTAGCAACACTTAGGGGCCTCAGTAATAAATTAAATTTACAGTGAAAATTGTGATTGCTCTTGGGAATATAAAGTCATTTTATTTTATTTGTAGATGGATTAAATTGTAATAGATTAAAATTTAATAGGACTTAGTAGAATAAAACATTTTTGACTTGTAATGTCTTAATTTTTATATTGATTTTAATTTCACAAATATATATTACTGACCGAATAACTAAAAACTTAAAGGTGTATTTCGGTAAATTTTATCTACTACCCAACCAAACCATCGTATCAGTGAAGTAAAAAATATTCCCGATACATTAAAAAAAAAATATGAGACGAATTTCATGCACATCCAAAAACCTATCATTTACAAGTATATTTTAATGTAATCTAGATAAGATTTAAAGACTCAAAACATATTAAGAAAAAATAACTAATCAAGTTGCTACAATGCACCAACAAAATTTATTTATAAAGCGTTGTTATACACTACGAGTGTAATTTAAAGAACGTTTATAATATATTTATTATTATTATTATATTTATTATTGTTATTTATTACCTCTGTTTATCGAATCAAAACATCTGGAAGTGGCAATTTTAGAACTTCTTTATAAAATCCTTACGTTTGTTTATAGATAAATATGTATATTATATGAATCTAAATAACAACGATTTTTCAAATTTATGGTCACATACGTTTATTTTTTTACTCTATAGTAGAACATTATTGGTATAAATAATACATTTATCCAAATGTTAGTTAGTTTATAGTCAAATTCATCGTTAAAAATAGTTTTAATTGACCTTAAGACATGATCTATATTCAATGATATTATTGTACTTACACATTATTAGTATTGTGTACATATATTATGTAAAATAATATAATATGGCCAGTGGCGAGTATCAGAGATGATGTTAACAGAGAACAATGGTTTCGAGAATATTTTATGGAAGATAATGTTGCTATTGTTCGTTCAAACAAAAAAATTATAATCATTTTGAAATTCAATGTTTTTTTTTTAAATAATATATTATGAAAACTAAGACTAATTACAATAACACAAGCCAATATATCAAGAAGCAGTGATTTATAATTTTGTATTAGTTTCTATAAAAATGAGTTTCTTGATTATAATATTTTTATTGGAGACAAAATAGTTTTTGTTAAAATATTTCAAAATACAATTATGTTTAATGTATAATATTAAATAGATTTAGTTTTAAATGTTTTAATATAAAAATATTATGTTATAGAATAACTTTAAGGACCACTAATTAAATATAATGCTTAAAAATAAATCAATCAATTTATGAGTCTATGTATAAAAATAAAATTTTTTTTTTTTAATATTCACGTTTTGTTGTATTTATTTTTCTGGATATTATATTTAAATACAGGTTTATGATTTGTGTAATAAAATATATAAATTTATATTAAATAATCAGTATAGCGAAAAAAGGTATGATCATTTGTTTAAGTTAAATTTAAAATAAAAAATGTACAAGTAAATGGAAATAAACTTAATAAATCTATTAAAAAAAAAGAAAAGCGTTTATGTTTCCAATAAGTATTTATAATTTTCGTTTTGAGATGATTAATATGTTCTTTCTGAGAAAAAGCAAATTTTATGATAATAACGAATTATAAAATATTGAGAAATCGTAATTTGATATAATATACGAGTAGTTGAATGATGATACTGTATTTTTCAAAATCAAATACTAAAAAAGTTTAGAAACATATTAAGGAACAAACATAGGTCTTACATTTTAATTTTCAAAATGTTAGATCAGAGTTACAGGATATATCTTCCGCACGAGGAAACACACCCTCATCTAATAACATCTAATAAACGTCAGAAAAGCAACCAAAAACTAGGGGAAACTATTGATTTTAAATTAAAAATAAAATCACCTGACAACTCATCAGGACAAGCCATTAGATTTAACTCCCGTATCACAGAGATTTCTCTTTAGGTATTGTGACATCTGATTAATATAACATAATGTATACTATTATTACCAGGGTTGGGATTTAAAGACAATATAATCAATAAAAAAAGCATTTAAAATGTGAAAAATGGAATTTAATTTATATAAAAAAGCAATTCAAAAATATACATTACAATTTAATATACTAACTAGTTGGTACTAAAAAAAATTCACTACCATGTACATAGATAAGCTATCTTCAGTAAAACGTTGATGGTTTGGGCTCAAAATATTTTTGTATATAGAAAATGATCTTTCTACGTCAATCGAAGTTATTGAGGTGTATTTTATACATAAATAATTATCTAAATTAAGATTACTACTTATTTCATCGTCATCAACTGTTGTTTCTCCTTACTAATTGCATGTTAGTCCATTCTAAATAATTTTAACCATAACATCGACAATGCACTGTCTTCACAGCTCATTGATTTGTACCGTAGGAAAAAAAAAAGCGAAAATGCATTTATAAGTAAAAAAAGACATTTATAAGTAAAAGAGGCAAAAAAATAAATACATCTTACTATCTTAGATATTAAACAAAACACATTTTTTTATTATAATTATTAAAAAAAGGCTTTTTCCTTCAAATCCGAACCTTAATAATTATTACTATCACATATTAAGAGCAAATAGTTTATAAAACTAATGCCAGATTGTACGAATGTTTACTAAAAATTTACTTAAATTATCATTATTCATTAATTTAATAAATTTTTTGTGGCACATCTAATATAAGATTCTATTTTTGTATGTTATTTATTTGTCAATTTTTTTTTAATTAACATAGTTAATGGTTGATTATTAGTTATAAACTTGTTTATCACATGGCTTTAAATAGATTTAAAAAAAAAAACACATCATTGTAAAACCTAAATATTATTAAAACTATCTATTAATTAATTAATTTTGATAAAAAATTGTGTTTACTTTTTAGACCAAAACAAAATACGTTTAGTTTAATGCATCATATTAATATATTTTATTATAATAAATCTTGATTTGATAATAATATTTGTACTTAGTAATTTTCATTTAAAAAAATTAATAATCTTATTTTTTCAATGATGTTTACAACATTAAAATAAATAAAATTTTTATTGAAGTAAGATAAAATTATAAAAACAAAAAATGATATTACAATAACGGGCTGTTTTATTTATATCTACATTTAAATTACGTCAAAAGTGTAGGTGATACAACTCTATAGAATTATTTATTTACGTCATAAATATTGAATAATACATTTAGGTAAGTGGGTGAATAACGACAAATTAACTTAACAAAGATGGAAAATTCTATTTTGAACAATCGAACTTGGATGAAAATAAATATCATTCGAAATTCGCACTAAACGAAAACAATCCATCACTTTTTTAATGGTTTAGCATAATAAGACAATTTCAATACAAGCGACACACGTGAATGCATGACACAGCTGTGTCTAAACCCCCAGAGAAACAGTGTTAGATTGGCAATGGTGAAATATCGCAGCCCGCAATAAAAACACACCATAATAGTACCGCACCAGCACAATATTATTATTAGATTATATTATGATGTTACAGTTAAAACTCTTTTTCATGCATTATAAAGTCATACAATGCATTATTATTGACAAAAAAAAAAAAAAAAAAAAAGAATAATTATTGAATATTTGTAAAATAAGACCCATAAACGATAAGAGATTTTCATTGATAATTGTATTTTTTATTTGAATTAGCAGATATTATTATTTTACCCTGACATATTTTAATATAAATACAAAACTCTGTGTGTATAAATAAAAATATTTTTTATTAGCTTTTCGAATACAAATAACATTTTTGAGGAGTAAAAAATAATGCAGTTATTAATATACTCGATATTAATAGTTTGAAAACACACCAATAAATGCAATCTAAAGAATGAAAACAATAAAGATCTATTTTTGTTCACAAAAGAATTCAAATAATGTTTATTATATACTTAAATATTGTAATAATTAATAATTAATATAGTAGGTAGGTACAATTGTTATACTTGTATATAATATTAAGGGAAATATTAGAATAATATATGTTAATAAAGAAATAGAATATTAACAGGGACATTTATTATAATTCACAAAACTTTAAAATATAGTTCTAGATTTAAATATATTAAATTTTTTACTCAAAAAGTAAGAAAATAGTGCATATTTTGCATATTTTTATAATGTTATAGTTTTAGTTCTCTTAGTATTTTAATAATTATTAAAATTTAAATTACAGTTTTCATTAAATCAGAAACTAAAATAAAATATTTGATAGGTTTTATATAATGCTAAACACGTCCCACTGAATAAGTTTCAATTTAAATTTAAATGTATGGATAATTTTTTTATATGAAACTTATTTTTAGTCAATAGTCATTAAAAGTTTTTAAAGTAATGATTAAGAAGTGAAAGTTTATTATTTTCAACCATAATAAGTTAATAATATTACGAAATCAAACTTATTATTACAAGTTAGTAGATTACTATTTGATTTTTTACTACAACAATTTACTGGTTCATTTTATTTTCAAATAATAATATTTAATTTAAAAGCTTGAATAATTATATTATAATTATAGTTATAATTATTTATAATTTATAAATACAAATTATAATATCTATACATAATAAAATAATTCAATATAAATATTTCAATGTTTTTGAATAATTTGCTAGTAGTTTTTTTGTTAGATGGAGTAAATGAAAACGGATATTGTATAAATGAAAATATTATATCTATTAGAGGTGATTAATTGTCGATCTAGACATATCTTTATTATTTTTTTTTACGTTATTATGTAATAATACACATTCGTACGGTATGTCCATAGACGTCGAAAAGGTATACAAAATCGTATTTTCGTCTAAATAATATGACGTTCGACCACGCGGTCGTTAATCATGTTGATTAATAAATTGGCGCTTCCCGTAATTGACAGACTACTGTACGGTATAACCATTCTTTTGCACCAAAGGTGTGCGAAATATTATGCTCGTTAAATAAATTTATTTTTTACACGTCGTCGTAAATGTTGGTGTTGATGGTATAGACAGTAGTTGTGGTCATAGGGTCTTTTCAGTTTGTAAAATAATAGGTATCTAATACTAAAAATAAATATATACCATCTATAACAAATGTATATTTCTTATGTGAAAAAAAAAACGTTGTAAGACATTGAAGCTTTGTATTACCTGCAAAAATATTTATTTATTTTTTATCTAAACCAAGAATTATTTTCCATGGTAAAAATAATATTATTGTTGTAATTGAGATGCAAGTAGGTGTATCGTATATAATAATCAAAAAAAAAAAAAAAAAACATTGTTTTGAATTATTCATCATGGATGAATGACATACTAGTAGATATTCATAACTTTTTACAGTATTAGAATACAAATTTAAAATCTTTGTGTTTTAGTCAAGTTAGTAAAAAACAAAGCATTTATGGATAATTTAATTAAAAAATTCTTATAGTAATCATATGTAACTTTGATCTTTTTTTAAACTTTTAGGTTTATGGGTTTTGATTCAAAATTTAGAGTAGGACATACATATCTTTAATATTATTATAAACCTATAATTAAAAAGAAGTATATTGAGGTAAAATTATAACTAGTTTGCCCAAATAAAATTAATACACTTTAATGTGTAAAATTTAAATTGTAATTGTAACTTTATAAGTAATAATTGTATCGATCATTTTTAATGATACATTTCTATAGTAGTAATTTCTACATAGTAGCTAACTTTATGACCTTTGACCAATTTTATTGTTTAATAAATATACTATACATTTTTTACATTTTCTTAATTTATAATTATTATTGAGTAATAGATTATTGATTACTGAACATCATTAAGATAACTCTTGTGTTTGTCTAGATTTAATTTTTGAATATCTTTAAATTAATTAAAATAATAATAACTTATTATTAATAGGTAATAAAAATAATACCTAATAATAAGATGTTAAAAATTGTATAGTTGACATTGAGTAATTAAATTTAATACATTTTTTATGGTTTTTAAAACATGGTATACAAATATAAATTTGTATTTATATTTATACATAAAATAAAATATAATTATATTTATGTTTTTATTGTGTCACAATTTTAAGATAACTAACGTGTGATATGCTTTTTGAAATTATTATAGCATTGAATAACTGAGTTCAAACGAAATTGAAAACCTTTTGATATCCGGTTTTATTAGTCTGAATTGATTTATTAATTTTACTAGGAATATAATATATATTATTCTCTCAATTATTTAAATGGAACATTAAATCATGGTTTTTTTTTTTCTAAGAAACTTGGTATTTATTTTAAAGTATTAGTTTTTGTGTTCAATTTATTATATTTCTTCAAATATTTTTTGATTAGATATCTAAAATTATTTTTACTAGTAATTTTTCTAAATCTATTTTGGCAAGTTTAAAGCTGTACGAGAGTATTATTATAGAATTTACCCCAACCTATATAATTAAAGAATCAACAAATGATAATAATTATATATATATTATTTTTTTTTTGATATAGTAATGTCTTTAATTAATGTATAGAAAGATATTTTAATACCATATTGCTTACAGTTTGTTACAGTATTTACTAATTTACAGTGATTATATTACATATAATAGTATTGCCTTACAAATTCCATCATGCATTTTAATGTTATTGTGTAAACAAAAAAAGATACTCTTGTATAATATTATCATTAATAAATAATAAATTTATCGAATTTTAGATTTAGACATTTTATCATTTAGAAAAGAAGCAATTTATTGGTTTTCGGTTAAACGTATATATAAATTAGGTGTCATATCTTAGGGTTATTTGAACATTTCAAGTTTTTAGATACTTACTGACTAGCGAAGGCTTTTTGGAAAACTGTACCAAGAAATAATACGCACCCTTTTTTTTTTTTTTTCTATATTTATATATACAACGTAATATATATATTTTTTGGTGAATAAAGTATAAGGGTAAAAATATTTCAAACAAAATAATATTACCCAAATCCTAGTAAATTCATACTATAGAACCATAAAAACGAAGCTGGTTCAACTGTGTATGTTTTATACAGAAGTTATTTCTGAACACAAAATAAAGTATACGTGTTTACAAATAACCAAAAAAGTATATAAAGTATACACATAGATAATAAAAGTATAGCATATGTTTTTCTTAAAGTTTATATAAAGGTACTATAGTTCTATTGAAAATTATTGTTTAGGTATATCATAAATTATTGTAAAATAATAAAAAATATTAAAAATTTTGATTTTGTATATATTTTTCAAAAGTATAATCTTAATTAGAAAAAAAGTTCTTTTTTAATATAATCAAATTTATCTAAGTGAATCGATAAGTCAATCGTTGATTTATGTTTAATTATTCATGAATTCACTAAATTTACACATTAAGTCTAAGTTGATTATTTTATTTTTTTTTCAAAATATGATTTTTAAATTTACCAAACACAAATATAACACAAGATTTCAAACTCAAATGAGAAATGAATATTACAAATTGAAATTTATTTACCAAAACTATAATAGAAATGGAATTTTATGAAAATAAAATAACAATATACGAAAACTACACGTAGTTAAAATATTATTTTAAATACTTAAGAATATTTATTATGAATGTAAACAAGTATAATATAATTTAATATAGTTTTGTTTAAAAGATATTTTGAAGTAAATTTACATTTAAAGGACAAACGTTTATCAAAGTGCTTTGAAGTTTTCATTGATATACGATTTACTACAGTATTGTTAAACTAAGTTTAACCTAGATACTATATATAGTTTATTGAAATTACGTGAATAATATCGGAGTTGCAATTTCACTAAATAAAAATAGTATTAGTTTTGATTTTAAGCCCAAGTTACGACCAATTTTGTTAAATTGACTTATTGGTTTATGATTCACTTGGGACTAATATATTGGAAAAAAATTCACCGAAAATTCCTTTAGATATTTGTTCATTTTTTTGCCCAAAGCTAAAGAGTATTCTTTTTAAATGATATCTATAGTTGTTTATCTAGCAATAAATAAATATTTTGTATTGCATTTTGTTTCTGGTAAAATGGCGGTCATAAATTTACAAGGACATAAAAAACATTGAGTTATCATATATGCTCTAATGTATAATTATAAAATAATTATTTTCTATGGTTTATAAAACTGAAATAAATGTATATAATTTATACAAAATTTCTTCCTTTTAATGATCAAAATCGAAAAATAAATAGAAATAACTCTTAATGAAATATCTTTTAAATCAATGGAATATCGATTGGAATTAAGTAGAAGTTTTAATATAAAATCGGTTAAATTAGATAAAAAAAAAAGTTTTTTTAATTTATTTTTAATTGATTCATTTAATAATAATATTAACTGTAATTTATTCGTTTATTAAAAGCTGATTGGTATGCTTAATTGTATAATTTGTTTATAATATTTAAGTACATTTTTTTTTAATACTGGGTACATAATATTCATTTCTGAAAAAATTATAAATAAGTTTGCTTATAAAGTATAAATTAACTTGATAATTTTTTCTATTTAAAAAATTACTACTCGAAAAAGTGTTCGCACCCATAATAAATAAAAAAGTGAAAATCACATAATTATAAGACAAATAAAGTTCATACGGAATCTAGAATTACATTCAACTATGTTAAATCAAATAGTATTGTTGAATCAATAAAATTCGTTTGTTTACTTGCGCACAGTCATAAACGCATAAAGCTTTGCTATTATTTGTTGAGATAAATTTACAATAAACAACAGATTTGGGTTATTCACCTTTAAACGAACGATGTTCGTACGTGTATATACACGTGTTTTACCATCGACAGTTTGTCAGTTTACACATTATGATCGCTATTATTGTAAATGGTCGCAGTACGTGTGATACGTGTATACAGCGGGTTTATTAAAGAACAAAATTAATACAAATATATGCTTTCTATGTTATAATATACACAGTGTTTGTTAGCAATACATAGGCTCCCGGGAACACCTATAAATAGCATCAGACCAACATAGTATGTAGTCCTATATTATGGCTAAATCGTGTAATCATTTCAGTCTATCAAATTTCACTTGGTTAGACCTAAACGGCCGTCATGTCGCGCTTATCTTATGACCGAAAACCCCATTTTAAGCTTGGATCGTTTTTGCCAACGGCAAAATTATCTTCTCGATGAGGGTTCCCTATATATAATATCAACCACCAACAGTTCCACACTGCAGTGTATCATTGTCTGTAAATGCAGCACTACCGCTGCTGCTGCGACGTCATTGGTGTATACATAATAGTTTAGACGAATTGACCATTATGGTTCGCCGCCGTCGCCGCCACCACCACCGTTACTATCACCGTAAATAGAGATGAATGAATGGTATGGAGCTGCAAAGCTTAAATCTCTACTTCCTGTTTTCATATAATAATAATGGTTCGCGTACCATGGGAATATCCGAAAATTCGATTTGCCATTTAACTCCAGCGTATTGGGCTGGAAGAAAACCCTTTTGCTACATTATGGTCGACTGCATATTTGTTTTGGTATTCCTAGGTTTTTGTTTTCTTTTCTTTATTCACTTAACGTGGCGCTTCCGGGTCTCATGTTAAAAATTTCAGTTTCTACATTACACACACGTATACCACAAAGTTATGATTGTCAACACTATGTAGGCAATATAGACGAACAAACAAAAAAAAAAAAAAAAAAATATACGTAAATAAAGCACTCTGCGCCGGTGAGTCGGGACGCCATCGGCGATCGTCACTAAAACTATTAAAATCGTTATACGAGGCGAGTGCGTGCCCGAAAGATATACACGTTATACTTGTAGCTTATCGAACTGTCAGCTATAATATTATTACTGTATCGAGCGGAAAAACAATTACGCGTACAACCGCTTTTGCCAAATCTTAATTTCGGTTTAAATCTCTCGGGTCTGATAAATGGCGGATTGTTTTAAGATGAGTGAGCTCTGTATAGTTAGATTTTCAAATAGTTAGTTGGTTGGAAACCATGTAATAATCACATAAGAAAATCACTATTAGATGTGTATTTTACAATATATAATATACGTATATACATAATATTTATTAAATGATACATCATTTATATATTATATAAGCATTTGTGTAAATTCATCACTTTAGATTCTAATCTTTATAAAATAGAATCCTTATTAAATGTAAAGTAATATATTTATTTTTTTTTTTATTGTGATTCTAAAATATTTTATTCAATTTTATTTAGTGTGCATATATATAAATATATAGGCGGCCGATGTACAAAAAGCTGAAAAATTTTAAATGGACTTCAAATGTTAAAATAAATACTTTAAAATAACACAAAAAAATACTGTAGTTTTAGTTACAGAAATAATGATGAAGTAGAAAAGTATTGATTTATAATGAATATTTAATTGAATGTTATAAATTTAAATTATAAAAATTTTGTTTATTTAATACTTTTTTGATAAATGTTTAAAAAAACCAACATGGTCAAAAGTTTAGAAGAAGAAAATTTGTTATAATATTTATCTGATTTAATATTAGGTCAAGTAAGTATAAAATAGTTATATATTGATAAATGTGTGTGATATTTTGAATATAACTTAATGTTACAAATTTTATGAAATAATTGAAAATATTAAAATGCCATAAAATGCATAGGTATATACATTATATATATATGTACTTTATTCATTTATATTGAATTATTTTTTAAATCAAATGAATGCAGTCGATGTATGACGTATCATAGTTTATTGAATTATTACGTATATAGGTAGATATGTATATAGCATTATAGCCATATAAGTACAACACTTATATTATACTACGTATTTCACATTTTTTAAACAGAAATGTTATGTTATTCTATAAAAAAAAAAAAAAAATGATAAATCATTCAATAAATTACTATTAAATATATTGAGTATAAAATATTTCAAATATTGTAGTTTTTTTATGACTCAATAATAATCGGTATATATTCTAAATGTTTTTGTGTACAGTTGATTTTCAATAAATAAAAATACAAAATTATTAAAAACCTGTACAGTGAACTTTACTATACATTTTTTAAAATACATTATACAATTTAAAAATAAATCAATATTTATATAAAATGTATCAATTGATAAGTCATAGATTTTCTAATTAAAGTGATGCTATATAATTGATCATCGAGCGTTCTATAAAATATTAATTGATAATACTGTCTACTATTCGTAACATTTTTTTTGTTTTGAATTTTGTATGAATTTTAATACTATTAAAGTTTAAGTGTTATTAAATACTCAAAGAATAATATTTTGTAAGCTATTTTTTACATCGCGGTAACTACTATTTAATATTATAATAGAAATTTAAAACTTATTATTATAACACTGAATGTTTATTGGTTTCTGATTTGAATATAATTATACATATTTTCTTAACTTAATCATTATTTATTTAGAAAAAAGTAATATATTTAATACTTATAGCAGTAAAAGTGTTGAAAGAACAATTTTTAATAGGTAGCGAGTTTTCAGAAGATAAAAAGTTTATTGGGTTATCCAAATAAATTTGAAAATCATCATTATTTAATCAGTAAAACAACAATTTATGTACTGGCTACTTTTCTATGACCTTTGTCTATAAGAAATAAGTATTCCTATTGAAGATATCTAAAACTACTACAGTATATAAACTTGGATGTGGCTTTCTATAGGTTTAGATGCGTTAAAGTTTACGGTAAAACTTATTGAACATAAATAATGTGCAACTGAGATAGTTTCATGTTACGGTTGAGCGACAAGAAGACCAAAACGGTGCAAACATTAAGCTCATACATTATCGAGTGTTTTTATTTGTAAGTTACGGCTAAAGATTGTTTGACTATACATGACATCTTTCTGTTCTATTCAAATAACGAATACAAAAATACGTGTTTTGGATTTAATTTTCAACTTTTTCAACAAGCAAAAAGTTTAAATTTGATTTTTTTCTCATAACAACACATTATATATAGCAATAAGAGAAAAACACTTTTTGTACGTTCACAGATAGAAAAAATAATTCTTGTGTTATATTAGATTAAAAGGAGAAATTTACTTAGATTTAATAAAATGGACGACTATTTTTTTATATTTTTTTTTTTTTAAGAAAAAAGAGCTTTGTTAACTATAAATATTTTGATAACAAATTAAATAATATTTCAAAAATATGTAAAGACCCATGCAATCACGCTAATTGATAATTTTTTACTAAAAAATATAATCAGTAGTTGACAAAAAATAACTACCGTCGTAATAAAGAATATTTTTCTTGCAGAAAAAAAATTTGTATATAAAAAATGTTTATTATTTTTTAGGTTTGACCAAAATATAGGTAAGCGTGTAGTCTTAGGGTTTCATATTTAAAAAATGTTTGTTATTCATGTAAAAATAACTTATGTTAAATGAACGACCACGGACCAATATTGTGTTATTAGAGAAAAACACTTTTTTAAATACATAATATTGTAATATTTTTGTAACTAAAATGTAAAGACCTGTTTATAATAAACAAAGTTGATGTATTTATTATGTTTAATTTATACCAGTTTCAAATATGTCAATTTATGTCAATAAATTATACCATTTATATTAATAAAGAATAAATAAATAATAAATATAATAACACGAAAAATATGAAGGTTTTACTTGAAAATAAAATCAATGGAGTATGCTTATAAAGTAAAATAAAAATTAAAGGTAGAATAAAAATTCATGATAATAAAAAAACTATTTATCGTGAACCTGTTTCATATGGGTATTAAATTAAAAATATATAAATGATTGAATAAAAAATAATCAAAACTATAATATAGCTTACAAAATGAGTAACAAGTAATTTATTTAGTATTAAGTGAAATACAATTTATGTTTATTGAAAATATAAATAAAAATAATTGTGATTTTTACTAGTGATTTAATTGTTTAGTTACTATAATTTGATCTTAATATGTTATTATGTATATTTTCTTTAATTATAATTTTTAAAAATTATGTACTAAGTTATTTTTCACTATTATGGTGTTCATAAAAGATTATAAAAATTAATATTTTAAAGAAAAAAATATAACATCTGGTATATATGTTTCTTTTTTCAATTATTTTTATTTTTATGAAGAGAGAATGTGCATTTTCATATTAGATATTTATTATTATTTATTATTCAATAAATATTAGAAATAAATAATTGAAAATTATATACAAAAAGGTAAATTAAACAACAGGTTTTTCAACTATTACATAAATTGAAATGTCATTTTTACGACATAATAAATCCAGATTTTCACAATTTCTGGTATAAATACCGGATATTCTGTTTTGTTTTTCGATGAATAAGGTTATTGTAATATTAACGTCAGTTAAATATTTAGAATTCTAACCAGGAGAAATCTTATAAATTTAAAAATATCGATATGAAAGATCATTGAGTTAAACTTATTTGAAATTTAAATAATCCTCAAATTAATTTGGAAAGGCTGTCAGTTTTTAATACTTATTACATATTATACTGCAGAATGAAATGACAAATATTACTAAGATGAAACTAAAAGCTTACATCTATTATAGTTTGACAATTGAGAAACCAAGAATTTTTAATATTTATTTATTTTTTATCGAAAAAAGAAAACTAAGATAAATCTCGATACCTCTGTATTAGCCTTTGAGGATCAATCAAAAAATTAAATCGTTAATAAATATTAGATTTTTTTTTTTTTAATAATAAATATATTCAGTTATTTTGATTGAATAAATATTAAAATAATAATAATAATAATAATAATAATAATAATAACAAAATAAAATTGTCATTTTAATTATTTATTAGCCTTAGAGAATATATAACAATAACCTAGCCTAAGCAATATTCATGTCGTAGTACCTCCACTGGGAGACCTCTACAATCCGTCTAACCTGTCATTATTATTATTATTATTATTATTATTATTATTTTTATTTAATTTAATTTAGCTTCTATCATCAATTATTCTTATATTTCTCTTTTTGAAACAGATTGAATAATATAAAATGCACAAAAAAAAAATTATTTATTATTTATTCTATTTTAATATTGTGCTAAACTGTTGAAAAAACATTCAATTTTCAGTTGAAACTTAACATATTTTTTATGATCTATCAAACGGATAATCAAATATTTTGCATAAGACAGATAGAATATATTTAATTACATTTAACATTTTTTAAAACATAGGTAATAACTTTGGTTGTTTTAAATCTATTTTTTATTTTCGATAGCGGTAATTGTTTAAAAATAGATTTAATAGTTCTTATTAAAATATATATTATACAATCTGGTCTCCATTAAACTATATTAACATTCAGAATTTATAATTGAAAAGTTTATTGGTAAATAAATTCAAAGGAATAATATTATTTGATGACTTTATTTTAGCTGTTTCATAGTTATTAATTCATAATTAAAATTATTGCATAATAGTTAATGCACTAAATTTATAGAGATAATTTTATAATCTCATGGTAACTTTAATTATAGTTTATAATGTATAAATTTGGGTAATACGATATTTAGAATAAATTTAATTAATAATATATCAGGGTTTGAAATTTAAATGACATTTTTAATTTTAATTAAAATTTTACTTATCCATCTGATATCAATTGAAAATAATATATTTATTTTAATATTTAATAATTTTTACAGTCTACAGAATATCGATTTAATTGTTTTTTGATTTAAAATTAAATTATATTTTTTTTTTTTTTTTTTATCAACAGGTAAAATGCGTAGTATGTCATATTTACGTTCTATACGTATCATATATGTGGTTGTAAAACGAGCCCTAGAAAACGAAATACCTATTTTTGTTTTCTGTTTAACCCACAGCAGAAGAGTTTCTGTGTGAATATTAGTATTTCTCAACAAAATATTTATTATAGTTGTTAATGAACAATATTATAGACTTGAATTTACACTATTTTATTGTTTTGAATTCATTATTAATTTGTATTTAATAAAAATTATAAATTGATTATAAAATATTTGATATGAATTTTGAATATTATTTAAAATAGTTTTAATTTTGATACTATTTTCGAAATTTTTGAAATTTTTTTATCAATATTTGGAATTGATTTAGACTTTGATTTCAAGCTCTTAAATGTATGATGTGTAACAATATGTAGCATTAAACAAGAACATTTTCATAAAATTAAATACACGGTTAAAGGTTTGGATACTAGTAAAACATTATAATACATTTGTTAGTAAATTAGATTAGTAGTTATTTATTACTTAATTTTATGGAAAATAAGTTTATATTAGATGATTTAGATAAATTTATTTTAGTTAAATGTAATGTTACTTTTAAGTTTTATTGAATTTAAATGATATTCAAGACTCATTTGATTTACCAATCAAACTATGATGGTACGCATGTTTATTTAAAATAATATAACTTGTATACCGTGCGTTTAACTACAAGACGAACCTTTATATTTTCTTGCTTTATAAGTAAATATTATTTTTACAAATTAAAATTTTCAACACTGTTAAAATAAATAATAATTTATTTAAATCCAATAGTAGTATTTAAATTATATATATATTATATTAAACCATCCGGAAATGAACAATTTTTTTGATTTCTTAATAAATATAATAAAAATATTTAACTTCATTCTTCTTTTTTAAGTATTAAAAATATGTATGAATGCATAGGTATTTACTGAGAAAGAATTTATATTTTATAACTACTATTTATTATTATTTGATGTTGTAAATTTTTATTAGGAAACGTTTGGAGTGTCTTAATAGTTTTACTAAAATTTTATTACACAAAACAGGTGACTACAATTTAATGATGGAAAATTCTGGAGAGCTCACCATCTGGTATAACCGCTGGCAATCCTAAAAGGCTGATGCTAAATTTTAACTATTGTTATTTTCTTTGATGACTTTATTAAGACAAAATAAGATGACTACCATTAAACTCTTGCCCGGGAAAGTGTACGATTCTTTTTTATCTTTACGATAATTTTTTTTTTCACGATAATAAATAATAATAATAATCATTATCATTATTTCAATATTATTATAGAACGTAGCATTATGTTTCCAACAATTAGTGGATTACGATGTTTTTGAGTTGAATAAAATAAAATAAAACTTTGTTGACAAAATAAAGCATTTGTGCACTGATAGGGTAAATTATTATTAATCGTTGAAAACCAATTTTGTAAAAGCGTGCTAATATAAGAAACAATTTAATTAATAGTCATACATAATTTTGTAGCATTAACATAATTTGTTTATAACGTTTTAGAACTTATTTTTTCATTGGTTATATAAGTAATTTAGAATTATTAGTTATTTTTTACAATTAAAATACAGTAAAATGTATATTTTATTATAAAACAATTACGTTTACTGGTTGTAGTTATATTAGATTAAATCACGTAAAATAAATTGCGGTATATTTACACGTGGGACGTTTTATTATCTGGCACTGACCCAAAATGCAACAAAACTTCGTAGGTAATTGACCTACAATTGTCGATATAAGACCTATTAATATAATAAATGTGTACATTGAGGATTTTTACAGTACAAATATTATAAAATGTTAAGCTCTTTGTATATGATTATAGCAAAATGCAACATCTAAAAATAAAATTATGATTAATTACTACTTACTAAGAGCCCATATGAGTATAAAAAAATTAAAACTATTAAAACGTAAATCATATTTAATTGTCTCACAATAGCGAATTAAACTAAATCGTATTGTTATAAAAAAACATGAGATCTTACTAAATTTTTTTTCATAGTTTTTATTGTAATAACTTATTTAACTAAAAATAAGTTAGTTAAATTTATTATCTATAATAAGTATAGGTTCAAATAATTTTAAATAAAAGTGTTATTGCTTAAATTCGTTGTAAGTACCTATAAGTTGATATCACTTATCAAGAATAAACAGGATATTAAAAATTTAATTTAGTTTTTAATAATTTTTATTACGTATTCGAAATTGTATTATTAAAAATCTGTAATTTGACCTGATTTGTATAGTTAAAAACCCAACCAAAATATAACACGTAACATTATTCAGTTATAATTCAAAAATATTGAATACAAAAAAATCTATTCGTGGAAAAGTTAAAACATTAATATGTACATGAAATAGGTATTGGAACTCAGTTTATAAGATCATATGCAACCATGAGGTCTTGAAAATGGAATGTAAAAAAAAAAAAAAAAATGGTTCTTAAATAAAATGACATAAGTGATTCTTCTTGATAAGTATGTTATTAGATTGGTTATTGGAATTTATGTTTATATCGTGTTTTTTCAAGAATTGTACCATATGAAAACAGATAAATTCTAAATACTAATTTAAACACGATATATGATGCACCTATTTGTGTATAATTTTTCAAAATAGTTTTTAAACTTTTCTCATTTTATCGTGTAAATTTGTTCATTAAACAACTTATCATAAAATATTAGAGCTTTATGGTTGTATTCAAAAGTTATCCATAAATATTATAAAACTCTGAGTCTGGTATTAATTGAAAACATTTATAATATTTATTTTCGTGGATATATTGAATATACTGTTGATAAGTTTTGAAGTTTAACATAACTCTAAAAATTACTAAACATGAAGAGTATATATAATATAAATATAGAATATAATATTTTATTTATGTAGATACTAAATAGTCTGAACTTTAAATTAATTGAAAATTTCAAAAATTTCCATATATGTATATACCAGAAGAGCGTATTTGAAGATTTTAATCGTTTAACTATTACAGTAAATGGCATTATATGTTTAAATAAATTTGCCAGTTAAATATAATTAATAATTTTGTAAGGTTCATGTAAATAGTCATATTGGAAATCAGATTAATCATGCATAATTATTTGGCATAAATGTTAAATAAGTTTTTAAAAATGAGTTAACTGGTATTTTATATTGTTTACAGTAAAATAAAATTTATAATTAAAAATTACATCATCATACTTAAATTATTTTAGTTGATATCATTTTTGTCTCATTAAAATTATCATTAAGATAAAAATCAATAAATGTTATCATCGTAGAATTGTGATAAAGTAATATAAATGATTTATTCGGTACTTTAGTTTGATTAAAATTCTTAAAAAAGTCTATAAATAATAATTTTCTAATTTAACTGAAACAAATACAAATAAATTATCAAATACATTAAAAACGCAAGTAAAACTTTGAGAAAATAAATATAAAATAATATATTCAAACATTTTGAAGGTTTATACTTAACATAATTATCAACTTTTACAAAATTATTACGTTGCTTTAAAGTAAATTAAAAAGCTATTCAAGATGACTAAGTCTATTTAATAATAATCGATTAAACAAAAAATTGATAAAAAGTTCATTAATTTTTTCAAGCTAATGACTCAAAATCAATATTATAAAATCAATAATTTAAATTTTAAATCACTGACATTTGATTAAATTTCAAATAAAAATACTATTCAATTATAACATAAACACTGAATATTAAAGAATAAACTATATTTTATGATGATGCTTTAAATAATATATAAAATATTTATTTTCTAGATTAGGTTATTAGCAATATATATAAATTTATATCTTGGTATTAAACCAGTAACACAAGGGATTAATCAAATGAAAATTGTTATAAACGAATGAGAAGTATAGTACAAATAGTACAATTAAAATCGATAAAAAATTATATTAAAGTTTTACAGTAGATGTTATGCGTATTTAATATTTTTTTATGGTCAAAAAAAATATTTTAATTGAGCTATACAATAGTTTAAAATGTATTTAACACACTGTTTTTAATTGTTAACTGGTTGGATTTTTATGAAAATGATAACAATTCAAAATAGTTTATTTCGTTTATACAATAATAGTATGTGTTTAATATTTTTATTTTATTTCAGATAAAATAAAAATATTCACATAAAAATTTGTGAAATTATTTAAAGTGATACAAAATGAACATTATTATTATCTCTATGTTTAATTTTATGTTTAAAGGACTACCGTAGATACCTACTATACATTATTAATGTATAATCGGGGCACGATGAAGGTACGAACGTAAATAAATTTTAATTCCCTTTTCCTATCGTGTAGTGTCTACTATTAATATTAAAATGTTTAGTAATTTTTTGAAAAAAGAGTCAAGGTATACCTACCACAAGCATATAAACAGAAAAGCTTTTCATATTTTGTAGAATAGTAACACGGCACTGTGTGTAGGCAATTTTGATACACGAATTTCACACAAACACAGCAAACGAGTTTAGAATTATTACATTACGCAGTGTTCGGAAACAATTACATCACAACTAAAACTCAGGATGCTAATAATAATAAAAAATATTATTTCGATTTTATGTTGAAAAGTAATTTTGCGTAGGATGAACTGTTAAAATAAGAAATATCATCGATATTGTCTTTGGAGGTTCATACATAATAATGGGTGGCGAAGAGGTATAGAACAATGCAAAAACACTGGGTCTAGGCTCTATAAAATATATTGCATATAATATATATATTGTAATAATAAACACCCATATGTTTAATATAGAGGCGAGAAATTCTCTAGAAAAAAAACGACAATATTTTGAGGGGGTGTATATTTATTTTTTGTATTTTTATCCGTATTCCACATTATTTTTGTTTCCTCGACAAAAATAATACGATGACTATAATTTACACCACTGCCACCGTTGTTTTTTTTAGGACCACCCTTCTGTTTAGTCCTCATCGCCATTGCCGACAATGCCGCGCGCCACCAAAGCCGTTACCATTCCGTACACGTTCGCGCAATTCCGAATTAACGAGGTTATGCAGATAAACCCTCCACGAACTTGTATATATATATACATATATATACGATGAATAGACAATATACAAATTCGCGTATACTCGTAATACCTATAAATGCAATGCATGGCAAGAAGAAACTGCACCTTGAAACGTGTAGATATGCCCCCAATATATTTACTTGACCTTTACATTCTATATAATATTCAGCATATTATAATAATTTTTTTTTTGTAACAATACTCTATAATTTATTTCGATAATATGATGTAACTATTCTGGATGTAAAATAAATAATAATAACATCTATCCATATACTTTAATATTATATTATATTGTTGCAGATCGTATACACAGTTATTATTATTATTATTATTATTATTATTATTATTATTATTATCATCATACATTCATATTATGAATTTAATTGTTCAACATAATTTTGTACTAAATAACTCATTATAGTGGATATTGGGTTATTGGAAATCTACAAATGGTATAACTAAATCTTTTCGCGGAAATTTATATGATGATTATTTATATCAACCTTTATATTGTGAATTCAAAAATTTATAATAATACTTCTTTGTATTTGAATATGCTACATTTTCTCTTTATTAAAGAATTAAAAAAAAAACAAACATTTTTTTCGCATAAAAAATATTTAAATTAAATATGATTTGTTTTAACAACTCACAAATAATAACACTGAGTAATTATTTAAAGTTCATAAGATTTACGCTGTAAATTGTGCGATATTAATTCATATTTCTAAAAATTAAAAGATTTAAAATATTATATATGACTATTTAGCTTCGAGAGAGAACTAAGTTAAATATTTTTTTTAATTTAAAATTTTAGCTATAAATTAGTGTAGGTAATATGTATACAGACTACAGAGTTATGCAAATGAGTATTATGTTATTTATAATATTAAATATACATTTATAAATATAAGTTATACAACCTAAGTCTATACCAGTTTGTACATAATTTTATTTTATTAAAATGTCTTTTTAACTTATCATGATATAAATATTTTGTGTGAATATTACTTACATAAATACATATGCATTTATTTTATTATATGTATTTATACACGGATATACATAGAATAGACTATACGTGATTATATAAAGGTTGTAAATTAATAAAAAAAATTTAAAAATTAAATAATAATATAATATTATGTATTATAACCATTGAATATAAATGTGTGTTTATCATAAGTTAATATTATATTGACAGAATATCAAAAATTACACAAAATTGTATAAAAAAGTAAAACTTAAACAAATATTTTTTTTTTATAAGCAGTAGAATATTAAAATAATAATTTTCAATACATAGATGTTATTATTTGAAAAAAATACAAACATATAATGTTGCAAATAGATATAAATATAATTTATTGAACTCCTATAAAATGAATAATATCTAGTGATTTTATTACAAAAATTTAAATGAAATATGGTTTGAAATATATATTTTTTTATACAATTGTACTAAAAAAAATTAATATTAATCATTATCTACTGAATTTAATCCTGGTTTAGTTTACAAGAATACATTTTGACAAGTATGACTATATGTTTGATATTTAGGTAATAAAAAACATGTATAGTTTCTTTCACGTTAAATTAATGTTTGGAAATTGATACTGAATTCTTAAAATATGTATAAGATAAATATAAGATAACTTGGTAAAATAAATTATCCTGTGCAGTAAAAGTATAAAACATTATTATATAATATGTCTGATTACATTTATTATTTTTTGTATGCAGTATTAGTATATTTGTATGGAATTTCATTAAAAAATTATTTCCCAGAAGTAATACAATTTATTGATAAGTTAAATTAAAAAATTAAAATATTTTATAAATAAAATATTGAAGGGTTCTTTAACTTTTTTATAGTCATTAAAAAGAAAAAAAATATAGGCATTGTTTATTACATAATTAAAAATAGTTGATTTATCTTAAAATAAAATTAATCAATAATTATATAAAATATATAATTGAACGGTACACGTATAGTATGACAACTTTATGAGCTTGTGAAAAACGTGTATATTATAATGATTAAGGGTTTAATAGTTTCAAAATTTAATTTAAATTATATACAGCTATATATTCAACACTTTAGGTTAAAATGATACATTAATGATCAACGTGTAAATATTTTGACAGAACCTTAAGTACATATTAACCAAGCCTTGAGCGAACCTACATCAGTTTACAAGCCGCTACGATATCAACTAATATATATTTTAACAATCGCGACAACCAAACCATTCGTATTTTAAAGTATGAAGTTTGTCCAATTTAGGATTATTCCTGCCGGTTGTGTTAGATTCGTTATCACACAACCTTATATAAGTATTTATACAAGAAATAAACGGCAAATTATTCTAATATTTAGATTATATTGCCAATGATATATAAACACAATAGTGATGTAAATAAACTTAGACATTTTAGTCTCCAGTTTTTATCTTTTATAATATATAATAATATAACTTTTAATGATTCGATATTTATGCCTTATATATGTGGTACGTATTGGTTTATATTTTATTGTTCCATAAATGAAGCCATATGATCATTGAGTTACAGTCAAATCCATTTAATAATATGCTTGTGTCTCGTAATAAATTTTAAGAAGTATTAATATACGTTTTATTAGTTAATAGAATACTGAATAGTGGAAGGTATGCAATATGTTATAGAATACTATTTAGTACACAACCGTATAATTGGTACGGTTATATTTTGTTTTTATAGTATTTACTACTTTCACACGTGAATTATTATCATATCTAGCAACTCCTCAATGTTTTAATAGTTGAGATATTAGTTTACATTTTTATTATATATATAAATATATAATATAAAAGCAATGAGCTAAGATTTTATACGTATCTATAGAGTTTTATTTGATGTGCTCCAGTATTATAGTTTAAATATAAAACATAGACAATTTTTTTTATCCCAAGAATAGAATTATTAATTATGTTAAATGTATCTTATGTATTGCCATGTAAATAGTAAATATCTTTGTCATAATATT
Source organism: Melanaphis sacchari (assembly GCF_002803265.2). Lineage (NCBI taxonomy): Eukaryota > Metazoa > Arthropoda > Insecta > Hemiptera > Aphididae > Melanaphis > Melanaphis sacchari. The sequence goes on from NW_020270704.1 coordinate 91,533, forward strand.
TTTGAGGAAGTCACACATTAATAATATAATATAAACAATGAAATAATAAAATGGTTAACTAGAATGCCATTAAAAAAATGAAGTATTAAAATTTCATAACAAAAGTTGCAAATTAACATAGCTGTATTAAGGCAGTTTTTATTACTGCTGAATAGTATTACGTACAACCACTGTTCTTTTCAATATTTATTTATTGCTAGAGGTGAATAATCTAAAAAAAAAATCATAAGTATGTTGCTTTCAAATCTTAAAAACATATAAACAATCTAATAATATTTTTTTGAAGAAAATTAATAAATAAATAAAATAATCAGTTAAGAGCATGTGATCTTTAGATATTTAGATTTTTGAATTTAAATTATAATTTATTGATACAAATTTAATAAAAATCCTATTTCAAAAAATAGTATAGAACATCCAAAATTCGTTAATAGTCAATTAATTTAAACTATTTTAACTCATTCAATGTTTACGTTATTTCTCGTTTATTTATCCAATAAAACACCTTTAATATTAAAAACGTTTAAAAATTTTAAACTTTTATTTAAACACATGTATAAATTTTACATGAAATATATTATTGCAAATACCAGTGGTTGAAATTCATTAGTCAAATTGTTACTGCATGGTTTATTTAGAGTATAAAATACTTTTAACAAAGCTTTAAGTTTTTGGGGTTAGTCAAAAACATAAACAATACATTTAGGTCAGATACTAAAACGTTACATCGTTTTAATCTTTAGTATAATACGTATATATTAAAAAAAAAAAATTAACTCAATTGATAGTTTAATAATTTCAAATATTTTTGTATATCATGCATAAGACTTGAAATTGTTTTAAGTTTATTTTATATGAATATAAAAATGTAATAATACAAATCAAACTATTTTTAATTTTACTATATATAAATTTATATATTATTATATATTTTATTTATTGTGAAACAGACGACGTTTTATGTTTATTTAATAATAATATTTATTGATTTTTTTACTACCTAAATTATTTTAAATTCATACTTAATGTAGTATAATAACAATATTTTTATTAAAAATATGAAATAAATTTAATATTTATGATATATTTATACATACGGGTCATAAGACAAATTTAAAATAGTTAGATAAAATGCATTTGTCATAATAACAATGAAGATGTATGAAAATAATATATATTCTAATAATTCAAATCGTAAAACGTCTGTGCCTGTATTCATAGTAACTAGTAACCATAGTAACCTCCTTATGTCTATAGGAATATGTAGGTGTATTGTACAAATGGCCGTATGCTGTTTGAATTTCTTCATATGTATATAATATTTGCATTTGGGGTTATGAAAGAAAACGAGTTTAAGTTTCCGGTACTGCTTTTACCGGCAATATTTTATACGAGCGCACTGAGGAGTATTCGTACATCTTTAGTTTTCCAATTTCGTATGAATCGTACCGATTTATTCTATCGAACTTTTTCCTTGTCTACAAAAATCGAATAAAAATGTATGCGTACTACATGCACACGTAAGCATAAGTATATACATATATTATGTATTATTATACGGCCAACAGGATAAATCTCTGGTTCATAGAATCTACAATAAAAATATATACGACTGTGATAACAGCGGCTTTGTCGTCAAACAGGGTTACTAATCAAATATATCGCTACGGTGAACAGATAACAAAACAGACGAAAAAACGTATACGTTTAAAATAGAAAACTGTTCGCCGAATATAAATGTATACTTATTTCTTGGGGTAGAAATTTTCAAAACAGTACAGTCACGGTATGGGCTGTGAATGTAAGGAGTTGGCAAGGGATGTGCGTGGAGGTTCAATTTCCGTTGTCGTGATAAAATATGCGTAGACGTGTTTGATAGCAGCCGGCCCGCCGTCGCCGCTACCGCCTTCATCGTCGATAATAACCGTTGTTGGCCAAACTATCATTAACGGCAAGCGGCGTCAGCAACGGCGATTGTCCATTGATCGAGTCCGATGTGCTTTACTGTCATATTCCACCCTTATAGCTTCCACTATCGTTCATTGTTCTTTCTATCTAACTTCTGATATCATTCATATCGATCTATATGTTCCACGTCCTTACGTTATTTGTCATCTTTTTAGGGTAGGTATGGTGCAACGATTCCGATTCACCATGGACATCGAACTCATCACCGAGTCAGCTCTACCTACCTCGTATAAATATTTACTAAACACTGTATACGTTTTAAATAAAACGTATGATTTTATTTATCTAGATTAAATGTTTACAATACTATAATCATTGTAATTTTATATGACCACAATAATATTAAAATACTATCGTACACGGCCGCCACTTCTATCAGATCACTATAATACATAATTTTTAGTCAGAAATGTACGTAAAATATAATTAAATTTAATATAGTACGATATATTGAATTAATTGACAGAATACTGCAGTATAGGTTCAACCAATTGAATCGGAGTGCAATAATAATAATAACGTGTTTGCCAAATTCATTTGAAATACTCAGAATATAAGCGGGTATCTGGAGAGCCGTTGCCAATGGGCAGACAGCCATGGTGACCTCATCATATGTTATGTAAATATGTATTTAAATCTAAAAGGTGATTCGTTAAAAGTTGATTGGCTAATTATATTTTATTAGCTATTTTAAATTCATGAGTGTTAGTACTTTGATTTTATGTAGGTACCATTTTTTGTACTTCTTAGTATGTTAAATTCATAAAAACTAATTCAAATTATTTATTGAAAATTTCAATTTATAGATATTTGAGTTAGTGAATTTAACTAATAAAGAATGTATGCTAAAATGTATATATTATGTATTTTAGATAGGTTTTGGATGTATTTACAAAAAATCTTATTGATATTTTTTTATTTGAGAAATGCACATAATTTTTAAAATATACTAATATCATTATTTAATCATATCAACTAAAATATACTTTTTATAAATGTATGCATTAAATTAAATAACACGTTTAAAAGTAAAAAAAAACAAACAAAAAAAATGGCAATTTTAGTGAAATATTTACTTCTTTAATCATATTTTTTAACCTGTACAATTTTTTACCAAAGTAAATGTTCTTGGTTATTCCTCTTCAGATGATTATATGATTTTATTCTCTACTCACAAGATATTTTTCGTACAAATATGAAAATATTTAGTGTAAATAATGTATCATTCAAATGTTTATACTCACTATTTATATTTCCAATCTATTGTTTTATAAAAATAAATATGAAAGAAAATAAATAAATGTTTATAAAGTTTTTAATTTTTTTAGAAGACTCCTATATCAAGCAGTTCTATTTAAAGGTCTATTGTCGTTTTTATCGTGATATCCGCAACATCAAGATGTATATACAGAGTAATGAAATAAAAATTGTATAACACACAAATACACGTATATTGCATTAAAAGAGAAAAAATACTCAGGGCAAACAAGACTTGGTTATAGACACATATACAACACATACATAGATTTAGCAGTAAAATAGTAGAACTAGTGAATAAAAATCGGTGTGCTGTCAGCATGTGTGCACATTGATCCGAAACTAATAACTTCATACATATTGATGAAACTCTCGCAAAATATAACATTGGTAATAATTTATTATCCACATGACGATGGCAAGGACATTTCCGTACATGGAAATAAATACATGAATATAGTTGTTATCAATAGTACAATTATTATTCTATGCACTTACGTCAGAATATATATACATATATATCATATATTATAGTCAATAGAGATACATTTTTTTTAGCTTATATAGCTAGCTAAGCTTTTTGACAAATACGTATAAGTATTTATTTGAAAATGTTAGAAATAATAAACAAGAACTATCCGTTTAACACGTTTAAATGTTTATGGGTATGAAATAAAAATTAGCAATGTAATAACAAAAGAAAAACCAAACTATTTTATCAATTAAATACTCATATGTAATTTAAACCAATTTTTTTTTTTGTAAGCGATACTGTTCAATGATCCTTATAAAAATTAGTAAGAATTATAATATGATGTAATTAATTGTAAATTTCGATCTTATTACAGATAAATTGGAGTTTAAGCTAATAATTATTAGCTTTGAAAGCTTTATAGAATTAAATGTCAAACTTTTAGAAAATAATGCATATATATATATATATATATATCTAGTGTTTGTGTTAAAACAATTTAATGGTAATAATCAAGACGTATTGTACATGCAAAATGTACATATTTAAGTATACAAAAGTATAAGTTTAAAATATTTGTTTAAAAACTATCTTGGCAACAATCATTTAAAATAGTATTAAAGTAATTACTAGTTACTATTAATACTACTTGTAGGTGTAATAAAAAATATAGTTTATAATTTGACTAGAAATCCTTTAAATACAGGAAAGATATTTTTATTTTTTTTTTTATAAAGACATACTGAGAATATAATGATTGAAATTAACGAATACAAAAAAAAAAAAAACACTAAAAGTGTTTAAAAGTAAGTATACTTAAATACTTTCTTAAAATTATTTTATTTTAGTTAATGTACACGTCAGTTTCCAAGACACATTGAAATTGTTTAGTCACTATAAAAAATGGACCTAACGTAGGTATTTTATACTTTAAAATAAAGTATTTTCAGTATATTTTATTAATTTTTTTATTTTAGTCAACTTGGGTTAAATTCGTTATTTTATTTAACAATACTAAACTACTATATTATAATATAATGAAAACAGACATTTTTTTTTTTTGATAATCCATTAACGTTCCAAAATGTTTAATTAAAATAATGTATATTTAAAATAAAATAACAAACTAACATTCTGATTTATATATGTGATTCGTTACGTTTAAAAATAACAAAATAAACATTAAATCTACGCAAAATAAAATGTAATAAAAAAGGATTATAATACAATTAAATAAAAAGTGTAAATTTAAATTCTATTAACTGTTATTAAATTATGTATCATATTAAACTACTTTTTTTTCTAATTAAAGATAGCAATAATTTATCTAAAATTGAATACGTTTATTAACTTAATTCTTCTTAGTAATTTAACTGTCTTAAGAGATAACAAATTATGGTTTTTATTATCTTTGTTAGTTACGTATACATTACGATAAATATTAACGCTATGAAAAATAAAGAAATAAGTCCTTAACATGTATAGCCACTTTTATTTCATTATGTAGTTTAAAATAAGTGGGTTTATTGATATTGAATAGATTTCTTGTATGTTTAAACTATACGATATAACGCATTTAACTGTATCCATTGTACAATACAATACAATAGTAAATAAACCGTTACCATAAGGATTGTACATTTTTATGCAAGTGAAAATCGACCTTAGTTTTCACTAAAAGAAATTCTGCAAATTATTATGGTTGGAAAATGATATATTTAATAGCTGTGGTTTCTGTGTACCATAATAATGTTTGTATTTGTGTGTAATAAATAACAGTGTATATTTTGTGTAAATCAGAGAAACAATTCTAATAAAATACAAAAAAAAAAAAATCAGATTATTATTAATTAATAATAATTAATAATGTAAAAAGTTAAATTTTAATTAAAAATAAAAAAATACTGAATTGTTCAAATTTTTATTTAAAATTCTGAGTGTAGCGTTTTACAATATGTTTTTTTTTTTTGTGTGTGTAAAAACAATATTTACGCTTCAAAAATGTATCAATATATTTTTAATATTAAGAATAACATTTTTTTAGCAAATTAGACCTAGTTTGCACTTTTTGAGATTAAGATAAGGAAAAAAATCTAAAAAACAGTACGAACATTGTAATACGTATTACTAGTTTTTCTAGTTTTTGACAAAATCAATTTTTTGTAGTTATTAAAATTACTAAACTGTGTAAATTATATTATTATTGAAAATTAATTAATTATGTGATTTTATGATTAAGGTTTGAACTTATTCAGGTATCTTATATATTTTTTACTTGAATTAAAAAAAAAAAGTTTATAGTAAAGTGACATGAATGGTTAAAGTTTATAGTAACTGATGTTAAAAATATATTATAATATATTTACTATGATTTGAATGGATAAGTGATAGGAGTAACATAATTATACATTTTACTTTTCGATACCTAGATAATTCATAATATTGATCTCGATATTAGTTACATTATCAATTTTAAATGATTTCAACAAAAAAATAAAATAAAGTTATCGTTGCTCATATAGTTTTGTAAGTAAATACAAAACATTGATAACATTGAGAATATGGCTATTTTTTATAACTTATAAATGTAAGACTCAAACTAACATTTCTGGTACATCATAGTTATCTGATAATGTTTCCTCTTTTTAAATAATCAATGCAATATATATATAAAATATTATGCATTAGTCTAGGAACTATAAAACTATAAATTTATTTTTTATTCAAATAATTTACAAATTTGAAGAATTAACAGCTTAATGGCTAAATTAATTCTTGGAACCCATTTAAATACAATTAATACTGGTAGTACATACAGTGTTCAATGACGTTACGAGCCGTTTGTTTTTATTCAATCTGAAAGTTATCGTAAATGAAATGCTATGAAATGAAATACTTAATATTACTTAACGTTATTGTAGGATAAAAATCAATGTTCTGAAAATTCTAATATCACCATGTGTTGAAAATTGATGGTTAATATAGCATCTATTACAGAACTTAATTTGAATTATGAATTGACATTAAGTGATAACAAAATAAAGGATTTACTTTATATTATGTGAGTGAATTCAAAATCAAATATATTGTTTGATGTTAAAGTGATATAGGTATATATATATACGTATATATATATATATATTGTAAATATTGTTATCTAAATAAGTTATTAATATGTATAATTATATCATTTAACTGTAATTGCATATTAAACTATACAAACTATTTCTATATTCTTTCAGTAAATATAATTTTCAGAATTAATATAATTTAGTAATTATGCATATTAAATATAATTTACGTACATTATTTATGTTTTAAATTAACACATTATATTTTATATTTTAATTTAAAATATATAGTTCTAAACATTTTTTAATAATTATTTTCATAAATTATGTACTGTAATATTAAGTTTTGTATTTTTATCATATAAATATTGTTGTTATTATAAATAGTAAATAGTAAATACATTTTATTAAGATTAGTGTAGTATGATTAATTTTATGTTTAATGTTTATTAAAGTTCTAAAACAAAAATTGCATTTTTAAATACATTTTAACATGAACTATCTTGTTAAAAGTTTATTGAATGTTTTTAAGATTAAAAAATAATTGCTTGATTTAGTGACTAGAGTCTAGTTATTAAAATATAATATTTAGTTAATTAAGATAATACATTTTTAAAGTGTGATTTAAGGTATCTAGATTTTTGTACGTTATGATGAAGATATACTATTTAATATGTATGAAACAGTTATTACATAGTTTTGTAAACCGACTTACAAATATTAAATACATATAAATCTCTAAGAAAACATACAGAAACAGAAATAGTGTGTGTATAAAAGAGAGAGAGAGAGAGTGATAAGGTATTTCAAATAACTTAGTTTTACTATTGTTGAGTCTGATAACTTGTTGGGTAAGTGACTTTTTTTTATAAAATCGGTGACTGGCGTGAAGTTATTATTTAATTGTATGCCAAATGAAAAATTTGACCTGTTCTGAACCCTAAACACATAAATTAAAATACTCATATAAACTTTATCAAATATACGATAGAAAGAATTTATTAAATTTCTATTTCGTGTATGTAATGTATCGAAGAGTAATTCTGTATAGAATACTCAATACAGAATCCCTAAAGATTTACAATAATAATTTTTAAAGAGTACATATGAATAAATTGAGTTTGCTAAACATTTACAACACAACGCTACTATCAAAAACTATTAAAAGAGCATTTTAATCATGATGTTTATGTACAGTTATCTGAAATTATTAAAATGTTCACTTTGCTAACGTTTATGATGGGACTAAAATCAGTCAGAACTGTCATCCAGTAGATTGTACAAATTACATAAATCGTGACTTTTTATTTAGCCACGATTTTGAAATTTGGAATAAAACTTAAATTTAAATTAATAAGTAAAATATTGATTATCTGGTATTATTTAATAAAAACTAAGTGTAGATAATTGCTTTTTGCACTCTTGGTTCAATATCATAAATTATAATTGATTAAAATATTATCTCTTTATAAAGTAATTTATATTGTATCTATAAATTCTTATAGTCTAATAAAACTAAAATGTATAAAACTTACAAACAATATGACTAGGTATGAAACTTTTCTTACCTGAAAAAAAAAATTGAAATATTTATTACTAAAAATACTTTAATGTATGAAAATAACTTACATTTAAAAATATGTTTCATTCTTATTATTTAATACTTGTTTAGTATTCATAAACAATGAAATAGTTACATAAAATATTAATTTCTAAAAAATAATAAACTATTGGTATATTTATAATATACTATTTTTATCTATCAAAAATTAAATCATAGACATTTACAAAATGTTCATTAGTTTCTACTCTCTGATGCATACATATTTATTTATTTTAATATTGTATTTGAAGTTCAATTAATGTAATGCGATGATGCCTAAAATGATTATTACATTTTAAGATTTTTGTAAAAAACCTATATTTTTATTTTTAGTTTTGAATTTTACATTTGTATCATATACGATTTTTATGTATAAGTCCAATAAAAATAATGAGAGAATATAAACGCTTAAGAGATTAAGATTATTACGAGTGTTATCGGGCCCATCGAGGTTTCTGTAATATTTTCTTTTTGTTTATTTCTATCCGTTTAGAGAACTTTATAATAATACTGAAGGAAAAAACACAGAGCGTGTGTTTTTTGTTTAAAACAAAATTCGTGACTAAAATAAAAATTAATCATGAGTTACATAACCTTCAACTCTACAAAATTTGATGATAAGAAAAATCAAAGAGACATCTTTAAAACAAAAATACATTTTTAGATTATGTACCTTTTTTATTTTTTTCTTCATTAAACAACAACAGAAGAAGCACTATGTTAACAGTACTACTCTTCTGCTATCATTCTTTATTGATGTATACAATTGAGCAAAAATAGCGTAATACATAGAATTTATATAACACACAAACAATTTTAGGTGATTGTAGATTATGCTGCGTCAAACGATGTGTACCTACCTAATTTAATGAAATTTAAGAATATATAATTGACTCTAATATTAATAATAGACACTAAAATAACAGTATATTTCATTTTAAATGTATTAAAACATGAAAGTAATATATATTGTACTTAATAGTTCATATATATTAACCAATCATAAACTAATTTACCTAAGATATACAAAACATATTTTTGACCTAATTTATAAACTAATAATTAAATTATTTCAATATAGCTATATAATAAATATAAATTATTTTAATTTCTGAGTTAATGAGTAACGTTAATTAAATAAGGAAACAAATTTTAGTATGGTGCTGTCATATTGTTGGCGCTACGTTTGTAATAGTTCATATCATTTATTAAGTTTGTTATTAGTACTTTTTTGAGCCAAAATAATTTAAAGATTTGTATATTAGAAAATTTAATTATATATATAAAAAATGTAACCATTTAAGTTTTTTAAAACTTACTATTAATCACAAACTAAATTCTTATTAAACTATAAGTCTATACCTATATTTTATAAAGTAACATTTCAACGAAGAACTAGTATAGATGTGTATTTAAAAACTTAATTAAATTTAATATTTAAAAACTGAATGTATAAATACATTTTATTATTTAAACTAATGAATATTATAATTACTAGAATAGTTATTTATAATTTTATTGTAGATTATTAAAGGCTCGGTATTTCATTGAACACTCGGTGGTATTAAGTAAACTGAAAATTGCTACGATAACTAAAACGGAATTTGTTATTTACTATAATATAATATAGTTGGTAACTTTTCATGTCAAGTAAGTTGGCTAAACTCCAAAAAGGTCAGAAAATTACCCCACGCTCTGTATTGCATGTCATCAGTATAAGTATACAACTGAGAAAAATAAAGAAATTTATTTGTGGCTAGATTTGACCTATATGGTCATTTGGTAACTGAAATACATGCAAATAAATGTTGAAAATCTTAAAATTGAAATATTCATTCACATCAGCAAGATATTAAGTTTTGAAATTCAAAGCGCACAATAATCAATAAAAAACATAAAGTTTGAAATTATCATAAACAAAATTTATAAGATATCTTGTATTTTATTGATAATGAATAGGTACAATATTTAGAATGGTATCTGATATTAAGTAGTGTGAATTTAACATTTGTAAATAGTCAATCCAAGTAAATTAATGTAAATTAATCAGTTTAATCCCTGAATGCAATAATCGCAGCCTTGTGGAAATAAGAGCATTGCCTTATTGTAAATGCAATAGCATTAAGCTTTAGGTCAACAATAATTTTCCTTGTTAATGTAAATTCCGTGTTAGAAATATATCTCTAATTTGATATAGTGAAATGCTTTGAAGAACTCAAATTTCATATACAGTCAGTACGACTTCTTAAACACAGTTATTATTTATCAAATATAATATATTTTATATATTTTAATAAAACAAAGATTTGTTTACACAAAGTTTATGGCGTTCTAAATAATTTTAGTTGAAAATTTTATTCCTGGAGTATTTAAAATATATAGCTTTTAATTTATATCATATATAATATATATCAAGTATAAACTATATACATATATATGTATAAATAGATTATATTACTAATGTACTCAAAAATAATACGAACCAAGATTGGTGTTAAAAATGAATATTCTTTGACAAAATAAAGACAAAAATAAAAATAAACTTTACATTTTCAGATAAATGACCATCCAAAGCTTAAATAAAACTTTATATAATACAATGTGTATGTAACAAATAATTTTATGATACTTTGAAAATGTATTAAAACAGAATAATTCTTACCTATACAGGATTATGTAAAATATTTACCATTAATACTGTTTATGTTATGTAACCAATAGTATAAACTTAACATTTAAATCGTTTTAATTATGTAGAATGATACCCTTAAGACAAATGTATGAACCATACTAAAAAAATAAAAATGTGTCATTAAAATACGAATTGTAAATTACTCCGTAGGTTCTATGTGAGAAAAGTATTTTTATTGTTCGCTTTTCTTTCGTGCCTATGAATTTGCATTAGAAACTAGTTAAAAAATTTTTTTAGACACTTAAATGAATCGAAAATCCTACGGGAAAAATATTTTTCTTAAAGCATTAATGATATTAGTGAAAAAAAAATAGTATGTACCTACCTATAAAAGCAAATGTTCAATTACGCGTTCACTGGCTTTTTTTTATGAATATATAAATTCTAATTCTCAAATAAAGTACATCAGTACAGAGTAATATTAGTATATAAATCATAAATTATAAAATTATATATTTTAATAAAACAAACGATTGTTTCATATTTCATACACAAATTAGTATATAATAATTAATTTGCTAACAAATTAAAGAATGTTAGACATTTGTTACAAAAAAATTAAACACAATATTCCTATGTTTATGTAAAATTAAAAATTAGTCTAGGCTATTTTAAATTCACGTAAAAGATTATTTGTAAACTGAGCAATGGGATTATGTTATTTTCATGAGTCTTATTCCATAGCAGAAAAAAAATTATATTTCAACTTTTGGTACGTAATAAAGATCCATTTATGAAGCCGGAGGCAGCTTTAAGTGAGCATTTATCCCTCAACATAAAAACATTTGTTTTTTTAAATGTTCTTTTGCGACAAATTGCTACCAAGAGAACTTTGAAAAAAAAACCAACTAGGTGGTCGTTGATCAAAAAAACATACAATAAAAAAACAATACAGTTTCTACATAATATTATATGATATTTACATAATAAAAACGTATTATTCTCGACAAGTGACAACAGCTATAGTTATTTTTACATGTTTATATTTTTAATTAGTCTTCTAACTATATTTTATTATGCTATTTATTAAAATTATAACTAGCTTTTCTCGAATTTTTTTTTTTAGTTTGAGTTAAATAAGATTTCCCAAAGGATTATACGTAATTTCACACGTAAGTAAGAAAACTAAAAAAAATAGAATCAACCACAACAACAAACTTAAACATATTTTGTTAAAAAGATATATTTTTCTAGCAACGTTTGATATTGATATCATCATATCGTTGATCAATCATTACTAATGACAATTGATAATATTAAATATTATTAATAACATAGTTATTTAATTAATTAAAAAAAATAATTTTGATACATAAGATTTAATATATTTTGTTATTTAATTTTCTTATACTGTTTTATTATGTTCAAAAATCATATCATAATCTATTTTGTTGCCTTATTAGGACAAAATATCAAGTTATACATTTTGTGGTAATAATTTACACCAATGTATCCATAATAGTAGATATTTTCTAAATTTTCCGTTGGAGGTGATTTTTAATATTATTATATGCAAATATTTATTATTAATTATCAATTATTTACTTTATATTGTATATAACAATTTAACATACTAAATAACGCTGTGACTGTAATAGTGTAATTAATTATGTGATTTATTATAAAAAAACTTCATATTTATCATTATTTAAATATATAATATGTACCAATATAAATAAGAATTGTTTGTAAAATAAGATAATCCAGGGCTTTTACACGATTTTTTTTCAATGAGGTCCAGTAACCTTTTGATATTAATTTAAATAAAAAAAGAAATAAATATTGAATAGTAATAATGGAATTAATATTTAAAACCATAATTATATTGTATTATTACATTACATATCCACACTATTTTTAAAGCAATATTTATAGGAACTTTATTTTCTTGTTTAATTATTATTTTTTAGTCTTCATTTAACGAAGAAACGTATTCAAATTAAATAAGTATAAATAAGTATTCAGTTGAAACTAAAATGGGTAAAGGTATTAGCAGTGTGACATATTAATTTAACAATGTAAATTTCTATAGATTATTCATGTGCTGAAAATGCTATTTCTTTAAGTACCTAATGCATTATTATTTATTGTTGTTGTTTTAACAAGAAAGAAAGAAATATTCACGTACATCGTTTAGGTATAAATCTAATAAAACGTAGTTTTTGCAAAAGCTTGTATAACTATCTTAAATTAAATCTCTTTTTCTGTGCATTGATCCAATAAAACATATTTTTGAAAAAAAAATTAATACGTATTGTAATTAATACTTATTATGTTTCATACGTTATGTTTTATACTTACAATTATTAGTTAACTATTAATAAACAACCAAATACATTTTGGTAGATAACCTATATATATTTAAATATTTTATGTATAAGTACTATTGGTTATAAAGTAATTTAATAATACAATTTGTTTTGTAACTGCTTATATCGCAGAAGGACATTGATTATAAACGTACAATAATAAGAAATCGAATATAGATTTTCTGCATTTACAGAGAGAATCAAGTATTTTTTTATGGATAAAATTAAAAAATGTTTAATATGGTATATCCTATCCTTGTTACATAACTAATTATGTCTAATTACGTTTTGTTCTAAGCTAAAAATATTCAAAAAAAAATTATTAAAATTTAGAAACTTCCAAAAGAATTCATCACTTCATGTTACAGGCATTAAAATTTAAAAAAGCTAGTCGCCTAAGACCTTATTTCTTAAGGACAACAGCAAAATTCTCACAAATTATGATAATAACGAAATGAAAAATACAAAAATTATAATAGTACATTCTGAATCTTTTGAAATGAAGAAGGATCTTTATTTATTTACATTTTAACTCAGTTTGTATATCCACTTTAACTGAATTTTTGATTAATATATATATATCTATATATTTAAATAATTGAATTATATATAAATAGCCATAACAAATATCTATTGAATAAAAAATTATGAATATATTATGAAATTAAAAAAATATCTTAGTGATTAGTTACTAAAATGTATTTACAATATTTAATATACTTAATATACTATATGTATATAATATAACAACCCATTTCTTAATTAGCTGTTCAATATAATCACATACAATTTAAAAGGTTATATGTAGGGAAAAAAACTCAATGTAATGATTAAATCTATAAATAATTATAACATTATTATAGTGTTATTGTTCTATGTTGTGGAAAGAGGCCTCGAGCTAAAAAAAAAAACATCAGACCGGTCGGAAACGCATCATTATCACTGTTGTCGCCATGACCGGAAACTCAACACAATCCAATTTAAATGAATCATGGCAGTAAAATAATAATTAAATTACAAGAGTATTTTATTATCTTTCATTATTATTCAATACTTTATGAATATTTTATCAGAATTTTATTAATTTATTGAAGGCGTAGATAAATCGATCCTACACTCTTAAAAATATAGAACTATAGGGAAAACTTAAAAATATTAAAAAATCACATTACCCAATATTGATCTTACAATTTTTAGTTGAATTAAAGTCTATCTTTGAATCACTTTAAATTTGAATATAGAAATAATGGTTATAAGCAGGAACATAACAATTAAGGATATTCCGTATATTAAAATTAATATTTATTTTAATTAATAATTATCTTACTAAAACATCTTATTGAATCTGTTATCATGCATAGAAAATTTTACATAACCAATTTAGGAAAGTACTTTGAAAAATAATAAAATAAATTTAATCAAATAATTATAATGAAAATATAATGAGATGATTAATGTGTGTACACCAAAAATTATTTCACATGCTTTGACATATTTAAATATTTGAATATACTGTACAAAAGCATATTTTTATGTTTTAATAGTTAAGAAATATACCATTATTGATAAAAAAATATTAATTCCAAAATGGCAATCAACACCAATATTGAATTTAATCATCAAATAATAAATCAAAATTCATAGGTAAACGTAGTTGTAAATTGTGACACGTTTATGGAAAATGTAAATCCTTTATTATTGTATTATAGCAGTAGAATTGTACACGTTTCTACGATTAATATATTTTGAATTGAAATTGTTTGATTAAAACTTGTTATCTTTTTTACAATATGAACAATTCTTAGAAAAAAAAAGTTGAAAAAATTGAAAAAATAGAAACGATTATAAATCACTCAAAAAAAGTAAATAAAAATATTTTTAAAACTATACTATGTGCATATAAATCGCTAGAATAAATGAATAAATATTTGTCGGAAATTAAAAATATTTAAGATTATTTTTTTTTGAGTTATAAGCTTATAAAAAATTTAAAAAAATGTATTTTGTCAAAAATTGGTTTTGCATAAAAATTTATGTTGTTTCTTAAATTATCTTTTTCGATTTTTTCAACTATTATGAAAAGAAGTGAAATTTTCAATTTTAATACCCTAAAAGTATTAACTAGATTTAGTTTATTATCAGAAACTACCAGGTTGAAAAATTTTTCTTTTACAAAACAGGTAGAAATTAAAAAATCTCATTAAAAGAACAGTCATATAAACTAATATATGTATTAAAACTTTCATAGTTACCTAATCTAAATTAAATGTCAAGAGTTTACGGAACATGTTTGAAAAGCATTAAAAAAAATTATAATTTAATTTTAAGTAAATATCAATTGAAAAATAATTTATGAAACTTAGAAGGGAGAAAACAAAATTAAATTCTATTAATTACATTTATTCTTATTCTTAGTTTCTGAAATCGTACTTTACAATATTTTAACCATTAATAAGTGTACTGTTGCATACTTGCGTACAAGAAGATAATTAATTTTTTAACACAATATTGAAAAGGCAAGTTAATTTCATGTTTTAGTTAAAATACTTGACATACATAATATATAAACTATTTATTTTATTATAGACTTTGTTTTTATACCTGATAAAAAGTATGATTTAAATTTCACCTTAAGCTTTTAATAGTTATCGATTGCCCCGAATTCTCGTCAGAAATTAAGTTTGAACGAACATTATGATATCAAGAATTATTTACATTATATAAAAAATATACAATGCGCGTGAGTACTTGAACATTAAAAAAATTTATATAATTTTTTTTAAACATTTATGTGTATATGTGGTATACATATATTAATAACGATAACAATAAACAACAATACATGCCATGCTAGCTGCAGTGCCCTAGAATTTGATACAGCGTACTACGTAATCCATTAGGAAGAAAAATATTTAAGTCGAGTATCGCGTGGATGTACGTATATTTAAAGCATTGCTGCTACAGTCGTAGTATATTACGTAAACGAAGGTGATATTTTTATTTTGGTTTACTATCGACACGCGACATGGGTTTGTCATTATCAAAAATGGTGAGTTTTACCGACCGTGATAATATTCGTAATTACGGAACACTTCTATATCATACATATTGACATATTGTTACACCCGATTTAAGTGTGTGAAACGTGAACGACTACACATATAATATCAAGGACTTAATACCGAATACACGTCCTCTTAGTGACCAACAAGTATCAACCCGTTTATAAGATTCACGTTTAAGTTCGGCACCCGCACAACCTAATGTAATTAACTATTGCAATGCACAGGTATAAACTATATTTTCTTTATGGTGATCATATCTGCACACGTGTGTGTAATATTATACTGTAAATACATTTATAGATAATGGATGGCCCAATTATTAAGAAACTTAACACAGTTTTGTGGTCTTGAACAAGTTCCAAGAGTAATCTGATCAAAAATTGAAAAAAAGTGCATCATTTATATATTAAGGATCACCTTAAGGTACTACATTAGTACCTATATACATGCAGTTAAGGTATTGAAATAATACTGTTCGTACGCGCAAGTGTAAATAACTGTCGAAAGTTCGTTTCACAGCTATCACGTTGAGATGGGTAAGTATCTGCTTATAAGTATAAAAATATATTATAAATTATACAAATGCATGCAAGTCACAGCTGTAGAGTTTTCGTAAATACTAATTTTCTTTTATATTCCAAACGTACGTAACTCGGTAATCGGTAACGAAATGCAATAGCGTATTGTTAATGTTCATATACGACATAAAAAATGCCGTCAAATAACGTAGATAGCAAGTATAATACGGAAATTACTATAGGTACATCATAATATAATACGTGGACAACTCACCTTTAAATCATGCGCCATGTTTTCGTCGTACGGCCAATTATTATTCATATATGTATATAATATATAGTTTTAACACGTTTAGTTTTAGCGATAACACGTCATACGGTCTAAAAAATATACGTTACGACATAAAGTCGTACATATTGCACGAGTGGAGAATGCCCGAAACGTTTTGCAAAGAAATGCGTTAATGTCACGAAATTATCACGCGCGTAAAAAACAACGAAACCGCGATAAACGGTAATGTTACAACACTATTGTCAATAATACAACGTCGATTATTATTTATTATTGTTGTGCCATGCGAAAACAACGACGACGACATTATTGTGTCTAATAAATTATTTAATAATACGTTGGTCCGGAGACGTCGTGTCGTTGACACCCGACGGACGTTTGCGCGGCGATGGACGGGATGGGTTACGCGCGTCGTTGCACATCGACTACTATGTGTAATATGTGTGTTACGCGTATACACACAATGATATTATATTATGTATCATGTGCTTTGCGAAAATGCATTCATTTTACGATGGTTTTTCCCGGCGGTGAACTTGTCATCACATCCCCACGGAGCAGCGTCATGGAAAAAAAAAAAAAACGATGAGAGTCATATTTTTTCATCTGCCATTGGTAGTGATTTTACGCCATGACATGCTACTAAATAATGGTGTTATAGGAACTCGTGTCATAGAAACCGAATCTTATTTCACCATTATTTTGGTTGGAAAATTGACTCGAATATGTTAATAATATGTATTTCTTAGGTATTTTGATGTGTTACTTTTTGGTTAAATTGTATTTCATGGACATTTTTCTGATCCAAAACATGGCGGACGAGCTTTGATTGATCAGCGTTCGTTTTATTCAGATTTCCTAATCTATATTATAGTGTCGAAAACTGCATTTTATACTACAACCCGTAAAAAGATTAAATTATGATAATATAATAAACTAGGGAGTTCTGCCCTTGGGCAATTCGCTCACCGACCCTCTGTTGGCTTACTTAAAAGCTTCAGCGCATTATACCTCAAGACCAATGGTCACTCCCTCTCCTCAACCAACCACTTTTTATCATGAAATTTAATATCTATAATTTACAATATTTAAAAAACAAACACACACACGTACATAAATATATGTATATTAAAACGCATCGTGTTTTGGAATTATATTATAAGATATAAATAAAAATAGAAATAAATTAGTGTACCTACTCTTTTTTTTTGCGAAAAGTGATGAGTATAGTGATATTATTGAAACATTGTTTTTTCATTTTTAAGTTTAAATTATTGATAAATAACATTAAAAAAAGTTATGTATTTATATTAAAAAAAATATTGTTGTATAACAATACTATATTATTAATTTCGATAATGCATACTCGTACAAATACGGTGCTTGAGCGCGAGGGTGGCTATGTGTTAAAATTTATTATATTTTAATCATGTGCCCTCCATACAACAAATATACAATAATGAACCCTCATGTGGCAACACGACTTACATTATATTATTTGTTCTGCTATATAAATTGTATTGTGGTGTTGTGTATACGAGCAGCATAGGATTAGGGGAGGCACTGACCAGCCACGTCGTAAAGGACTTTTACGAATTTCACCGAACCGAATGAAGTTACAATCATAGTTTTGAGAAGAAAAAACCCAAATGACGTATTATCGATTATTTCCGCCACATTTTTCTACGACCAATGAACCTCTAAAATTATTTTTGTGACCAAACCATTTTTTCAGTTAAGGCTTGGATTAAATAAAATTCAATTTCCTACAAAACCAAGAAAATAGGTTGTTAAATTCAAATCCGTTTATAAAGTTTAATATTGAGATCATCAACTTCCGTATACTACCATAATATTCGTCTAAATTGTAGTAATAAATATATGAAAAAAAAAATACCAAGATTTTACTATCATTTTATTATCGTATTTGGTATATAAATAATAATGTAAGATCAGTTGTAAGTGCTTTTTATAGGCATACATGTGATGTGTGCTTACTAAGATTATCATAATTACTTGCCGGCTTACTCTAGGCTAATTCGTGATTGTCCACTAACCACTATATTCACGAAAAATACAAATAATATTGATATTTTATAATAAAATTAAAATATACTTATTTAAAGAAATATACAATGATAATATTTTCATCATAATAATATCTATATATTAACTGTTAAATACAACTTATATTATAAAATTATTAATTATTTTTACAAATATGAAAATTGATTATCTTTAAAAATTATTAAAAAATATGTTGATACGTATTATATATAGGAGGCACCTACTTTAGTTATTGTTAAAAATCTGATAAACAAATATTCAAGTTTTAAAATTAAAATTATTTATTGTTATTACCAAGTTTTTGAATATCATGTACTTATAATACTTATATAGTATAGCATAATATTTATAATACAATACTGAGTTAATTTTATTAGTTAACAATATTTTTTGTGTTCCCTCACGTGAATTAAGTTATTGTACAACAATTAAACATTCTGTTAATATCAACATTTTGGATATATTTATATAAATTATCACTATAATTATCTGAACTGTTAAAATTAAATATATCATTTTACCCAGTTACATAAGATTTCAAATTTAATTTTAA
This sequence comes from Melanaphis sacchari, assembly GCF_002803265.2. Lineage (NCBI taxonomy): Eukaryota > Metazoa > Arthropoda > Insecta > Hemiptera > Aphididae > Melanaphis > Melanaphis sacchari. The sequence continues at coordinate 111,400 of NW_020270704.1, forward strand.
AAGTAAATACATTTTAAGTATTTAATACTATCAATTTATATTCGCAAAAATATGAAACATTTTAGTTTATGTAAATTATAATATAATTTATCATATACATTTATTTTGTATTTATTATTAAATATTCAATTATATGTTTATAAATTAAAAAAAAAAATCCAGAGAAACTAAAATAATAGGAGAAAATAAATAAATATTAAGTCTTTCATTTATAACTTAATAAAGTATTTTCGATAAATATATACTTATAATAAATAATAATATATGACAAAATTATATTCAAAAACAAATTTCAATCAACTGAATGTTTGAATAATACGTTTAAAAAAAAAAAAAAAAACTATTATCGACGGAAAATTATACTTAAGTAATTATTTTAACTTGGAGTAATTAAACCTACTAATAAAGAAAATTATGTAATTTACAATTAATTCAATAGTTTAAAATTTGAATAATTCATTTAAGTATTAAAAAAAGGTAATCTAAATTAATATATGCCGATTGAATAAAAATGTAACAATGCATGGCGATGTTGGTATTGATTTTATTTTAAGGAATTTTTTTTTATCCCAAATTTGTGTAAACGTACCTACTTCAAATATTTGTACATTTTTTGTTAACAGTAGATATTTATTTTTGTATCCACTAAAGTGATGCACATTTTTTCAAAAAAAAATACTTTCAAATAGAAATCCACAATACACGGGTGACCACTGACGTCCTTGTCAAAATGCAGATACCTTACATATTATACATATACTGTATAAGCGTATGTAGATTATATTTTTATTGAGTAGGTATTAAAAAAAAAATCTAAATTTATTTTTTTACGTTTTCAAACATTTACATACAATATAATATATCCTATCGTTATAAGCACATTATTTTTCTTCTTTTTTTTTTAAAAAATAACATGACGTGCGTGGTCAAATTAAGAACATTCTATGTGTTAAACGGTTTCTTCAAAAATGTGTGCACCTACTTCTTAGTATAAATACGTGCAATACACCTACATTAAATAGGTATTCGTATTAGAATTTGACTTTCTCTCTCTCTTTGAACGAAACACTATTTATTTGACCGGAAAACTAGCCGACAAGAGAATGCGACAAAATATTGGACGAAATGATTCTTGTGCATTATCCACTACCCTTAGTGGAGACCGAAAACCCATTGAGAAAATAACGCGGCGACAGTGGCGTTTATATCCGCGAGAAACGCGTAAGATCCGACGCCGCTGCCTACACAGTGCTGGTGGTGGTGGTGGTAGTAGTAAGACGGTCATAGTTCCGAACACGATTCTCCTACATTTATAATATATATATACATATACAATAATATAACCCTGCGTACGTTTAAAGTTTTACAATTTCGTTCGCGACCGAGTTAATCGTTTTGCCCTCATCACCAACACAGAGTGTACATTACACACACATACATCTAAATACATATATAGACGATATGCAGTATGACTACACCATCACCGATGACGACGACGAGACGTTTGAATTGCATTCCCTTAAACGACTTACACGTACTAGCCGCCCCCATGTATGCTCCTACCATCTCCATCGCCTCCCCAATACAAACCACTACGACCTCAAAATCGGTTCACAGACTCCATATTATACGTGTAGATGTACGTCATATTATTATTATTATACACACGGTATAATCGTTGCAGTCAAAAATACTTGTAGTTTGTCTGTTTGTTCTTCCAACCCTCTTTGGTCCCATGGACTTGAATACAATATTAATATCCCCATGATAGAATTTATTACTTATTTGTACACACTAAAACGAGTAACCTATATTACACTACACTGATCTTCTATTCGTGTATAATGTATAAACTCGAATCGTACGCTTTTACGTCCACGCCGTGCTTAAATCGACAATATTATTTCTTGCAGATTTAATTTAAATTGAATTACCAATAATAAATGTATACTTATTGTTAAGTACGTGTTAAAAAAAAGATAAATAAATAAATAGGGTTTTGGCGTTTAAATATATAAAAAGGTAGTAGTAAAATTAAACAGCATTGGATCATATTAAGTACAATTTATTGTTATATATTGTGTTTATTATGTTGAGTAAGTATTTTACCATTAAATAAAACCGAAACATAATTTACGTTTAAATTGTAAAACGTCAGGTTCGTTAATTGTCATATTGTGTGCACTGAATAAATCGAATAAATTTAATGATGGAGTAATCAATACGATTTTAACACTCACCAACAGTTTTATATGCACTTTCTACTGCTGAAACACATTAATAGTACACGCTGCTTGGTTAACAACAATTTCTGTCTACTGTACAACTTTACATTAAAATATAGGTCAAATTCTTCAGATTTTATATATTATTAGGATTTACATTTCTTGATATATTTTTCAATAGCAATAAAATGGATTAAATATCATATGGTAATCAGGTAATACCTGAATAAAATTCAACACTAAAATGTTTACAATTCGAGAATTGTTAAGACTTTATTTGCTTTCGGTTTATTATGCAAATTATAGGCTTAATACATTTTCATCAAGACATAAAACTGAAATATCATTGTATAAAATGTATAAATATTTTATTTATATTCAACGTATAAAATCCTTAACCACGTTTAGCGATAATGATATTACGGGAAGTTTTATGACTGAAATAATTTTATTCATTGAAGTTGATAAAATATTATATACCTATGTAATATCACAATAGCTGTGTAAAGATATTGAAGTACACAATTTTCGAAAAACAAAATTGTTTTATTTTATACATTTTTATATATAGTATGTATAGATTAAATGTATCAGGAAAATTAACAAATTATTGAACATTGATTGTAGTTAATTAACATTGAATGACGTCGTGCTGTACGAACACGTTTTTTAGCAGCCTTATAAATGTACACTTTTTTTTAAAGATTTTCTTTTATTTTTTCGCCCGTACATAATACTCGTATAAGAAAAAAAAGTCACTATACCGCGTCCCACCCGCAACATTAGCGCCGTGATGTTTTATATCCGATTGATAACACTGTCGAGGGAACATTAATCTTAGACCGAGTAGATGCGGTGTTTTTTCTCCTCTTTCCGCCTCCCCAAAACGAACCACTGACCAGACGGCGATTAATTCTCAGATGATGATGGATACATTTTGCCGAATTCCTTGTTTATATATAAGAGTGACGATTCGAAGGGGAAATACTTGACGGAAAGAAAAAAGTGAAAAAAAAAAACTTTCATAGTAATGCACATGTGGCTATCGCGCGATAATGCATTTCAAACTATGTCGTCGGGACTGTGTCGGAATCTGTGATGACATATTGAAGCACGAAACGTTTATAATAACACCTATGCAACCGCAGTGTAATTACCACACACACACACACGCACATACAAATTGACGGAATGTTCTACAGTTGTATTATATAATCATTAAACGCTTCTGCACAGCCGACCATTTCGACGCCACCACCCTTGTCTATCCCACCACTATAAAGTAGTTAAATTTTGATTAATTTCACAGGATTTACATTACTCATAGTACTATTATATAGACGGTGCAAGGTTTGTATATATGCTCGTGGAGCGCTCATTACCGTCGCTTCAGCAGTACAACCTTTCTACCATACTATATCATATCATATCACATATATACGTATATCTATGTATGTGTGTGTGTTTAGGTACGCGTAATAAATTTAACTCGCACAACATCTTTATTGTAACGAAATTTACATGTAAACAACCGTTGTGGACGATCGTGTTATATAATGGACCTTACACACTTAAAGGTAATCATCGCAATGTTATTACTATTATTATTATTACTGTTATTATTATAACCTACATGATATCGCGATTTTACGAGCAGGACACCTCCACCGGTGCGATAACCACACAGGTAAAATGGGACTGCGCGTCGATTCGAGAGCGAAAAACGAATTGCAAAAATATTTTAATCTACGAAAGGCGTTCCCATAATAATGTGTACCTACGTCATATTCATACAAGCACAAACGAACGTGTTTAAACAAAAGGGCGCCGCCGTAGTAGGTACGCCAACATTGAGGTAGGAGGCATTACTGGCCATAGAATATACAATGTGTACACTGTACATAATATAATGATGCTATATATACAGTGTAGTTATAGCTATGTAATATTATAGGTATATTGTACATACACACACACAAACACACTCACATATAATATTTATACATACATACACGATCGTAATTATTGCTTATATTATTATTCTACGCGTGCTTCAGAGGAAATGGATAATTTTATTCTGCTACACAATTTTTCTTTGAATATAATACATATTTTCCAGGGACGAACAAGATCAAATCCGTATACAACCAACGGCTCGTGTATATGTATATATATTATATATATATAGGCGAATGAATGCGACGTTTTCAGCTGTCACAAACTGCGGACGTTTAATTGTTTCAAATGCTCCGATTCTCTGTGGAACAATAAAATTCATCAGTGTAACAATAATATTCTGGTACGATTAAAACAACAACAACCACGCGCAGCGAAGTACTAAATGTACTATTCGGTTTTTGATAAGATAAATTTACTACGCAAATTGTACCTATGGCATCACAAATAATTTAAATAAATACCCCTAGTCATATTATACTTTTAATAGATTTTTTTTATTCCAAGTAATCACAATATTTTTAATAAGGCAGTAGGTTCTACATTTTTTTATTTATAATAGGTCGTTTTTTTTTTTCGGATGGATACATTATTGGTTCAACACCTCATAGACAAATGGCATTTCAAGTGTTTTGTAGTTTTTTTTTTTGTTGTAAAAACAAATATAAATAACATGTAATTATTTTAAATACCTTAACAATTTATATACCATAATTACTATAATTACCAATAATTAGTTAATACCATAATTATTACTGTTTTGAGTTGATGATGAGATTGATTTTAAGTTTAAATGAATCACGGGGTGTGAGTTAAGAGCAAATAGTATTTGTTCGAAAGTTTAATTCAGTTTTAATAATTTTAAATACTGTACTATCGATGTTCCAAATAATTAATTGAGATAAAATAATACATTATTTTAAACATAGTGGTTTTTTTCATTTTTTATAAAAACATGAAAGAGTTTTTACAAAAGTGTAGTATTCATTAATAAACACAACATAAAAATCAAATAAACCAAAATGACGTATTATTTAACATTTTTTTTTTTTTTTTTTTGAATCCTCTACAGAAAATGATTATATCGACGATCATCGTGATAAAAATACATAATTAATTAATATTATTAATGGTTTAAATTAAAATGTTTACATTGAAATCTATCATCCGAATTTAAAACTTAACACGTCATTAATAAACCTAATTTTGTGCTCCAAAGTGTAATGGACTTATATTTATTATTTGAAAAAAGCCGTACAATAATACTCACAATTTTTATTAAGTGATCAAAAACAGAGATATAATAAATAATAATAAATAACGAAGATAGACATATTTGATTGAATACATTACTAAAAAAACGAAAAAAATATTTATGATCAACAGACAAACTGTACATATATACATTATGTATAATATATTATTCTCTGGATCTATATATTCTTCGCACACACATATATATATACTATATTATACTGTCAATACATTTATATGGATTTTATTTAGGACATTCACATTATTAATAATAAGCTTATTCTCATGACGAGAATTGTAGAATACGCCTAACAGAAGTATAAGAAGTTGTTTTCGATCTACAATGATGTTGACAATAAAATAAAAAGTAATAATAACAATAATATAATCAATTGAAAAAAAAATGAATCATATCAATATGAATAGATACAAGGACAGTTTTATGCGTTAAAAAATACTAATTAAAATATTACTACCCATAATTTATTAGCAAATAATTTATGTTTCAATTTAATTTTCAATAATTGTCATTAAAATAAATTTGATTATAATAATGAAAATATTGAAAAAATAAATACACTAAAATAATTCAATACTAAGCTAATCATGGAAATGTATTAAATGCGTTAGGTTTAGATTGATATTGATGATATTTACCTTTACCATTGGTATGGTTTTTAAATTACTTTTAACCTAGATAGTTTAGACGTGTGAGCAAAGTTTGAGAGTTGCGTATTTACACTCGAGTGGTCAATATCATTTGTTTTTGAAACAGAAAAGCCCATTTTTGACGCCCTTCTTTTAAAGAATAATCCCCTATCTATTTAAACGTATACCAATTTAATTGTAAACATACAAGAGGTTGTGCATCGAGCTGAAACGGAAAAACAAAATATTTTAAAAATACATATACTATCATTGCGTATTAGTTTGTTCAGTTGTTGATTCGCACATTTTAAAGCTATTAAATGAAAGCATATTGGATAGAAAAGTTTAAAGTTATACATAATATTGTAAAAAAAACGGTGCACTATTAGAAAAAACAATATCAGATAACTAATTTGCAATATGAAAAAAGTACCATAAATTAAAATAATTTTCTGAAATAATAAGATTATTGGATTTAATTTATTTCGAAAAATTAAAAAAATGAACATATTTAAGACAAAATACGTTTGTAATAAACGGGTGTACCCTAATATTTCACAAAAATAAACATCTAGTAATTTAAAAATGCATGCACAAAAACTTGTTCAGAATTTCAAGATATTTTCCAAATTATTTAAACTGCATTTAATTTAATGACTTAAAAATTCTTAAACAGTTGCATGCAATTGAATAATTTGTTTTTAACTGATCACATGGAACAAGTGACTGGCTCAGAATTTATAAACACATATAACATATTTATGAATTAAGAAAATTTTTTTTTTTTTTTTAACTATCATACATAATATTATTTACGCTCGTTTTCGATAATTATTAAAGACAAACATTATCTTAACGTTAAAAAAATAAAATAATTTTAATATTTATGTTAAATAAAAGAATTCCAACTGAATACCAAACTATTAAAAAGTTAGGCATCAAAAAATTAATTTCAATAGTGAGCATAATATTATCTATGATTTATTTATCATTAAACACGTTTTTGGTTGCATAAGTATATTCGGTTTTTTCGATCATGATTATATGATTAAACCCGTATAAATTAACGCTACAGTGAACGTATAATTTTAAATCTCTGATGTTTAAAAAGTTTTCAATGCGATTGTATTTGTATTAATGGTTTGGTAAGACGTAATAGCGAACAGAGTTTTCAATGTGCGCAACGCGTTGCATAACACTAATGTAAATTCAAAGGTATAATATGTTTGACTTGCAGTTCTTTTGAGACTTAAAACAAAATTCACTCCCTAACAGATGAAGATTCAATAATGAAGTTTTACTTTACGTTGTGAAGTTTGGTATTACGTGTCAGAGCACGCGCAGTCCAACATAATATTATAAAAAGTTATCGTCATCGCAGTCGCCGCTTGTTTTCCACCGACCAAAATCAACCTTTCACGAACATGGGTGATGAAATTAGCTAATAAGCGTATAGAAAAGTATTGACAGTAATGGTATATTTATAAAGGAGAGAGCATCCATGGGATTTGGATCCACTCTCATAAGTATTTTATTATACAATCATTATGTTTTTTTTTTTTTTTAAACACGATATCGAATAAAAATAAAATGTATACTTGCTTTAACACGGTTACCAGTTAATATTATAATGATCAAAATTTCAAGAAGAAACTATTTTCAAATTTGATTTATTTTCTTAATTTTCTAACAAATTTGTGTTTTTCATAAATCTCTTTAATTATTCCATATTTTCTAGATCACTTGAAAAAGCTCGTTTTCTAACATTTTCTGGCGTTTTAATCTTTTAATCCCTATAATAATGACTATTAACTACAAACAATTTTTTTCTTTATATTTATACATTACAATAAATTGAATTTCTATTATAATGCGTTGTTGGAGTGTAGAAACGATGGCTACTTCGTCATTATGTTAGACAAATTATCTGAACCCCGCAATGAAAAATTCCTGCAAACTAACTGGGCACCTATTGGTGCTTATGCGTAGGACTGCAGTAAACAACAACCGTTACTGAGTCGACTGAACTTCGTGTTTATGTGCGTGTTGTAAATTTCAATTAAACAGATGGAATTCGACGACCGGGGTTGTTAATATACTGTATATTATATTATTTTCGTACGAATTGGGACGGAAAAAAAATGTAAATCCTCTCATCTGTTTTCATTGGAACGCGCAATATATAAACATCCTGCCAATGTGTGACTACAACGACAACGACTATGTGTGCGCTCGCAATAATATTTTTGTCGCCACTAGCCATGGCGATCCGGGTACACGATACACGTATACTCTCTCGGACTTACAATAAGTTTGCAGTCGAAATAGGATGTAATTGCACATACGCATATTATGTTGCACAGCAGCAAAACAGTAGCAGCTGTTCCATGGTCATGGCGCGATCAATGTTGGTGGATTTTATATTATTTTTTGGATATGATTTAATTTTCTTTTCGTATGATACACAATTTAACGTCACGTATGTCGGTGACAATCAAAGCTTTCAACCCGGCTTTCCCTTTTTTTCGTATCATCAGCATTGCATGATACTCCCGTTTTCCCGATAGCTCATAATTAATACGTTATTGTAATATTTTTTAGCACATTTCATTTGTAGCAAAAAAATTATGATCACATGGAAATTAATGTAAGTTGGTAATTGGATGTATGTATAAAAGTAAATTTAAATCATGATTCAAAAAATAGTTGGCTGATTAAAATTCGAGTTATTTTATGATACGGTCATTAAAAAAAAAAAAAAAATGAAAACAGTTATATTAAATAATGTGTTTATTTGAAAAATGTTAATTAGTATGCATAGAAAAATACAATTTATTCGAAGTGCCAAAGGCGAGATTTGGACTTTTGTATCCTGTGAAAAAGTAGAATAATGGGACACCTGCATTAATACAGTTGACGAAAAGGGTATGTCTCTTCTAAAATATTTTAAGGTTTGGAAATTAAACATGAAATTTAACTATAAAAACATTTTATGTTCAATTAGTTTTATAAGTTTTATGTATTTTTATACTGTTATACTTTAATTTATGAACAAACAGCAGTTGAACAATTCCCTAGCTATAAAATGGAATCTAAGTAGATTTGGAACTTAAAATTGTCTTACTATTCAAAAATAAATAATTTATGCAAGACTGGAGATTTTATTGAATTAGTTCTAGAATTTTTGTTTAATGCAAATAAGTAATTCAAACTATTTATACTTAATTTTGTTACTTCGAATAAGGTATTAAGTATATATAATATTAAAGAAAATCCAATGGGATTTCAAAAAGTTTTCGGAAGATTTAGTCCCGTATCAGATTAGAAACAATATGTAAATTATGATATATTATAGTGGATTACCTATTAATACTAGCATCTGACAGTTTTTACATAAAAGAATTAACTTAATTTAGACTATGTCATGCATCAGATTTAAATACTGATAAATTGTGTAATAATAAAAAAAAAAAAAAAATCGTCAATATTAATAATTTCTCATTTTTAAAAAATAAAATTTTAAAATATAATATGAATTAAAATGTCAATAGAAAAATGCATATTAGTAATTTTTTTTTTTAACTTTCTCGTGTTATTATTAACCTAATACCTACTCAACAAAATCCAACTTTCGATCTATAAAACAAATATATATATTTACCACTCAGTGGAGCGTATTATGGATTGAATTTTGAAATTACATATGTCTTCTAAATTATAAGAAACAGTTGTAAGTTTTTTAAATCAAAAAAAGTTTTAAGACAGTTGTAGTGACTCACCAAAATGGAATTTAAATGTGAGTAGCTTAAAGAATTTTGCCGTTTTATTATAAGAAGATTTCATGAAAAATATGATTTAATGTAATTATTTATTAATTTATTTAACAGATAATAAATGGTAAATACAACGTCAAAATGTTTAGAAAAGAACATTTTATACTCGTATATATATTATATATAGCCAATTAATACGTTGTAAACTATGTAAACTACATGTGTTGGGATTGATAAATAAAATAGCCATTTATTAATCGTACAGATATGAATTTTTTCTTGTACTCTTACAGTGCCTACGAATGTAAGTTAAGTATTGTTGTTTTGATTCGCTAAAAACATCCTTCTATCATAATGTTTTTCTCTGCGATTGTAATCATGATTTATTTGTGCAAATAGGAGAAGAATATAATACATATTTTTATCTAAGATTTATGTACTTTAGTCAATTCATGAACTGAAATAAGTATGAAACTTGCATACGGTAAAATTTGAGTACTAAAACAAATAAGAAACTTTTGTTCGAAAATTTCAATCGCTGACTACGAAGTGCGCGCTTCTACGTCATTCGTATTTTGCATTGCTACACATGAAATTTTTAAGAACCACACACGGACAGTAATCAAGAAGAGAAAAAAGCAATTAACCGTTTTGCAGTAAACTCGTAGATATCGAGTATATCTCATCATCGAAGAAGTGAATAAGTTACTGTAATATATATCTCTTAAATTTAAATTCAATAATAAATCATTTTGTAAACAAAAAATTATTTTTAACGAAGGCAGTTCAGTTTATTACTTAGAATATTTTATGACATATTTATATTGCTACTGCTAGAGTAATTTAATTTTACAATGGTTACATAGCAGATTGAGTTAATATTTTTCAAAAACATTGTATTTTAAAATGCCATTGTTTATTTATAAAAATATAATAAACAATTAATGACGCATGTTAAAACTTTTAAATCATATTATACTATGTAACACCACACGCACTAAATCACAGTCCACTTTGATGTAACCAAAATAATCTATATTTTGAAGTTTGGACACACGATAATTTCGCCAAACGAAAACCGCTTGCCGCATATAATATAAATTACCTGCACATATTACATATAAATATATATGTATTTAACATTATACTGAATGAATTTTACGGTATCTACCTGTGCCATTTTACCCTTTAGATTAATATTGTAATATGGCACGATCGCGAGGATTCTATTTGTCTAGAGTTTAAACAATATATTTTACATAAAATATATAAGATGAGAATATAATTAAATATAGGTATAGGACCCTATCGCGAATAATTCCTTGATTAATCAACACAATAACCTCGATCGGTCGGTACCAATGTGCATCATTATATTATATAACAGAAAATTCGTAGTCCTTTCGAAAAATACATCACCAATGTTTTTGTTTTCTGGGATATTAAAATATTTTATTGTCTATAAATGACCCTATAACACGGCCATTAAACCTACCGACCAATTACGATAAAAAATAACAACAACATAGCATTACTCGGCGGCGTGTATATATAGTCTACATTGCGCGATAAATTCACATTTATTGCAGTTTATATAATACTATACTATACATAGATATATACAATATATATTGTAATCACGACATAATATGAATACGAAACTTATAACAATAATAATTCCAGACCGAGGCGATACGCGATATAGACCATAAGTTATACAAGCAGCATTAGTGCGTATCGCATTTTATTTATTTATTATTTTTTTTTTCAACACGCGTTTTTATATACGCAAACTTATCAATACACTGAAACAGACCGGTATATGCAATATGCACAAAAGTACAATTCACAATAAAAAATGAATAAAAACTAAAACAGTTTAATGTTATTTCATTTTTAACGACAAGTCATAAGAACGTTGACGCAGGAAAAAAGAACTGAATAACGATAAGTTCTCAAACACACACGATAATATATTATGTGTGTGTACAAGACGAAACTTTTTCTATGTACTATTTTTATTCTAACACTTCCACGCTAAGGAAACCAACTCGTTTTATTGTAGGCCGAGTCGATATGAACATCAAATAGTTTATGAATATACGTCTTGTATAAACGTGTTATAATGCTTCATATATATTAGTCATAAGAATGTACTATATTATAAAGTGCATACAGATATTATATTATTATGTTTAATTTTCAATTTTGTTTTCCAATATTTCACTGATAAAATTACTACAGTAATATGTATTTAAATTAAATATTAAATGTGAAAAGATGCCTAAAAAAATAAAATTACCTTTTCTATTACTGTATTTTATTATTACAGTATTTAACTTTCTTACATTTGTTACGAAAATGTTCTAAACAAAATACATACGGTATACGAATGACTTGGAACAAAAAAAGAAAAGAAAAAGAATAACGTAAAGTAGTCCAAGTTTTATTGAAAACCATTTCTATAACAGGTTAAAACACGTTTTCTGCAATCTGTACGCTCAACTAATATATATATTTAAATTTCAAGTCACGTGCACCAATGATTGCCTTGTTTCATTCAATACGTGTACACTATATAAGTTGAGCGTTTTTTTTTTCTTAAAAAGCTATTTTAAAACATTCTACAGCAAAGGAAATGATAGATGATATTAAATTGATTTCTAAGATAACTCTATAGATTAATGAAAATATAATTATTTTAATATTATAAAAGAATTATATACCATATCACGTCAAATAATAATTAAAAGCTGCTTTAATTTAATACATTTAATTATCATATATAAATATAGTTGAATGACGCGATGTGCTATTGGTAAAACGGAATAAGTCAATTTGGTCATTTTTTGGGTTTAAATAATCTATTTATAGAAAGAAAAAGGTTCAACGTGCTTATAATTTACACTATCGGAATATATTATTTTTTTCTTATCGTAAATGAGATGTTTTCATTCATTTCCTGAAAATTAGTGATTTTGACTTATTGCATTTCATATTCATGTCTCGTATATAATAAACGTTTAAGTCACAAATCATTCAAAAGTTGTTGAAATGTACTAATTTAATACATTTTTGCGTTTCATTTACGCAAACACACGATATGAATAATAGTATTTAAGAGAAAGATACAAACAAATTATTTTGTCTACTTGTTATAGTTGTAAACATTATTACGTTCACGAACCAACTAGTGAACACTAAACAGCCGACGATATCACAAAGCGACGTCTCATAAATTGTCGTTAAATCGTTTTTAGACTAGGAATTATAGATATGCAAAGAAGAATGAATACAGCCAGTGTCACGTTTATATTTTGCATACAAACGTAGGATTATCATAACTTAACCTGTCCGTTTCGGTTGCCTACTAACACCACAAAATGGTTTAATTATGGATTTCGAATGTCATCATAGTTTAGCGTCTCATAAATTTTGTGATATAATGCATATAGATACTTACTATTTTATATTCGATTATAACAGTCATTATTGTATGTTATAACATTTATAACAACAACCCGTAATAACAATAATATAACAGATTTACAGATATAAAAATCTTACAAACTATAATGTGATGGTCAAACAAATATTATTATGAAATGTTTGTTTTAAAGTCGTGTTTACAAAAGAAAATTAAAGTTAGTAACCTAACTGTAAGTATGCCATTGTGTTTAGTTCTATATATTACAATTAATCACCATTCGTGATAAAATAATACTAATGCATTGCGTTATATATATATATATATTATATTATATTGTATTATAATAAATAGGGCTCGGTTCATGTAGCAAATACTAATTTTAAGGGAGTGTGATAAAAATATAATTCTTGTATATAAATACATTTTGAACCGTTCTAATTTAAATTAAGAAAACTTTGTTTGTTTGTTACCCCTTACCCATTTAGTCCGCATACATTTTTAAATTTTTACATAATTTTCACGAAAATGTATTATATTTCTATGTATATTATATTTCGAATATAAATTATTATTGCCAAAAATTATAAAACTAGTAAAAAAAACAAGTAATAAACGGAGGACTGGTAAAATAATTATCTTTATTTTTCTGGAAATGTAATTTAATCAAAATGATCGTATAATTTATTATAGATTTATTTGAGAAAAAATTATCTGTAGTATCAGCGTATATCTATAGAACGTTAAAATATTTTAGTTGATTGGTGAATGTCAATCAGTTAGTAGGTACTGTGTTATATAAAATTTAATTTAATATTTAAATTGGACGTCAAAATGCCAAAAGTTAAAAATTAAAAAAGATGTAAAATATTTGAGAATGTGTACATGAATGATAAAAATATTATATTTTTTAAAATATGTAAAGTCAAAATTAATTCGCATAAAAAATATAACGTTCAACAAAATATTGACAAAGAAAAACATAAAGAACCATTGAAAAACGTGAACCTGGAAAAAATATTGCAGTTCAGCCATTCATTCCATAAATTAATAGATCTGACCGTAATGATGACTTATGTTCCGTACTTGTAGTAGCGATTTTCTCTCTAAATAAATTAAAAAACGATTATTCTCCGTCATTTCTTTCAAATTATTTCAATAAAATTACTCAAAATGAATCAACTTTATGAAAGGATACTTTAATACTTGCTACATGAATCAATAACTTTAATTAATATAATGTCAAAATAATATTAATTATGATAATGTTTTATTGTTTGTTTCAGACGTTATATCGTACATGAAAAAAGCTGGCCAAAATTTGATCGTCTGGTTGTTGGAATAAAAAAATAATTTCTAAAATGTTCAATACAGATCGCTATTTTAAATAAAATGTGTTCGGGTATTTCAAATTCAACTAAACCAATCGTTACACGTTGGGGTAGATGTTGGAAATAACAGCTGCAGAATATTATTCCACATATTTAAACGAAATAAATAAAAAGTGCAGTTGAAGACTTTAGTGAGAATGCTCAGAGTGTGAATATTGTAAAAGAACTTTTAAAAGATCAATATCTAATTTAAATATTGTTTACATTTATTAGTAATAAATTATTATTAACCTTTGAAAGCTATCAGATAACACTCAAAACACTACAATGTAACGGATAAATAGGGTTTACGGTATTATAGGTAATAATATAATCGTATTTAATATTTATTTTAACATATTATATTTTTATAGTAACTATTACGTTAAATAATATTTATGTATAAGGTTGAAGTACTAAACATGTCATTAATTTTAATATAATTATACTAAAGTTAAGAATACACGCATGATATTCGATTAACTAACTAGTTCATATCAATAACTGATTAATCTGAAATATGTTGTATCTACGTTTATTATTTTACCATCAAAATTTTAGACTTTGTTTGAAATAAACTAGGTCAGAAGTGATGTCACAAAGTGTCGAATTTGAAACAATCACACTTCAAGTGAGTTTGAAAGTTTAGATAAAAAAACTTAATAAAATTCAATAATTGGATTTTGTTGAAACTTATTAGAAATCTAATAAATTCTTTAAAAAATGTATAGAAGTAAATAAAAATTATTGGAAAAAATTCACACATGATTCCTCAAGCGAACTAAAGTTTCGTCAAGAGTTTCAAGCTTAACCCAAATGTGGTGAGGTTATAATATGTATGTAAGCGCCCTCCATATGCGGTAAGGTACTCAATCAAACAACTTTAAAAGTCATTAAAGGTATACCATTGTATTATTGGGATTCCAAAAGATCCCCAATACTCCAATCGGCCATAACTCAATAATATAGGTCAATAGACCCTCATTTTTCTACGGCCTCAGGCAATGAAGAACTCGTTAACGACATCGGGGTCCTATATCTTTACTGTTATTATGTGCTGTGTAACGTCACGTTATCTTAAAGACATAATAAATTGTCAGAAAAGAAAAAAAATGACTGGATTGTTCCCCTAGGAAATCTAGGACAAAATTATAACAATTTTACCTATGCATTCATAGGCATTAACCGATGCATCAATTTTTATGACTTAGTTAGTAGGCTTAATATTTTATTTTTATTTGTTCTTAATTGTATAACGCTTAAAAATTAATATATTTTATGAAAATAATTTTAATATTATTAAAAATATAATATATGTATAGTAATAAAGTTAATATATTTGATTTTTAATTTTTTATTTAACTTCACTTGGATATGACATTATGAGTATCTGTCAGATAAGAGTTTATCTCTAGGCAGCTATAAGATCTCAAGGTTTGTGGGTGAAGCCGGCAGGTGTAGGGAGTGATAACTAGTTATATTTTTATTAGCAACGTTATATAACAATACTAATTACTTTCAATGAATGACTCTTTCGATTACGATGACGATATTACTAAGAGTAGATTTTTACAATAAATCGAGGAATACGCGTTTGTACTTAAATTCATTACTTACTACGTACTTAACGAATACTGCATAATAGCGATAATACAAACTTCATGAACGTTGAACTACTATAATCATTAAACTAATTTAATATTTGCATTTTTTTTTCATATTTCTAATCAGTATGTATCAAAAGTACTATAGATTTAGAAAATAAAAGGCCCAGTTAAAAGCATATTTTTTTCAAATTTGTCTGCTATGTGCAATGTGTATTAACAATGCATGCTAATCGGTAAATACTTATTATTTCCATTAGTCACTAGAACACATTTAAATGTTAAAAGGTAAAAAATGATCGAATTTTTATAATTTATTAGCTAGAGTTTAAAAATAATTATGTAATTTAAATTTAATCTAATAAAATGAATATCATTTGACAATAATTTAATGATTCTAATTTAAAATTTAAAATTTATATCATTAATAATATATAAACATATATTTTGAAAAAAATACATTTATGTATCTATTACCCGTTAGGGATACAACAGATTAGGATACAAAAAAAAAAAAAAATAATAATAAAATAATAGTTGTACTGCATAATACCTAGTCGATTTGTTATCATGCGACGGAATTAATGGATAAATATATTTTATTGGTTAAAATTATTTTCAAAATAATTGATTGAAGAATGCTTATTAGTAGAATATAAAAAAAAAAAAAATTACATGGATAAAATTATAATATTACATTATTATACAAATATAGCATTATAAAATATGATTTTTAAAATTTATTTTTAACCATTTATAAAACCTTACTTAACAATTATCAAGTGTCAATAGTATATTAATACATATAATTATTATGTTGGATATGACTGTCACTATAATATTACGATTGTCTCGAAAAATATTATCTTATGAATGCTCCGCTAAACAACTACACAGAATTATAACTTATATACCAATACCTACACACATACACACACACACACACACATATATATATATATACAGAATTTTATAATTTTAAGTCAATTTCAATTAATGGTGGTGATCGGAGCACTTTTTGTATATACGAACAATTGGTAAGAATTACTATGGAAATTGCAAAATGCAATTTTTATTAATGTGTAAAATGTTACCTGTCAATAAAGGTTATTTACAAATGGTTTACATTGATGAATATTTTTAATTTAATCTAAACAAATCTGACGGCTTAACATAGCAATGACTCCATAAAAGTTTAAGATCGAATTGTAAAATTAACATGTCGATAGTTAGACGTGAAAAACGCGTTAACCCAAATATGATTAAACTTATCGAAATGTATGTGTACATTTGTAAGACGCTTGAGCTTAGAGACACTGCATAACAGCAATCGGAATTGGTCATACGATCCATGGTCTAAGCGAATAATATTAACAATAAAAACCACAGTAACTGTAAATACTGGAGGAGATGGTTGGAAAAATGAAACTCTTTTCCAGGAGGCGTTTTTGAAATCTTTTTTTAATAAACATTTGAGTAGTGGTTAACGACCAGCTAAACAATATTATTTATGCTTCTGTAATGTTTGAATACATTAAATTCATAATAAGTGATATTTCATCACGCTAAGAAAATTTTACTTGTTTTTTAACCACGTGCAATTTATTAAATTCATAATTGTTTATAATATTTTATAATTTTTTTTCCTACTTTTCGACGATCGCATTGTAATATTGTTACCTAGAGTTAAAATCTTCTTGTAAAAAAAAAAAAGATAAAAAAACATTTTCACGATTTTTTTATGGCATTAAATACAATATTAAATATTTTTAATTTTAAAAGTTTATTTGTGTTGGATGAATTACAGTAATCTATGTTACCATTACCTGGAAGTATATTATTTATAAATTTATTTATTTTAAAATTATTTTTAAAAGTTTATTACTGTTTAATTTATTTTATAATATTGATTCAGAATGCTTAAATTTAACATTTTTAAAGATTTATTTAAGATAAATTTTTTTATAGAAAAATGCTTGTTTTTAAGTAATCATATTAATATTGAATGAAAAGTTAATGAGTCAGTTAATTGATTAGTTTAAAATCAATTGAATTCAAAAAAATAAAATAGTTGTTTTTAAAAGAAATTAATCAACACAGACATTGTCTTATAAAATCAACCACAACAAAAAAATTATAGTTCAGAGTCACAAATTTTGTAGGATCACCATATAATAAATAATAAAATTTTATTTAAAATTTTGATAATTTATAACAAAATGTTAATAATGAATTATTTGTTGACAAATGAATTTTTTAGTAATTTTCAGTCTGTAAATAAACTGATGAATAACAGCACCTAATCTAACCTCGCTAACATTTTTTTTTTTTTTTTTGTTTAATTAAATATAGTTAAAAACAATAACATTTGATTTTTAAGACTAAAAATTTAAAGAATATAAACATAATAATATTATTCAAAATAACTCATAATCATCATCTGTTAATAATGAACAAAATAATTAAAAAGACTTTATTTTTTATTTTTTTATAATTTTTTTTAAAAATATTGTTCTATATTTTCTTATTTATAGATATATAATATAGCATGTATACATTATTATAGTTCTATCTAATATTACATCGGCATTATGCTAATTTTATAGGCTAGTAAACCATTCAATATATTTCAAAGCATTATAGATAATGTATTAAATAATAATACCGTCTACACTGTCTTTATTACTTCCAACATGAATACATAATATCTAAATACTTATTGGCTATTATGCATATAGCTCATACATTTTGTTCGTGTATATTATCCGATAGTCATCGTGTTTGTATAATACATTAATCTATGAACTTGTTTGGATAAGAAATAATTAACCTATAAACAACACTGTAGTTGACGATTGAAAAAAAAAAAAAAAGGTAAATAATGTTTTTAAATTGCTATTCATCATCTGAGTATGGAAAACAACTAACAAGACGTTAACTTGTATTTGTCAGTTGTTCTGGTAGGGATGTGATGAATATTAAGGAATTGCTTTTCAAACACTGCTCGATACGAGCCACCACAAAAGTAAACTGCAGTATATCGAGGAAATTTTCAAGTGTCTTCAGGGTATGCCAATACGAAATTGTTATGGACAATATTATTTCGAGTATACAATAGTGGATAGTCGTCCACAGCTCTGACTGGTGGACGGAAATGAGTGGTCGAGATTCACTTTATTGCTGAACGAAACTGTGAAAAATAAACGGACATTAAAGAGGAATACAAACTATTTTCGTAATTGCCAATAACATCGGCAGTATAAAGTTAATGGACGAAATAGGATGCTCAACGAAAAAAAATGTCCGTCCGTAAGTATATATGTGGAATAACGTATTAGATGTATGTGAAATCCAGTGTGGGGTATGTAAAATGTAAAAAAAGTTTTAATAAAACACATTTCAACTGACTAGTTGTTCATTCGGAATGTAATTTAGATCGAATTCATAAAAACAAATGTACGATATTCTTTTTAATTAGGCGTTATACGAGGGCCGTTTCAAAACAACGGTTAATACGACCGCGTTAACGACAAAATATGTAATAGTAATATTAGTATATATCGATATTTCGACATATTAGCGGTCACATATTATATCGGGATTCCGTAATTTGTTTGGAATAAGTTGGTAAATAAAATAACTCGGAAAGTGGAATGTCATACGTTGGAAAGTTTTTATTGGTTTCAAGACGTGTATGAAAAACGAGTTGGTCAATCATACGAGTATATCGCGAACGTTTCCGTTTGGCATTCAATACCGTTGAAACCGCTTCGTCCCGCAAAAGACATAGTTTTGGTAAATAACATATCAGATCGAAAGTCTAAAGTTTGTCGAACTATAAATAGTTCTATCAAAAACAATATAACAATAATATAGTGAAGACACCTAGATACGAAATAACTACCATGATATATATACAGTGGTCATATAAGATAGAATATTCTTTGACAAGGGTCGTCAAAGCTATTAATGTGGGTTTTTCGTGGTTGACTTAATACGCTCAGCCCAATACGCCTTTATATATTCCAAACTATAAGAAAAGTTTTTTCTAGGGAAAAAAGGTGAAAATGAATCCACTGCTATAACGTTGATTTTCGTCGTAAATGAGTTAATTGGTACCGCCAGTTATTGCAACATACCCTAACATAATATTTTGACTGTCAGGTGATAATTTTACAGAGTTATATTGTAAAATATATTGTGAAACATAAGAACCTTGTAAAATAACGCGGTTGCGTCAAATTTTTTGAAAACGACTATTCTGTGATGATATTTTTACTCCGATGATCGAATTCGCTTGCAAAGGGATAATAAGTGTAAGGTGTGTATTTTTTTTTTTATTATTATTATTTCAGGTTATTACGTTTATGTTTTGATATCAGAACCATTTTGAATAAAATCCGATTACTATAAGAACAAGAGACTATTTCTTTTATGAAATGCAGCATAAAATACTAAAAAATAAAAAAGATTTTCAAACACATCATTTTTTTTATAACCTTGTTCTGCTTGCTTAGCATTTATCTAAAAGTTAAATGATTTTTTTTTAAGACCAATTCGTCTTTTTATAACTAAACAAATTTATATTTTTATACCCTTTGGAATTAAATGAACCCGTGGTTTTAACAGAATGACATCTAAATGATTTCATCGGGATTTAAATGGGACATAAGAAATAAGTAATAACTAATAAATGTGAGGGTCTTGAATGGAATGTATGGTTATCAAAGATATTTATTCATTTAACGTAATTTCTCAAATTTTTTAAAAAGTTAGTTGAAAAAATAAATTTTTTATAATATATTAGTCAAAAATATATGAAAAAAAAAACATAAATAACAAATGACAAATTGTAAAATTGTTACACAAATTTCACTGTTAACGTAATATTTATAATGAAGTATGTATTTTTAATTTACAAAATTTAATTCATCATTAGACGTGTCGATAGTTCCATATTTTCAATCACTCCAGGAATATTTAAATACGATGGAAGGACTTTTCACACAATTATTAACTATACTTTTCTTATCATTCTGGCCTTGGCGATAATAGTCCATTAAAATCGGTGATAAAAAAGTAAGGTGATACTAAATGATCCGTGGTAAGACTAGTTTGTACTGTTAAATTTTAAAACCAATTAATAGTATTTGGATGAACATTTATTTACAGATTTAGTAAAGCTTGTTAAGATTTTATTTAAGGTTAATGTTTATTCGCAAATTAAAATTTTTCGCAGTATTAATTTAAGGTCATAGAAAGTATACAAAATATATTCAACATTTAACACAAAAAACCATGTATAAAAATTTTGAATCTAAAAAATTATCCGAGTAAAACCAATATATTTTTCTTTATGATCTAAATTTAAAATTAATTCACAGATTGAAGACATCTTACTTTATATTTAACAGTATTTTATGTTGCTGATAGAAACGTAACATAAAGGTATAAGATGATTTTTCCACACGAGCTAATGATAATAATTAATGATTTTGTAAGTTATAAAACACTAATAATTTTGCCAAGTATAAAAATGATACGTAAACGACAAATTCCTATTTATAATTATAAATTTAAATTAATAGTAATATAATAATTTTATTCCACTATTTCAACTGCATACAATAGGATTATAGATATTCACTGAAGAGTAGGAACATATTATAATGATGCTAATGCAGCGTGTCAGAAAGTCCAATACATATATAATTTATATTTCTAGTAGAAATGTGAATATACATATCTAGTAGCTATAGTAGCTATATTCATACTCAGTCATACACGAATGTTGTATCATTAGAAATATAGTATTTTTGATGAAATCAAAATATAATAAACACATATTTTAGATACCGACAATACTATACTCTGTTAATGAATATGATTGTAATCAGAGTAATTGAAACGTGTATAGAATGTTTTTAAACAAAAGTTATATATGTATACCTACACACGACAGTTAAAACAGGATTTTGTGAAAAACATCATAATATAAAACTTAAATATTCACATTGGAAGCTAAAATTTAACAGTTTTCATAAATCGTAACCACATAAGTACATAGAACACAGAGCTGTTTTTCAGTATAAGCCGTAACAAATAATAACTATTATTAATAAATATTGTAGTTTCAGGAAAACATGGATCTCACGTTAACAAAATGATAATATATTTTGCAGAAAAACATTTATTAATACATTTGACACATAATAAATATAATTGTTTTAGTAATTTAATGTTTTTCGATGTTTGTGGTGTTATTGAAACCCCTAATTATTTAAAACGAAAAACAGTCACCGATCGACTATGTGTACATTAATTATTGAAACTAAAATATACTTATCATTTAATAGGAAAATTAACCATCTATTCTATTTCGATAACGTTTTACCCAACTCAAAGTTCTAGTATTTTGAACATTTGCTGAAAAAGTATATTGACTTCTTTTAATACAAAAGATATTTTTTATAGCCAAACGTTTTTCACATTAGTTGCCAGCTGTTTTTATTGTTTATTTAAATAAATAGACATAATATATTCGTGTCTATGAATATTGGACATATTTATAAACTCGATATTATTTAATACAAAAATAAACGTACACAAAACTAACTAAACCTATTAAAGATTTAAAGATGTCTTGTTTTTGTTAGATAACAAAATCATGCTTACACAAAAAAAAAAAAAAAAAAATGTTGTCAATAAAATAATGTACTTTTTGGTAAGCAATTGACTTCATTTTATAAGTATCAATAAAATGGAATTTGAGATGAAATAAGTTTTAAAAGACGTAAAATAATAGGGGTAAAAATAAATAATGCATTTTAAATATTTTCCTCTAACACAATTAGTTAAATTAATAATTTGCTTAGTTTTTGAACTTATGAATTTATCGTATTGCAGATGTTACGAGTTTACGACAGATAAAGTTTTTGATTATTTTAGCAAAAAAATTAGCTAAACTTTTTGGTTTTAATTTTTTTCAAACAAAACTAAGTGTTTAAAATTGTTTATGGTTTATGAAATAAATTTCCGATAGTAGTTATTCGTCGTTTACATTTTCATTTAAAATTGTTACTTAATACTTAAATACAAAAACAAGATAATAATATTATTAAAATTATAAATTACGAACTACTAAAACTTTTGAAAAATGTATAGTTAATTAACATTTTTAATTAAAACAACAAATAATAAGTTATTTTTATTACTAAATTTCGATAATTGCAATTGTACATCTAGTTAGTGATATCGTGGAGTATAATGTTAAGATTTAACGACATGAAAATCTATTTTGTTATTGTTAAGTAGACTTTTCAATTCCCTGCACTACAGGAGTAGCAAAAGTTACTAAAAGGGTAAATATAAAACTATAATTTTAATAAACTGTATTATTGGAAAACCTAAGTAAATTTAATTTGATTTTATTTCTTTAGGATTAACAGAAGCGGATAAAATTAGTCGTCATTTATTTAAGGATATTTACATTATGAGCGTAGGATGTTTGCACATCGTGACCATTGACGTGTGGTACTTGAATATTAAAATATATATATATGTATGTGTGTGTATTATAAATGTGACATAATTTTTTTTTAAAGCGTATTTTAAACATTTAAATTATTTTATGAAGTAATTATGACAAACAAAATTCAAAAACTGTAACAAGGTAATTAATTTTTGATCATATAACTTTATATATTTTTCGATTTCACTTATTTTTTTCTGGTGTCGTGTAGTTGAAGGCCTAATATCAAAAATTGCATTTAAAATAAAAGTTATTTTTCAAGGTAATTCAAGTAGCCCTTTATGGTTAAGTATTAACTTATACCTAACAATTATCTGAATTATCTAAATGTCGTCCACAAAAAAATATAAAGCTGTAACTATAATACTGAAACGTTTTTAAATAAGTTTGAAACATTTTTAACGTTTATAAGTTTATTTTTTAAAAACTTTTGTTAAAATTCTTTTTTTTTTTTTTTTTGAACGAGTACAGCTCTTGACAATTACCTTCTTTTAAGCTCAAGTGCAATTCAATAATTTAAGGTTATTATGACTAGGCACCATACAATCCCTTTTATAACACCACTAAGTGTATTATCCAATCATGCCACCTTATATATACTGAGTGTCTAAGGTCCGTAATACCTGAAAGGTAATACGGTATATTTAAAACATATAATGCGCAAATGACCAACTAAATATTTTATCTTAGGGATTAATGTTCTACAAACGATAAACTCTGTATAATATTATGGAAAAGCCTTAAAATCTTAAAAAATCAAAAAAACTCATTGTTCATACTTAATAAAAATTTTTAAATTTCATAAATATTAATATTTATTAGAATTAAATAAAAATAAAAATATTAAGTAAGTGTATTTGTTTTATTTTTTATTTTTATTTTATAAATTACAAAAATAAACGCACAAATTATAAATAAAATAAAAATGTTGTTAGTGGCCATTAATCAGTAATTGTAATAAACTATTTGTTGTAAGAAATTTAAAAATAAAACATTTCTTATGTATCATTGTTTTATTTATTACTAATATAAATCACATAATATGAGAATTTGAAAAAAAAAATTAATAAATAATCTATAAATTAAGTACATTATTTTAAAACAACATAAATATACACAATATATATTTTTTTTAAATCTGTAAACATCGGTACCTTGTGCTTTTAAAACTTATTCTTACGATATTTTAATTTCAAACTAATATTTACCTGTTTATATAATGTGTGAGCATTAAACTATTAAAACTTATAAAACCTTGATCAAAACGTTACATGTTTTGTTATTTTTGAATTTATATATTGCATATTAGTATACACAAGTACATGTGCCCCACAGAGCTGTTGAAAGCGGTAATCGCAGTACGGTAAACCCCGTGACGTTAGATCTTCTACTTGCAAATTGCAGTATATATTGTGTATCGATACACGTTATAGAATATTAAAGTTATAATTTAGAGTACACATTGTCACTGTGTAGAATATATAATAATATAATATTATGTATTGTACACATTCAAAATGCTCACCAGTGAGAATTATTATCGATTTTTTGTAGTGGCGTGCATACGTTTATATGACATAATACAAAACAAATTTTTATTTCCCAAACGCATTTCTCTCTGCTCAAACGAATTTTTTTTTAATTTTATATCCTGACAAATATTGTAAATATTTTCGATGTTATACGTTTTACTAAAAATGTTTTAACTTTCGATTTCTGAGTGATAAATATACATTTTAAGTTTGTGTTCTAAAGTTACGCATAAATTATACTACGTATACATGTTTTTTCATCTGTTCGAAAATTTTTATACATCAATTCATCAATAAAGTACAGATAAAAATATAACTTTTAAAATGGGTCAAATAAAAAGAGTGATAACCAATACATCAAAAAAGGCAACTGAAGACGAAAGATGATAAAACTTATGTACCACTTTAAGATTCTATATAATATAGTCTCTAGCTAAAATTATATTTACTAGTCATAACTTTATACTTATAATTTAATGCAATAATTAATAAGCTGTTCATTTCGTGTTCCATAGTTAACATTCAGATTGTTTAAGATATATCACGACGCTTCTATCAAATTAATATTTTCACTTACTTATGATTTAAATCTTTATAAATAAATTTTTAGAAATCAAGTTTTAACTAAAATAAAAATATTGATAATAGTAATTTGTAACTTTATTTTAGTAATGTAGAAGCATAGTTAATATTATTAAATTACTATATAATAACTTATTTCCTTGGTCAAATCTATGTAGATGCCTGCATTTACATTTATTTGGAACTACGTATACGCTTACAATAGAAATGTAAGCATAGAGATAGGTTATTTCCATATTCTCGGTTCCAAAATATTCTCAATTCATGATCATTTACTACCAATCAGTATCTATTATAACTGTCACAGAATATGGAATTTATGGTGGTTTGAATAACGAAAATATGCATCGAGTGTCGTACGATAGAACAAACAAATTACAACGATATGATGTGATTGACAACGCTATTTGAAACAAAATTTATTACCTTGTTAGTTGTCGCACCTGCCGATTATAGAAGAAGCTATATAACTATATTTTCAATAAACAATAATGGCAAAAGTTCGATCGAATTATAAGAGTACCTTTCCGTTGCACTTACCAAAATTGCCACAAAATTTGTTTGATGGTATTCATACTATATTATTACACATATTGCATTACATAGAAAATTATGTTTAAGTGGTCGAATGTACAATTATAAAACTCTACCTCTAGTGTCAAACTTAACACCACACAAACTATCAGATTATCGAACAACCGATAATGGACAAGGGATATTCCTTAGAATCCAACTCACTACACACATTATATTGTTTTTATATTTATTAAGTCATAATGGAATCAAATGTTCATTAGGCGGTAAAGTATTACAAATGTGCAACTTCTTCCATCAATCATCACGTTTACAGATAGCGATAGAACCTTGAAGGAGTAAAAATAAATCGTAGGATACTAAGCGAAACGACATGAACCTTGGACAAAGTTTAAACAGTCCTTACGACCAAAATATAAATTCTGAAAACGAAGACTATTTTTGATTTTCAGATATTGATAGAAGTTGTTTGGAACTACAAATTTGGCTATTCAACTAGCTTAATTACCTATTGTGAACAGACTGCAACGTGATAGATTTCATGAAATATTGAATTGCCGTTGTAAGTATTGTATTGGCTACGAAAAATCAAACTGAATACTTCGTAAATATTAACCTCATAATATAAAGAAAATCAGTCTACCTGGTAATTGGAGTCATTGAAATGTATTTTTAGTGTCGTTGTTAGCGAAGTTATTAAGTATATAGTGTAGAATGTTACTGTTTCCTATAAAATTCTGGTACAACCTATCAACGGCGGCTAAGTATTAAAGTGAGTTAAGGCACAAACCGAAGATCGAAGAAAGTCGTAAAATTGTATATCATTCGTATTGCATATACATTGCAGCATATAAAACACGTAACTTGAATACATCCGAGGGCTTAATGAATGATGGTAGTAACAAATACAAGAATTTATGAAGAATGCATTTTCACCTAACCTACCTACTACTTATTCCAAAAGTGAATAATTAACTCTTTCAGAAAATTGTTTACCATTCGCATCGTGCACGATTTCCTTTGACATTTGTTTGGACACCCATTTGCAAGGTTCAGGATCACAATCCAACAATAGCTGTGATATAATATATTATGTAGTATTATCTATACGTTTTGGACCTATTTTTGTGCACTGCGGACAAAGTTTATGAGTTGCACTCAACCGGTTACTTGCAAATGCAAGTGACAGTTGATGACACAAAATAATAAACAATATGAGTCTTAAAATTTACAATGTTATTAAAAAATGGATATCTCTGATGTACTTGTGATAGGAACAACATAAATTAATTATTAATATATAAGCCTCGGTATTATTATATAAATGAAAAATAACGTTAAATATTTTTATCAAAGTAAATAATCTATTGTTAAAAATATACATAATATTTATTTTTCAGTGAAATTTTAAAAATTTACGTAGCGATTATTTTTATACAAACATGAATGTTTTAATAAGAATTATAAATACTTCAGCTCACACCAGACTACAAGCCTTAACAATAACATTCACCTTAAATTAAAAGAATAATCTATAGCCATAATAATTAAAAAAAAAATTTAATGAATAATTATTAATTTGTCATTTTCAGTTCTGGTTAAAAAAAAAAAAATAGTTAACAGATTAAGGCATTCTTACAGAATTCAAGTAAATAATTATATTTTATATGAACTAGAGTGTTCTTAATGGTGCCGCGTCGTCTGGCATGACGCCCGAAAGTGGTGGTACATTCAAATAAAACAAAATAGAATTTCCAGATCGATTGTCTTATTTATTTTCTTAATTAATAAAATATCGATTTATAATAGGATTTTAAATGGATAATGGCGTTTGTAAAACATAGTTTATTGTATTAATAATAACACTTTACTCAACCATTACTATAAACTAAATAAAATATGTACGTTGGCTTAATTTGATAAATAATATTTTTGAAAATTCACTCAGATTTTTTGTTAATGATAATATTAAATTACAAAGCCATGCATTTGTTATTTAAAATGAATAGTTTTTGTTTTGTAATCATTTTAAAATACATATCATCTATAATCTATTCATTTTTGTGATTTATTAATAATTTACATTAACAAACCATCTTCAATTTTTCGATTACCGTTTACTATTTATTTTTGAATAAAAATAAAAAGTGTACATTGTAATCTAATAAATATCTTTAGTATAAAAAACTAAGGTAACTTAGAATTGTGTTCAGAACTTCATCATAAATATTTACTTATTTAACGACAAAATAAATAAAGTTTAAGAATACGATGATTTTCAATACAAATAAACATAAATATTTTACAGAATACTAAATTAATACATTGAGTTTGAACACAAATGAACATAAATATTGACAATTAAAAATATTACGATTTTATCATTCTTCAAAAGTATAAATTATTTTGAACAAACATAAAATAAATGTTTGAAACAAAGTATAATAATCTTTAATCAATATCTTCTGATAACTAATATTTTTGACGTAACAAAATTCCCACATCACAGTTTTTACTAGATTTCAAAAACAATAAGTTTTAAAGTTTTCACGTTTCAACGTCCCAGAACTACACACTTGAAGAAGATGAATTGGTTGGTTTTATTTTCGTTTACAAGATTATCACTTGGAAAACTTAAGCAATCGGAGAAATTATGAAATAATATTTGTAAATTATTTATGATTTGAGCGAATCATTATCATCAATACGTACAATGTAAAATTATGTACAATAATAACATATTATTGTATTTTATTTATTTATTTATTTTTTACGAACTCAATAAATTTTATTTTTTTATTTTTATCTCATCTAAATCTCATTTGCGTGAAAAACCTTTAACTTCAGTATCCATAGTGCTCTATGACACCAATAAACTCTCTTCACACCAGGAGGGTCGAAATTGAATCACGATCGGATGGGATTCACTGCGCTGATCGCCCAGCCGTGTACGGTCTGCGTTGTATTGTTTCAGAAACAGTTTTGTACTCTCGTAGCATTTATATATAGGCTTAGAAAGTGGGCGTTGGCGGATAGCCCAGCTTTCTCTATGGGGTTCAATCTGAAATTCAAAATCCAGAAATTCGAAAAAGAAAAACCGGAAGATTAAATGGATACGTATTTTGGCAACTACGTTGTCATCTTCAGTATTGGATACAGACCGAACGCCACCATGCCGCCGCGCTATAGTCATTGTAAATTGTAATGCTTGATATTTATGAGAATTCATACACATAACATACTATGATAATACATCGATAAGTCCCCAATTGTCTAGTGATATCCAGTTTAGCATATATAGTTTTCAAAGTAATAAACCCATACTTTTCATAATATACATTTAACAAATTATTTTGACGATTATAAACGTAATGTAAAAACACGATTATTTAACGAATGCCCGTCAAAATAATTTTCTTTTTATAATGTAATAAAGTTTTTCAAATATTATTCAATCTTTCATAAAGGCAACTAAAAAAAAAAAAAAAAAAATAAATAAATAAATAAATATATTAATAATAATAATAATAATAATTTAAAAATAATGACAGTTATAAGTATTGAAATACGTAAAGAATTTTAGATAAAACGTCCGACAAGGTAGGCTAGTTAGCAGAGGCAAAGTCTCCTAGTTTTAAGTCATGTAATATAATTTTCTTCATAATTTTTTTAATTTAAAACGTTTAAATTTTTGTAATATTTAATGACATTTTTATTGGTTTGCGTATTTTAAATAAACTTAGTTAAAAATGAAACACTGCTTATTTTTATACCCACAAATAACTATAAATTATTTTAATTGAAAAATTTCAGACGAAAAAATCATCAATAACAAATAACTATATAGTCATTATAACTAACAGCAATTTTAATTCAAAATAAAGTATGAATTATTTTTTTGACAAGTTTTACATAATGTAATTTGTTTCAAGGGTTACCTATTAGTTTTATTTTTTTTAAAGTTTTGTACTAATTTTTAAATAGGTAGCTATGTTTTCTGTTTTATTGTTAAGTAATTTTTAAAAATTTACTTTTATATCATAATTTTAGCTATAAAAGTATATAATAACATAAATAAAATAATATAAAAATACTAGTCACGTGACTTCTTATTTTTGAGTACCTACGGTTTCAAACCAAGGATAGTTTTTTTGGATTCCCATATAGCTACATCCAATTGTAATAACAGCTCAGATTTATACTACTTTTCTTTAGTGAATCTGGTGTATGTCTATATTATACAATATACATTATTTTGGTCGATTGTTATTACTATATTCTATACTCACGTGTCATCACAATGGTATCTCGTTTAATGTATCATGTCGCTAATATGCACACGCTGCTATACATTACAAATGCACACTGAGAGCAAGAAATAATTCTTGTCCGTGAGAAACTATTTTTTCTCTTTATTTATTTCTATTTCTTCTTCTTCTTCTTCTTCTTCTTCTTCTTTTTTTTTTTTTTTTTGATAAACGGTCTCCCGCAACGGCGGGGTGATAAATCTTTGGGGTGCTCAACGCAATAATGACGTATATTTTCTCGAATTCGTGTGTTGTGTCCCCTTCAGTCCGTTGCCATTTCATAACGTGAAATAATTCTATTAGAGACCACCCCCACTCATTCCCGTCACCTTATCGCTGAGCACGTCTTCTACAAGACCTTTGCGTAAAAGGCTTATTAAACTGTCAACGGTCGTCCGCCCTCAAGTGCAATGGCTTAGCAGCCTATATTGGTGTGTATATAATATGTAGTGAGTGATCGTACATATTTCACCGACCCTATCCCATTTCTAAAACCACTACTCCATAGTTTATCGCAACACACGACACGTTAGGTTAGATTTGACGACGATGACGGTCTGCACACAACTGCACGAAAAGCCAGGGTCAGATAATTAAAATTAAATTATGTAGATATGATATTTTATAAGTACTCAATAAATTTATATGCAATTTTGTGTTTAAAAATTATACCAGGTGATCAATAGTAGATCTATGATAATGGTATCGAAGATATTACGTTAATTTAATTTATGTAGCTCGCAGTGCAATACGTAATTATTTAAATTATTTATTGTTTACCTATAAAATATAACTTTTAACAAATAATCTCTGAAAATTTGACTTGTATAAACACGTCAAAAATGAAATTTTTAAAACTCCAAGCTTATAATTATTATAATGCATTGTCGGTATAACTTAATTCAACTCTAAAAATAATGAACATACAATACTATAAATTATAATATAATATTAAGTATTGTAATTGCTGTTATCATTAATTTATATGAATAATTATTACCTAATAATTATTGATTACGTACGCAACACTTCAGTAAAATATAATGTGGCGAGTACCTAATTTAAATCTAAATTGTTGAGACTAAAATCATTAAAAAAACAGTATGGTAAAAATGTCATGTTAGGATTTTTTACGATTGCAATTTAATTCATACAGAATTATTACATTTGCTAAAAACTAAAATTTAGGTCATTCAATGTTCAAAAATAAACACAAAATAGAATTTTCCAAGGTTTAAAAATAAAACATGATTTATATTATAATATGAAAACAGATATTATTTTCTTTTAGCGACGTGGGTAGTGGGTATAATTGAATGTAGTTGAACTTATAAAATTACTAATAAAAAAAAAAAGAACTGAAAGATGAATAAAAATTAGCAACACAAATTTAATTAACTGCATTTTTGTAGTAGCATTTTATTTTATACATCATTGTATAAAATAACCGTTATATCCTTTTCAGTGAAACTTCATTGATTTAAATAGCACCTCCCCCAGCAATTCAAATAGAACAGCCATCATAAAATGTAAATTATTTGTTAGTAAATGCACAAAGTTGTGAATTAAGTTGGTCTAGCTGATGGATTTATTTATTTATTTATAGTAAAAATTCAAACAATGGAAATAAAACTACAATGATTTAGAAGTGAATAAAAACTAAAGTGCACAAAAAAAATTGGATAATTTTATTTTATTTTTTTCTTCTCTATATCGTGTAGTTATCTTAATATATGTACCTATAGATAAAAAAATAAAAAATAATTTATAAATATTTTATGTTTATAATAATGATAAAAAATGAAAGTAGTTGTTAAGTCGAATAAATTAATATTATTATTTTTTAACCTCTATCTTATAACTCTACATATAATATTAATGAAAAAATTAAAGTCATAACAATTACCTACTATGTAGATTGCATATAATTACATAATATTATACTTACCAGTAAGAAAATGAAAATCAATTTGACTTTTCTTTACTTAATACATATTTTTATTGTATTTGACTGTAATAAAAGTATTTAGTAATGTAAAAATAATATTATAATGGGGCGTAATTGTTAAGTAAATTACTAGTTTTTATCTAAAATCATCACCTAATAATAACATTTATTAATTAACTGACATACTATTAATATAATTTTAAACATAATCACATTTTTTTTTCTTTTCTATGTTTATAACTAATTGACGATAGTGACCATTGGACCTTTGGTATAGATGGACATTCTATACTTATTTATGTAAATATAAATTATATAAAAATGAAAAAATAGTCGACAAATACTAAATTAAATAAATGGTTAAGAAACATTAAATTTAGATGAGTAGATTGGTGACAACACAACGACAAATTTGATGGCGGTGGAAATTTTATTTTGATTTTAACTGATTTTTTTTGTTAAGCTACAAATTATGATAAAAGATCAAAATTCGTATGATAAATGAAGTAAGTTTTTATTCAACGAAAGTTATACGATACAAGACGTTTGGAGGAAAAAAATGATAAAATATTTGGATTTCATTAAAATTCCAGACTGTAAATATAATTTAATAATCGATTAAATAGTTGATTGATGTAACCAACTTTTGTTTTAAAAATTTTTTTTACACAGTACCAGCGTTAGCATTAGTTAAAAATAATAATGTTTCTTAATTAGAAATTATTTAATAAATCAATAAAATAAATAAATATGCAACATAACACATTAAAATACTGTATTTTGATTTGTACTAAATAAACAATACAAATTATTAAGCCCATATAAATTTTAAGTCAGGAGTTCATAGTCAAATATCTAAAACATCTTAAATTTCGTTAGAACCGTTTATGGTTTATAGTTTTTTGTTTGTATGTTCTACCTTTTAAAATAGCAAACGTTCAAGCGAATAAATATGACATAGGTACATGAATGAATAGTATGACGTTTTAAGATAAATAGTGTAGTAATAAAATAGACTATATTCGTCGTGACCGTGACACTATGAAAAACGAAAAACTCTTGTTTATTTTGTAAGTGGTTTTATATTATATGAGATATAAGCACTCGTGGAATATGAACTTTTTATTTTTAATAAAACGATGTAAATATTTAATTTATGACTTGTAACGCTAACACAAATATATTTTAATTTCGAAGAAGAATATTTTGAAAAGTTGCTAAAATGATAATATTATACAATGAAGGTAATTATGACCTTTACATATTATATTAAATATACGTTTTAATTGTAAATAAGTAAGACAATGTAGTTCAAAGTGTATATCTTATCTCGGCATGTACAATAGATATCACTGCGCAATACGTATAGTTTACGTCCAAAGTTTATACCTACATACATTGTAGTTAATATCTTTATTATACATATTTCATATAAAAGAATAAATGTAACATAAAAATTCTAAAAAAAGTTAATTTTTGGCATTTACATACCTGTTAAAATCAAAATTGAACCTTATAGTGATAATTATCTATACGATATTTAAAAATTAAAATTTACTGAATTTTCCCCTTTTACATTCTAACAAAAAAAAAAAAAAAAAAATAATAATAATATAATAAATTATAATAGTTATAACTTATAAGATATTAAAACGCCCCTCAAAA
This sequence comes from Melanaphis sacchari, assembly GCF_002803265.2. Taxonomy (NCBI): domain Eukaryota; kingdom Metazoa; phylum Arthropoda; class Insecta; order Hemiptera; family Aphididae; genus Melanaphis; species Melanaphis sacchari. The sequence goes on from NW_020270704.1 coordinate 145,756, forward strand.
CTGAGAGTAGAGTTAAAATGAGTATCCAATAATTGATTTTGTTTGAGGTTCAGATTAATATAGCTAATTTTAGTTAAAACTAAGAACAAACCATACTTTTTAAGTAACAATTTAATTGACTATAATAATTCGAATTCGAATTTATAATTTATAATGAAATTCAGTTACTTGGTGTTGAGCCAACTCTAAATTAACCAAACTCTAAATATAAGTATTATGTTGTTGGCGAATAAAATAACGATTAATTATGTGTTGATCCCGGCGAAAGTTACAGAAATAAAAATATTAGTCAAATACCTCTTTAAATATTTCTAAAATTTTTCATGAAACTTACCGACGAACGATTTTTATAAAAATGATCGATGAGAATTTTATATAAAGTATTATTTTGTTTTAATTAAATTCAAATTATTTAAAATTACTAACTATTATCTTTTCAAATTTTTAAATTTATAAAACAAACATTTTATACGAGACGATAGTCTAGAATTAATATAAAGTTCATTTTAAATTCATGTATATTCTATTAATATTTAAATAAGAAAGATAATATAAAATAAATAAATAAATATAGAACATTGTCAAAGTACTCATAATGCAATCGTTAATTTTATCTAATAATTGTTAAATGATAGTTATAAGGCACACATTTTCATTATTTTAAAACTTGTTAAAAATTTCTGAAACTTCAAAAAATAAGAACTAATAGTAAATTACTATCAATTTTTTTTTATTATCGTATAAAAGATTAAAATATGGTACTGTGATCTCCATATAGTACTTCTCGTTATTAATACAGAGTGAACAAAAATTATCTATCAAAATTGATTGTAACTTAACCTAACCTGATTACTTTTATTAACAATGGGCTTAATAATAAAAGGTACATTGTAAATTATTGTAATAACTGTTAAATATTTTCATAATATAAATTAGTAACTTCTTTTATAAATAATATATTATAACATATCTAATAAAATATCAAGTAACACAAAGAAAGTAAAAACATATTTGAAGCAGAACTTTATAAAAAAAAAGAAAATTTAATTAATTAAAATGCAATTTTAGACACTCAGAAAATTTAAATCCTTTAAAAATAAAATGAACTTAATATATTCCTAAAAATATTGCTAAACATTACTATAGTAATCATAAAAGTTTGATAATGATCAATCTAAATATATACAAACCAGATTGATTAATATCTGTTAAATAACTGGCACTCAAACTTCCACTTGGAGTAAATGTAATATTCACATAATTACAACTTAAAAGCAATTTATAACGGATAGATTTATTTATTTGTAGTTTATTGTTGTAGTATTGAGTTTTAAAGAAAATAGTAGTCTTTTCGAAGTTCTCTTGAAACGGCATGAATAACAAATAGCATAAAAACAATATGGTCTTGCACTTAAAACCTCTGGTAAAGTCTTAATAAATTTATTTGCATCCGCCATTTTTCGTAGTATATTATTTTTAACAAAGTACAATACTGACAGTGTTCTTCTAAATAAAACCATTATTTTTAAATGTTAAAGCAAAATTATGCAACATTTTTATAAATCTAGTTAAAAAACATTAGATCTTCTACAATGAATACAATATTCAAAAAAATAAACAAATTAATAGTAATTATAATTATTATATTCAGATTGATAGAAATATTTTAAATACTATGCACAAAACGAATGTAAATAATTTTAATCGAATGGAAACATTCATTAATTGAAACAGATTAAATAATTTTATTTTTAAAGAGTTCACTGACATAATTTGTAAACGTTATCAAAATATTTTTAAATAAATAAATAAATAATTATGCTTTTTTTAAATATCCGTTAGTTAACACTATAAAAATATTTTCTTATAATTTATCTAATAATTATTATTACAAACAAAAATGAATGTGGTCTTGCATTATATGATTTATTGGTATTGGCTATGGCCTATTGATTCATTATTCTTACTATTGGTACATTTTTTTCGAAATATATTTTACATTTTGGTAAATAAAAAGAACCTTGTAACCTATAACTTGGAACACGAATACAGGGTGGTTCTATTAGACGAGAAGAATCAATGTCTTCTTCTAATAATTTCATAGAAAATTTATTACACTGTTTTGATAGTGATTTGAGTCTAAGTATTTTTTTAATAGGCCCGTAATCGTGCGATGAATGGGCAATATTAAGAGAGTGACTATTTAAGCCAAGGAAACGATTCTAAACTTTATCAAGTCGTAGCAAATCTTTTTTAGTACAAGGAGGTCAGACAATGGGGCTTTATTTAAGTAAAAACCTAACTAATGTATTATATAACAAGAAAAAACATTTGTGAAAGTTGAAATCAAAGAAATTTATGAATTGACTACGATCACGAAAGTAGGATTTAATCTACTGTTGGCTCACCAACACTTAATCGATTAAGAATATAACATAGGATACCATCATCTATTGAATCAAACGTTTTGGAAAGTCTATAAAAGTTACATCAACCTGGTGTGTCAAGTCGAATAACTCATGTACAATGTACATAAGATATAAAATCAACAGCATTGGTAACCGCTGAAATTTCAGGGAAGAATCCGTATTAATCAACTAAGACAGTTGCCAATATTGATCTTTCTATGGATTTTGAATACAATCAACTCGAATATATTTCTTAGGAATAGCAATCCAGAAATAGGCCAATAGTTACTAACATTAACCAGTTTACTTGATTTTAACATCGGCATAATGCGATTATATTTCCAAACACATATAGGAATACATCTCCCGTTAATAATGTATAATAGCCAGTCGGCAGTATATACTTTTCACAGACGTATAAAAAATACATTACAAATAAAATCTTATGTTAAGCAAAATAACACAAAAATACAGAATACACTGAGCGTCTTGCACATAATATATCAGAATACAGGAAATGCACTGACAACCGGACAGAAATAGAAATTTCATGACATATGAGTGAGAATCAAACAAAACGAAAAAAAATGTTAAAAAGCATAAGCTTAATCAAAACTTGTAGTAACCAATCTCTATATGTGAATATAAAAGAAAATAAATAAGAAAATATACAAAATGCAAATTTTATTCAAAATATGAATTTTCTATTTATTATATTAGGTATACTCAAACATACTAATTTATAAAATAAATTTAATGAAAACAAATAATATCAAACATAATAAATATTATAGTACGAAGTATGAGATAATTAAGTGTTGTACTATGCTAAAAGTCAACGACCTCGACGTCGAGGCATGTTTTTAAATATTTACAAGAAAACCACGCATATTGTTTATAAGTTAAGAGTATTAACACTATGTAAAACCACGAAGAGACTCTTGATGAGCAAAGAATTTTACGACATAAACGAATAAATATTATATACACGCTTGAAATATGTAATACAAAGGAAAATGTAATATAATAATTTAGTCGTTGCCTTGTGTATAAATCAAAATATGACATTTAAGTCATTGGGAAAAGTCAGATTATAATAAATCACTCTTAAATAATTGCAATGATACATTTTAAAAAGTATATAAAGCAGCAGATAATGTTTTAATATTTTAATTACACGTTTTGTAATTTTTGTAATTTCCATTTAACGGCTATTACATATTGTGTTCATTAAAACACTAATTAAAAGCACCTTAGTGTTATTAGTGGTGCCCCATCAATTTATCGTATAAAATTTATCAAGTAAAAATTCAACGTGATAGAATTAAATACGGTAACTCTTCTTGTGACTGGTAAACTTTTACTTTATTACATTACGATTGTAAAATTTTTTAAATGTCCGATTTTGCTTTCAATAAGAGTTAAAAAATAAGATATGCTAATATACTCGTATCATGGTTTTGTTTACAACTTTGATAGTAAAGTTATGATGTAAACAAGAAGATAAGAAAAGCTAAAAATATTATGATAAACGCTGTTCTTTATTCAAACTTGATTTTAAATACATACGCTTTCATTTCCAATCACTATACTCACAAATTCCACCACTTTCCATGTACTTAGTACAAGTATATCGTATTTAGGTTACCAATTATCACCCCTCAACTGATAGCCATTTCATATAAATTCTCATTATTTTTCTGTTATATCCAATATCATTCAATTAATTAGTTTTCGAAATATAAAATTATACTTATTCGTTTAATTATTTTTCCATACATAATAACATAAATGAAAGAATAAAAAATACCACAATCATTTTACTTGATTAAAATTGAATGGAACAATGAAAATAATTAACACGTTAAAAGATTTCGCAGATAATTCACAAAGTACAATTTATGATTTAATAGGAACTAAATCATATAAGATAATTTAGAAAGTTAAATAATATTTTAAAATAATAACATATATTTAGATATGTATTGATAAATGATTATTTTAATAATTAAATCATTTTTAGATTTCATATATTATACCGATATTTTAGTTTTTTTAATGTTAATTAATATTAGCTAACTTTTAAATAAAATTATGCTTTTTATGATTTTTAATTTTATAAATAAACGAAAAACTAAACTGGCTTTAAGGTGGTTCATGATCAATTCACGGTGATAAAATTTCACACGATAAATTGTATACGACAAATGAACTCACATCTGCTATTAGCAATATTGGGATTTGCGGTCAACAGACATGCTATATACTAGGAAACAGTTTTATCATATTAAAGTCAATCCCAAGACTCTGTATAGTAGCTCGTAGTGAAATCATCAATACTCCTTAACCTACTTTAAACACCAAACTATTCTTAATATGTTTCTAAATGGGTCTCAATTCATCATCGAATACCCTCTTTCCGCATTCGTAGCCCGTCGTTAGTAACAAAGCGACGCTCATAATTCTCCAAACGATCACATTCTTTACTATTGTCATAAACCCTTATATCTCACAATTCATACTTTATATTATGTCTCTACAGTCTACAAGTTTTTCTAAATATAATATATACGTATATATTATATATACAACTATGCAAGTGATATACGCACGTCCACCTGTCATTAAACGATCCTATTATTATATTTAGCACTGTGCACTTAATGCATATTATTATTATCATCCATCGCGATTATTGTCAACCAAAAAACTCATTGAGCGTGCTAATATTACGGGGCCCAAATCAAAACAATATAGATAGTAAAAATAAATAAACTACGGTATATTGAAACACATTGGTTGGATTTTCGATTAATCTTAATGATATGACGTGAAATAATTTATAATCATTGGGAACGCGCTCGATCCATCGAGGCTTAAAAGCTGTCTACGCGTTGCCGGTGAAAAGCAAAAACGTAAAGAATTTTCTCTATCAATGCTATTTATCCGTCAAACTATATACACGTGTGGCCTGCCTAGGTTTATTATGTATCCGAGTCGATTTATTTTGCTGCTGTCAAATTACCTACCGGACGCGTCCCGCGCTATATACGTGTTTAAAATACGCCATATGATATATACGCCTACATAAGTACTAGGTAGACCTTTTATTACTAACCAATATCACTAAAACTCAACCCCGTCCCTACGCTGGACCAGATTGAAAAAACTTAGATTGACTTTTAACGTAAAATTTCTCCCCGGTGTTAGGGTTTTTAGTCATTACAAATAATAGAAATAAAATAAAAAAATCGTCTTTTTTCACTGTATAGTGTTAAATAACGTAAACTATACAGAACACTTCGAGTAAAAATAAATTAATAAATGCGCTTTTATATATTATAGAATATATTATAAGAACTACTAATCTAACACGGTGTCTACAATAAATATTTCACTGTCCAATGGTTGCCTAAAATAAAACTACTATCACATATTTATTATTTTTTAAAAATATTAAAATTTTTGTATACATCTATTGTTAGAATAATTAGATTAGGCATAGTTATTTGAATTTATTTACGCAATATTACTATAATCATAAAAATATGGAATTCATTAGCTGTAAAAAAGTGCTAACAAAAATAAATTAAAATAAATATTACTAATAAATTAAACTACTTCATATAATTATCATCATAATGAATCTTAATATAAAAAATAAAACTAAAAAATTAATTAATTAATAATAATAACATTCTGACTAATAATTATTAAGCTAAGACTAAATTCTATAAATTAATATTATATTTAAAAGCTATATAACATTAAACTCATTATTCTAAATAACAATGTAAAGATTTATAATAAATTTCAGTTTTAATGTATTTATTTTGTATTTCATTTAAGATAACTGAGTTCAATTATTAGATTTTTAAGATGGCCTATACAAGAGTTATGACGTGATAGACGTGCACTTATTTACAAATTAAACTTAGTAAATACATTATAAGATGAATAGTTATGAATATTTATCTATCAAATATACAATATATTAAAGTAACGTTAAAAAATTATTCTAAATTAAGTTAGACTATTTTTTTAATTAATATTAGTGAATTATTTACCTATAATATTAATTGAAAAAGTGAAGTTAAAGAAAACTAATTAAACATAAATTCTGATAAATTATTAAATGAAACACCTTGTAAATACTTCACAAACAGTTTATTGGGTCTCCAAAAACTTTTTCATTTTATATTTGCCACAAAAAAGTAAAACACGTTTAATAAAATGAAATGGTAGCAACTGCATACCAAGCGTTCCAAAGGATAAACTAAAAGAGAAGGAATCTATGACTACGAGAAAATACGCTGGGGAGTTATTTAATAATTTATTCCATTCATCCTTATAAGTAGATATAAACATTTTTTTAAAATATTTTTTATCACCATTCAATAATAATAATAATAAAAAAAAAAAACCATTTAAAAATAAAATACTTGTTTTAATATACAATATTGTAAGCATATTCAGTGTGTATGATGGGTAATATGTGACTCATATAATTGTAAATAAAATTACAAGTATAATAAGGAGGCAACGTAAGAGTTATGTTTTCATGTTTCCTTTTTTTATGAAAACTTTGATGAAAAATATGATGGAACGGATGGAAATATGTTACAAACCATAAAAGTTAAATAGCTTTTGGAATAATATATATTTTTTATAATATATATATAATATGTATATAGATTTATATGCTCATTTTCACCAATAGTAAATCTTAATTATGGCACACATCTTCAAACGTATTTCTTTAGAAATGTTATTCACAAATATTATGCTGCCAACCCTTAATATAAGAGTTGTTTAATTATTTAATTATTTTTTTATATAATTATATTTCTTGACTTAGATGCGTGTGATTTATATAAACATAAATTTATAATAAATATCACAAATCGAATATTTTGAACATTTAATGTGAAAATGACAATGTCTAAAATATTATGAATGATTTTGTTATTATTGAGTTAATTCAAAATATGATTTGTGGACTTAAATTATAAATATTAATTTTTTGATTCAGGGTGGAACAATCTCGCAAAATTGTATATTATTATTATCTTGATATAACCGAATTTTCAAAATATTTTTGTACTAATTATAGTATTTTTAGATTTTATAATTTCCGAATTTTTTTAGATATTTTTTTGAACTATGTGTGTACAACTTTTATTTAATAGTCACTTAAGCTTGCAAATTAAATAAAAAGATCCTCGTAAGTTATTTTTTTTTTTTTGCAGCTAAAAATATCGTGAATATGTAGTAACTATTTTTTTATTACTAATTCAAAATTCAAAATATAACACAGTTCATCAAAATCATACAAATTTCCAAATTATTTTATAATTAAATAAATTTAAATATTAAAAGCTTAAAAAATACACAATTCATGTTTTTTTTTTTTTTTTTTTATTATTCTTAGTAAAATTTTAAAAAAAGTCTACCGTAGAGTTACATCAATATTATATAAGCATTTGAAATCCAAATATTTTACATAATTTTATATTGAAATGTATAATAATTACTTAGTTATATAATGAATTTTCCTCAATTTTTATTTTTTATTTTTTCGCAGCTCAAAAAATTATTATTATTTAAAGTAAAGCATTTTATTGTTATAATAATTTTTTAAAATAAACAATGTTCTAGACTATTTTTAAGCTATATATAGTCATTTGAATTTTTATCGTTAAAAATTTTAAAAGCATAATATAGATACACAATTCCTAGTAATTTTCACTTATAAATTATACAAATTTAAAAATATCAAAAATGCAGTCACATTTTTTTTAAAGAGTTTAGATAATATTTTGCTGTAGCTCAAAAAATATTAAGTGTAGAAACTTGAAATTTTCACCGTTAGCTATACACAAAATTAGAATTTAAAAAATATTTAGATTCATTACTATCTTATATACAGTTACTATATAATATATTTACATCATTCTATGGTACCTTAGCATTGATTTATAAATTAATAAAAAATAGGTATATTATGTGATGTTTTGGAGAAAAAAAAGTAAAAAAGTTCAATCTACTATATTAGGTAATAATATAAAAATAAATTATAAATTATCTTTAAAAATTAGGTATACACACACTTTTCAGTCAATATCGTTTTTTTCAAATGCAAAAATTTACCATTGAATTCAAATTTAACACATTTATTATAGACTACAGTGACATATACAACGTACACTAGAAATCTGCTATACAGTGAAAAAAATTACTCAGTTTTTTTCTTATTATTATTTGCTCTGTTTTTTACTACTTAGATATAATATATACCTTCAACAGATTTAAAACGTACAAATATATGCGATTTTGGTAAATCATTTATGTAATAACCGTTTTGAAGCTTAATTTATATATATCAATAAAATACATATGAAAATGTTTTTAAAGACTATTTTAATTATTATCTTTCCATTCTTGTAATGGTTATTATCTATATTTACTCGTATAACTGTGTTAAAAAATAATTTTTAATTTAAGTTTAGTTATTTATTGTTTTTATATCTTATAGCAATCAAAAATAATGTATGGACCTCAAGTTATGAGCTACTTTTTGTTCCTCATAAAGATAGGTACTCGTATGTTTAGAAACATCTTTTAAATGGTAATAGGGTACACTTTCTTATCTCTATTTTTATCCGAAAGTATAGATATCTGTTTTATAATTTTTATACGTGCTGATGAAAACCGTAATGTATTTAATATATATTAACATGACGTATGTAGATAATGTACGATTATTATTTATAAATGTATATTATTGCTAATAATTTATAAGTATGCATGTCAAAAGCTATTTTTAATACTCATCCAATTATTTAGTTCATTAAAATATTAAATATATAACTTTCCAACTTCATACTAACCGTTCATACATTAAAAAATATATTATGTATTTACAATGAAAAAGAAAGTGTCGTCTGGCGATAAAAATAATTGGTTGACTAAATTTTGACTCCTCTTTAACAAAAAAAAATATTCAAATTACGTCACTATAAGTATGACTATTATTATATAATACGCTTCAACGTGTAAATTCAAATAAATTTTTACAAAAACCGCTAGTACTTATGATCTAAAAATATTTATATGGTATGATTTTATTAGGATGTTTAAAGCGTAAATTTAGTAAATATTTTGGAAACTATTGATTACATTGTTTATAATAAAAATGTGATTAATTCACCAAATGTTTTAACTATTGTGTTATTTCTTCATAAATAGTTTAGTTTAGACTATTTAATATAAACTACATGTTTATTTCGTGCTTAAAAAAATGTGTGGGAATTGAAAAGCTAACAAAAAAATATTAATAACAAATGTGTATGTTATAACAACAAAAAAATATACTTGTGAAAAAAAACAAAAGATATTTACAGTTAAAAATTAATTTAATTACCACGTATCTATTTTAAAACAAATTATAAACATCAGAAAATGTATACTATTAAATTATAACTTATAATAACTTTTGAACTACATTCATAATTTCTACTTTTATTTTTTTTATTAGACATAAAAACTTTAATGGCTTACGCAAAGTATAAAACCTACATAAATATTTTTAATATTTTCTGAGTGTAAAATAATAAGCTTATTTAATTTATTTAATACTTTTTAATTACAATTATATACAAAGTGGTTTCCTCAAAAAATGTTACCCAATCTTGATACTAAACTTTATCCTTTCTTCGCTTGATAGAAGTATAATTTTGTGGAAAATATTTTTTAATGGTTAAAAATTCGCTCTAGGTGTAAAAAAAGTAGAGGGATTTATATGTATAATTAAAAAAAAAAAAAATAAACAATTACTAAAACAATAACTAATACAATCTGTCATAATAATTTTATTTATTTTCTTTTAGCCTGCAAATATTGTATTGTCTAGTCATTTTAACTGCAAAAAAATAGTGTCACATTTACCTCTTCTACACATTATAATTGTTGTTGTTTACTTTTTTTTGATTTGTTTTAATTTTTTATTGTGTTTTTTCCTTTGCAAATAAAATTATACTAGGTGTCTTACGCGAATTCAAGCAATAAATTTGTTGAATTATAAAATAATTAAATTAAATTACAACATTTAGCTATCAATAAATAATGATTTATAATCAATGAAAAATAACACAAAATAATATAAATTTAAAATACGAGTAGTAATATCAATACAAAATATTTTAACCGTATCAATCTTCTAAAATACATCTTATTTATTTTTAAAAATGGTGCTTAAGATCCTAATTTTAGGTGCTAAAGTTATTTCGAAAACTGAATATTCTGTATTTATAATACTTCAACTTAAACTAAATCAAACAATACACGAATTCTCATAGAAAATTAATATAATATAGAACTAATCACTAATACGATATAACAATGTTTCAATATGTATTTGTATATACAGTAATTGGACTTAGCAGTTTTATTTTTTGACAGCCTAATGCCCACATGACACAGAAAAATCACGTTCTGTCATTCTAAAATATAACTCCAAGATTAACAATAAAGTTTATTCGCCCATTTTATAATTTATTGACATTTTCCACAACAACTTAAAAATATTTTTTCTGTTACATATTTGTAAATAAAATTATTAATTTAAGTAAACTTATTTTAAATGTGTGTGCATTGAATAATTGTAATAATTTTAGATATATTAAAATATAATTCAAATAATAATTCAATTATTATCCAAAATAAAATTCAAATAATGTTTAAATATTTCATTTTTGATTATATGTGATGACAAGTGAAACGATTTCAATTCTTTTTGTCATCTTATTATTTTCCTATTTAAAGTTCATTAACCCTAATTTATTTATTCAAAAATAAATGTTATTCGAATTCATAAATAATAATATATTAAATATAACGAACTTACAATAAAGTTGTTATTTGTTTACTATACTACCAAAAATATATACCAATATATATATATATATATATAACTTTTAATACATATAATGAAATAAATAAATTTATTATAACACCCATTTTTTTTATGTACACTATGTATTATGTACTATAATGTGTAATTAAAATACACGTACGACTTGACATTTAATTGTCGTTATGTCAAAATGTTTTCGTTATACTTAAAATAATAACTTTTAGCAAAATTATTAAACTTTAATAAATTTACTTGTAATTTCCATGTTGTCTAAAACTAGATAATATGTTAAAATGAAATTGCTTTTGTTTATACTAAATAATTATATGAACAATAAAATATTCTGAAAAAAATTCTGACTCGACCTAGGTTTACTTAAAAATTTCAATATTGAGTTATGATACCGTTTTCTTACACTTATTCGCCTAATTTTTTTTTATAAATAACTAAAAAACTAATGAAACATTACAAAAAATATCCATAGACAACTTAAAATATCGTTTCTAATAAATTTTAAATTAATTAATAAAGTTACTCAAAACGAATTGAGTACACTCTATTTTGAATATTTAATCACATAGTTAAAAATAAAATCAACTTACACTATTATGAAATCAAACATTCCTCGCTCCAGTTAGAGTCTACAATATATTGTCATCTGTGTTCAAAATCTAATTATAATCAAAGGATCTAAATTATACTGTATAACTTCTAAGGAATGTTTTCTGCTCTAAACAGTGTTTTCCAAAATACTATCTGTATAATTTATATATGAATCAATAGAAAACGAATAGCTTTTCACTGTACTCAAAATCGAATAATATGAAACAAAATTACACGTATAACTACATATAACTTTACTTAATTCCTCTAAAACATTTAATGTATATAAATATATTAACTAGTTAAGGAATGTAAATAAAAAAATAAACAAATAAAAAATACCGGCGTAAACTAGAGTAAATCGTTAATAAATCTGAATTAAATTTTATAATTTTGTAGTATTATAATAATTATAAAAGAAAATAATTAAATTTCAATAAATCTGTTAAAATTTTATATTTGAGTTTGTTAAAACGAAATAATAATAAGAATTAATATGATATAAATACATTTACATAATAGTATAATAAACAAATATGAAACATTATTTTATTTTCAAGTAATTAATATAAAAATATACTATAATTATAATTAACTTAAAAATCTTGTCAATTACTATATTAAATTACATAATTGAAAGGTACTATATTTATTATTAAATGATATTATAGTATTACTAAAAAGTATCTCATTTTACTGAAGATGGACGTATTAATATATATAAATGTTTTAACGTATTAAATGTTTATATGTATAAACTACACTCATAAAATAACTGTTTATAGTTCGATTACCATGTATTACACTTAAATATGTATATGCCTATGGCAATAACTTTTTATTACGTGGCAAAATATAAATAAATATCGCAAAAGCACATTTTAGTACTATTTGAAATATTAACAAGAAAAACGTCACATAATTGTTAATAATTGAAAACAGTTCTATTATGTACGTTCTTTGCTTATAAATTTATAACATCGATGATTATATTAGATGAGTGTGGAATAATTAAAATTTATTTTTTATTTAAATTGATATTAAAGAATTAATAAACTAATTTTTTTTAAATAATAAAAAAAATAAGCAAAACGAAAAAATGGTTAAATAATTATTAACGATATGAAATTACTCATAGCATACTCGTAAAATATAGATAGAGCTGATATGCTTAACGAAGAATATGATTACGCAATAATAATAATAATAATATATAGTGAGATAACGGAAATACAAATAGAAAAAACCTTTATAAATTAATTTGAGTGGCTACACATGTATTTGAGTTTCGTATTGAATCTATACCATTTCTCAGGGAAAATATAAATATACCTATATACTACGTTAAGCAATAAAAGTTCGAGTAATATTGATAACTAGAGCTCTGCAAGACGATCTCAATGACAAATCAACTTATCAATTTTTTCAAATTATTATTGTTTTTTTTTTTCTTTTATTATTATTTATTTATTTATTTTTATTTTTAAAAGAATAAAATAGTTGTTCTTTGTTATCAATGATGTACCTACTGTGTGTAAAAAGAAAAAAAAATGTTAAACAAGAAGAATTTGTTCTGCAACGATAAGATAAACGACATAAATTATTGACCATTCCACCTTTTTTGTCATTGATTTCGTATCTAATGTTAATCACCTCATTTTATTTTCATTTTACAGTATTGATAACTTTAAACAACTTATTTTACACTGTATTAACGTCAAATATATTACCACAGTTTTTTAATATTAAAAAGAAACCAGAAAATCAAAATTTATTATTCATTAACGGATTTAATATAATAATATGTTAATCTGTTAGAAACCGTATACGTAAATCAAGTTTAATAAAATAAAATAAAGTTATCCTATGAATCAACAATGAAAATATTTGCTATTATTATTATATATTTTATAATTATTTTTGACGTTATACGATAGTATATCTTAAAAAGACGAATCATCATTAAAAAATTAGATTAAAAAATCATTATAATCATAACAAATTATAAGCTTATTATGAATATTTATGAAATACCTGTCAAAAAATTGCTTTTTGTTATTAATTATGCTAAGATAAGGTTTAATGTATGCACTATTCAAAGTAAATTTTTGTTTGAAAATGAAATCATACAAAATAAGTCAACAGTATTTTTTTATTGGTAAACAAGCTAAGACTTTGACCGGTTTAAAAATGAAGGACGGAATACAAAATCTTATAAATTTGAAATTTAAAATAAGCAAAATAACTAATTAATTTTTATATACAAAGATATAAAAATACTATTTTACACCCATAAAAATTTAAGAAGTGCATAGTTTTAAAAATATATGTACAAGTATTCCATTTATAAGTAGAATAAGAATTATTGATGAAATCGAGTATCGATCATTATGCCTTCAACACCTTATCTAATATATGAGAAAAATGGTTGTTGAGTATCAACAAATTTGCCAAAACTTTTAAGGCATTATTTTTTATCATAAATCACACTTGAATATAAGCTTGAGGCTTAGAAAAATCGAAAGTATCGGTTAAGGTCCGTGATTTATACATGTCTTGAACATTGGTATGACCAAAATTCAATAGCCTGCTGCACGTTAGCGACATTTGTATGTAATTTATTTATAAGTAGTTCCCGTTAAAGAATATAGGTAAACAATGGATTAGTTATGACAAGGATAACAGAAGACACTATTTTATATTAAATATTTGAATTCTGATGCTTAGCGTATGTTGAGTAATCTATAATTAACATTTAAAAACGATTTCCTCAAGATCAATATTAAGTAAATGATCTGAGGTCTGTGGAATTTATTCAAAGATGTTCAAGATTTTTTAACACAATTTATGATATTTTTCCATGAAAAAGTTTTATATATAAAAAGTTTATACATTGTATTATATAGAAAAATTGATATCTTAGTCTTTTTTATTTATATTTCTAACAAAAATATACATAGTTTATTTTGAAAAATATGACAACCGACTAAATCGATATTAATTTTAGTTAATGTATGATATTCTATACCTACACTATTATTTAATTATAATAAAACATAAAAATAAGTAATTCAAAATAAATTTATGATGCTTAAATTAATATTATATGCTACTTTAAATAAAGACTACATTTTTATTAAAGCTTAAAAACAATTTTCCGGAATTATAAATCTAAAAACAATATAACAGCATTTTAAGAATTTATATTTAATCAAAAACAAATCATTTAGCCAATAAAAATATATCAAACAAAGTGAAATATAGCTAATCTTTTATTTATGCAGGTCTAAATTAATTTTAATTAACATTTTTTATATTTTACTAAGTAAAAACAAAATATGATAATATGTATTCAAAATTATTCAAATGGTTTAAATTTAAAATGTTTTAATCCAATTACCAAGTACAATATTATAATCTATCATAATATATCTTTAAGTTTTGTTTTAATATTTGAGAAATCATTTCATAGTTTGTTAAGTAAGAACAAAACACGATTAAATTTATACAAAATTATTAAAACAGTTTTAAAACAAAGGAATTATATGTTTAATTTAAAAATGCAATAGCTTATCAAATATAGTATAATGTAAATTAAAATATTTTTTTTTTTTATGTTCAAAGAATTTTGCATAAATATATTTTATAAAAATTCTACGGTTAGTTTATTATGTATGTTCATATTATTATTTTGTAAATTTACTAAACTATATAATTGCAGATTTTATAACAAAAGTTTCGTAATAACCATTAAATCGAGAAATTCTTTTCTACTATCATTAATAGTATAACAACAAATACATTAATAAAAAGATATATAATATATTTGTTCAAATAATTTATAGTAATAATAAATTAATTTGTAATACATTTTAAGCCATAGACTTTGTTTCTTGTCTTACCATTAAAGTACGATTTTTGTACCTATACTTTAAAACAATATCACTTTTGCTTTAAAACCCGTAATTTTATAAAATCCCCTACAAATTTATATTTGTAAATTAATGAAATATATAATATATTCTTTTAATTTTGGTAAAAAATTTGTATTCTTAATTTTACTCAACAATCAACATCCTATTATATTTAAAAAATCAAATATTTGATAAGCATAAGCAATTTAAGCAAATAATTTTTTAATATGGACTGCTTGAGTATTTTCAAACTATTTTTAACTTGTATTTAGTTATTTGTTACAATCAAATGAAATACTATATTGTTGAATTTTATGCATAAATATTAACACATTTGTAAAACAGACTAACTAGAAAACTAGTGTTGGTTTCTACGTAATAAAGTTTATCAAATTAGTAATTTACACCTCAGATAGCATAGGATACAGTTCATTTTACCAGAAATCGTGAACAAAATATTTTAGTAATCGCTTAATTAAAAATGTTAACGATATTTACATACTTTTAATAAAATGAATTTGAATTTTAGTTTCTTTGAATTATTTATTGTATTAATGAATTACTTATATATTGAATTATCACCATTTAAGATTATGTAGAGAAAAAAACTATTTTTAACAATGAATTTATAGTGATATAAAAAATAAATAAATAACACATATCGTTATAAAATTAATTTATTCATAGCTCCACTCAGAATCTAATATAAAGTTCGATAAACTTATAATTATTTCAGAAAATTTAAATGACCTGTTTTTATTTTCATTAGAAATCCAATTACTCATATTTAGTAGTATACGTCTGTATACTAATCGAATAAAAAATAAAAAATAAATATTAAATTTCTTTTAAATTAGTAATGAAGTCTTAATGCAATATTTAGTTAACATTTTTTGCCATTTTTCCAATATATTTTACTATATCAATAAAAATAAATGTTAAACACAATAGGGTGCCCATACCTATAGTTTCAATTATGTACAATCTTATATTTTATTATAAAGTTTTTAAAAGAACTTTTATTATTTAAATCACATAGTGCAGTATTTAGGAATAAAAATTCATTTTTGTGAGATACACACACATTTGTAAAATAAAATTTTCAGAATAAAATAAGTATAAAAAGCGATTGGTTATTAAGTACTTAGACCAATATGATCTTTCCAACCAATTAGTTAATAAGATGCAATGTTTTATTGTATTATATTGACTAGTATAACCAATAAATTTAAATAAAAATTAATTTGTTTAAAAATTTTACTTTAAAGTATAATTTGAATGAATACAAAAAATATATTAACTTACGTCTAATTCTAAAGATACGTAAATATCAAATTTAAATGTTTAACTTGACTCATCGGATACATAAACTTAATGAAATATAAACATACAGTATGAACCATAATATTAATATTATCATAAGTATAAACAATTATTTCTGAATCTATTTTTTTAGTTAGATAAAATGTATTAAAAAAAAAAAAATATCTTTAAAAATAATATGCACAACCATACGATATTATACTTTTTTAAGTAAATAATTATCTTTATTTACATAATACAGTAATTACTCATTTACACCACCATCAAGTCTTTTTAAAATATTTTTATATGTTCTTTATTTATGAATAATTCCACAATTATATTTCGTTATAAAAATAAACTCTGGAAAATGCTAGGGAATGTTTTATGGGCATCTTCTTAACGTTCAAATTATTTTTATTATTTTCCTTATTTATTTGAAAAATCAGGTATTATTATAAAATATAGTAAAATAAAATGCTTAACAACCGTAAAAGAATTTCACTCTTTCCCAAAAATGACTTATAGAAGTGTTTTTTAGAAAAGTGATATTCTAAATTCAGACTCCCCTTTCTGTTATATTTCTGTTATTGTTACGGTGGTTGTTTTGGTGGTAGAGACAATTTTTTTCTTCATAAAATTTGTAGTAACTATGTTCAATATTCATTTTTGCAAATGTCGCTGTTTGAAAAATAAAAGAAACTAAAAGTATATCATGATATTATAGAATATATTATCATATTCATAGCTATATCAGTCGTTAAACACAGTATTTTCTTTGCTGTTAAGTCCAGTCGCAATGGATTACCACTATTTTGCAACCTAAATAACCAGAAAATGACATACAACTGTGCCAAATTATCGTTTAATGAGAACTAAGTGCAATTTTCTTCCTTAAAAATCTCCTAATAAAATGTGTTAACGTAAAAACCGTAAATACAAACTGACAGCAGAAAAAAATGTGATAAACAAATATTTTATTTTTATAAATTTCCATAGCTAATGTACACAATTCTTTAATGTAGATGTGGAATAAATAACTATGCTCTAAGTTAAAAAAAAATAATATCATATTAGTAATTTGCATAATAGGAAAAAATAAATTACGAAAACCACCAAAGATCATGGTCTGAGAGCTAAAATTTACCAATATCTACGATTATAAAACTTAAAATAAAAAATAATTATTAATGTACAAATTTTACAATATATTTAAAAAATAATTTCCAATGACGATTTTAACAATTATGTAGGTTCTTTGAAAGTACTACAATACAGGTAAAATCTATCGATACGATTAATTTGATAAATATTTAGATAGCATAGAATAGTTTACGTGTGAGTGTGTGTATTATATAGTTTGAGTCAGAAAGGGAAGTCGTATTTGATTTGTATTCAGCGTTTAACTGCGATGAAAAAAAAAACGGTTTATCGGTAATGGTTTCTATTTTAAATTCGTCGTAAATATTGCAGTGTGCATATAGTCTGTAATAAATAAATATGTTCTAAATGTTCATAATCGAAGCTACATAAATAATATGTACTTAAGAATAATAAACAACAAACCTGCCTATAAATTGTATTTGTGTAAGGAATTTATGTGACTATGTGTGGTTTTTATTGTTCGTAATATACATAACCATTAACCGTTATACATACTAAATATGCTTAAATAGTTAAGTATTCTTTAATAATACTACAAGTTACAAATATTATAAAAACTACCCAAAAAATATGATTGTATACTAATTTATAGGGAAATTAAATGTGTAATTTATTTAATAATATTAGGTAATCGAGTACAACAATCAAATAATTTAAATGATTGATTATTTTTGCGATTTTCCACGATCTAAAATAAAGTAAAAATTAATATTCCAATATGGAAATATTGGATGATTTAAATTGGACCTTAACAATTATCCTCTTTCAATATAAATGGTTTTATTACACTTATATATATATATATTATATATATATATATTTAAACACTGATACGATATAAAACTTATCTAGTTATTCTTTAGTTTATTATTTCTTGAAACTTTTTGTACGCCTAAAAATATCGTTACTTTATAACAACAGCTTGTAATAAAATTAATAGTTTTACCTCATGTTTATGAATTAAAAATGTTTTTGTTTATTTTTTTTTTAAGTTCCTTCATAATAAAAAGGGATGTTTAGAAAACATGTGGTACAGTACAGCGTGGGAATAAATATGATTTCGTGAGAAAGAAATATGAACCCATGGACTTTAAATACCTACAAAAAAATATTATTATAGTTGATGATATTTATAATTCTAAATGTTTATCGTAAAATTAGTAGAACATAATAAATAACATTCATACTTTTTTCATAAATTCGTTAAATTTGTTTATTATTCTTATTTTACGTATAATTTATTTAATAATAATAATTAAATACCACAAGATTACATATAAAATATGTATTCTATAGAAATTTTGTGTATAAAAATGTCAAATTATCAAGCAAATGTGCTTCTATTCTTAATAAATACCTACTAAATTTATTAAAAAGTTTTAAGTAAACGGGCTAATGTTATAAAAGTTGACCAAGCTTTATTTCAATTTTTTTATTCCCTATAAAACTAAACTTCGCATATACGTTTAATAAAAAAATAACCATTTTTTAAAATAATAAATACATAAATAAATAATAAGAATCGCATAAAAATTGTGATAATATAAGCAGTTTCAAGAATAAGGTACAATTTACAGACTATATATTAAAGTAAATATGTCGTATATAGTAAATGAGTCTTAAACATAAAATTGAGAATAGACTATTAACATTTTACACTACTTACAATCTGATCAGTCTAGCCGTCATCTAAGTAAAATAAATATGTGATAGATGGAAGAAAAATAATTAGGAGTAACATTACGCATTTTAGTGTAAAATAGTTAACGTAACACTGCCATCGATCGCTTTGAACTTTATTAACACATGTGTTGCAATTTACTTTTAAAAATTAATTTAAATAATAATTGTACATGTTATTGTTTACCTTAATTTAGGTATTTAAGTAAAAATTATATGTACAGTCTTAATGTTAATATTTAAAATATTAAATCATTATTGAACACGAAAAATTATTTCAAAAAAATTATTTATTAAAAAAATTTAATAATAAATCTTTACCCTAATAGTACAAAGTAATTAAACCTCCATTTTTGACATATTTCATCATTATTTTCATCAATCATCAAATATCCTTTTAATATTTTATACACACACAAACATATTATATATGTATACATATTGCATATTTTATATTATATTAACAAGGTAGCTTACTGTTTTATCACACGAAAAAATTAAAAAATTACATTATTACTGTTGAAAATAATCATCGTTTTGATTTATTAATTTAATATATTTTTAGAAAAATATTTAAACATTTATCAGCGATTTTTTCATACCGTATTAAACTAAGATAATAATAGTATGAACAGAAACTGACCACATTGACATTAGCATGCATAGAACTGTCAAAAAGAAACTTAACACGTATTTTTCTATACGTATTATAATATATATTTCCACACACTTAACGATATAGTATTATACATGTACGTAGTATATATATATTATAAATGTTCTAGGGTACATATTGATAATCGATATTTTTTATGTATCTCGATTATAAAATTTTCACTCATATTTATCTATTGCAGACTATATACATACTTTGATATTTACGATGAATCCAAAAAAGAAACCATTACCGACGACCATTTTCATCGAGGTTAACACTGAATACAAATCAAACACTCCTCTTCTCGACTTAAACTCTGTAACACACGCACACATACCCGTATGTACGATAATGATTGCTACCCCGTCGTATAAGGCGACGGTGAATATGTGTATGTGTTTAGTGTAATACACACGCTAGCACGATAGCAGGGTGCGAATTACTGTCGGCCATATTGCATTGTTTATATGACGGGTCTCAGGCCTTGTCTTTGGGTATATAATTTAATATGATACCGAAAGTTTATCGTCATCCTTGTTCGGTAAATCCAACTGCCCTACCACCGAAATAAATTTCAGTCACTAGCTCATTTCAACTATCTTTTTCTGAATGCAACACCACGCATTCAAATTGGTGATAAAAGCAAAATATGCGAGCAATCCATACGATCATTAAGCTATTTATTACATGGCAATGAAAGGGTAAAATTTAAAATTTGTGCGTAAAAATTTCTTATTTCCTGTTGGAATTTAAACACCAGATATCAAAATGATTATAATATTATATGTGTAGGTTTTTCTAAGTATATATAGTTCATGCACAAACAGCTGTCTTATATTTTGGTTGACAAAATCAATTGTATTTGATTTATGATGGTTTTTTTTTCATTTTTACAACAATATTATTTTTAATTTTTATAATTTTTAAACCCATTTTAATATGTGTAAACATTTTAAACATTTTTATTGTTTTGAATATATATTAATAAAAGTTTGTCTTTTGTGTTTAATATATATTATATTCCAACAATTAAACAAGTGAGCCCATTTGCTGATTCTTGAATGAGTGATCATCTGGAAATTTTACCAATACACACATCATATCCTACCTAACCATAATCATCAATATACAAATATTATCTATCTAAAAATTTCTCCTAACATGAAAAAAAAAAATTACGCATAAACTACACATTTATGAATACTTTAAATTTTAAAAATATTTATTTATTTAATAATCTATAAATATTATAGTAAACCGAGTGCAGTAACTACATATTATTTTACATTAGGTACGCTTAAAATGTATAATTGATAACAAATAGTTGCATGATCACTACGTTACTATTCACTAATAAGTTTTTCGTATTAAAAGTTTTATTAGTCAAATTCTTTACCACCATTAAACAATTAACAACCCACGAGAGTTCTAAAAACTTCACTTTGCTGTTACGTTTCAACTGATTAAACATCCCCAACTCAAATATGACAACCTTTTGAATTAATTACAAATACTAATTTACATAGGAGACGTTCTTTAATACCCCTTAGAATTTGAACATTTTTGTATAACTATAGTATAAATAGTACTTACAGTATTTTTATTGTTTGACTTAATATATTTAATAATATAATAAGTACTTACATTTATTATGAATTATTCGATATGCCATTATTTAAATAAAACTAAATAATTTTGCTTTAAATAATATTATGTAAATATATTTAATTTTTAATGAGCTGAAAAAATATTTTTAAATATGTTCAACTTTTGCTGAATATATTGCGTTAACCATGTATACTTGACATTTAGAGATTTTCTTACGTGTCGAGACTCTATTATATTAAATTCTAAATTTAGGATTCAAATTGGTTAAAACATTTTCCAGACCTCAAGAATGTAAACTTTAATGCATATTTTTGTGTTCTGTTATACATTTAAAGTTAATATATTTTATTAAACATTTCATTTACTTTTTGAAATTTTTTTTTTTTGTTGTATTATATTAACTAAAAATAACTTATTTATAAATGTAAAACATAAATTTTAAAGACTAATTATTTAGATAATTTAAAAATATTTTATGTTATCAACATTTAATCATATTAACCATATTAAAATATAATTTGACTTCTTTATTCAACAAAAAAATATGATTTAAATCAAATCGTATTCGTGATCACTGAATTATAATTATTTACGTTAAATGCCAATGAGTTAGGTATAATATTATAATATTTTAAGCTTTCATATTAAAGTATAATTTTCATTGATTCTTTAATATTTCCTCTAACACAATATTTTATAATATTATCATTAATCAAAATAACTGTTTACAAATCAATATTAGTAGCTGATTATATACATCCATTAATTAAATTTGCTTTTGTACTACGCATTATTTTCCATAGACACTTTTATGAGTTTTTATAGTATGTTGTGGTTCGATAGAAATATAATCCAATCTACATTATAGTATACAAGAAATTGAAGAGTAATCTAAACATAGTACAACTTTATCTGATTATCAAGTGATTCCCAAGTGTTCTTGTATGCAAAACTTTATGAATTTGTCATTTACAATGATGTATTATGACTAAACATAGAAGATTTATTTTTTGTTATTATTTTAAATTATATTACTGTTAATATTTATACCGCCAATACTTGAATCACTCTGTATAAAGTCTCTTAATATGAACTTAAGTGAACTTATACATTAAAATCAGGTAAATGTTAGTAAAATCATTTGAAAATGAATTAAGATAAATGGTAGTAAAATCTTCAACAGTTTTTTAAAATAATTATTGATATATTTATATCAATAAGCATAAATAGAAAATAAGTAAATTTCAATCACATATATCTATCATAAATCAAGTCACCACAATATCATCATAATTTCAATTTGTCTAATATACCTTTTTTTAAACTAGTAAAACTCAATAATTGGCAGCTATTGAATATTTTAAAGTAATATCCGACATCCATAAATGATAGGATATATTGAGTAAGTACCTATTACTCTACCTCAATAATTGTTTGCTAAACTCCTGAGTCAACTTGCTGCCAATGAGTTATACTATTAAAGAACCGAAAAATTGAAATCACCTACAGATTGTCAACAGATTTCAGAGACGGCCATCGGGGCTAACTTCTACGGCCACCAAAGCCAACTATTTGCAATAAATTCATTACTGCTGGGAAATCGTATGCACAAAAATAATTTAATAGCAAAACCGTGTATACTTTCTTGCACGATTTTTGCAGCACCAATGGTTTCCAGTCTAAAATAGAATCGATGACAACAATGACCCACGACTACAATTTAAACCTACTTGAATTATGTAGCGACTGATGATGTTCTTTACTAAGTATTTGATAACAAACCTACTCTACCCGTTCATAGTTTATATGCATATTTATTATTGAATTTATTAGCTTTCTATGATCTACACAAAACATATAATAATATCTATAACAATACGAGTGAAATCAATAACAATATATTATATCACAGTAGCAGTTGTTCAAACTAAGTCCGTATTATTATTATTATTATTATTATTATTATTATTATTATTGTGACATTATTGTTTATTGCATTGAATGTTAATATAAATTCATTGAATTTCCATGCCAATAATTTTAGTCGACAAAAACTATTCCTGTGTAGGGTTTAAATCCATTAAGTCTTAAGACATAGGTATATTAAAATGTATAAAATTTATAACTATTGGAGTTATTTTCAAATGACAAACTTTAAATATTTTTATTCTCTTAGTCTATGTGATTTATTAGGAATGCAATTTTATTCATCCCCGACTATTTGTATAAAGTGTTTAAGTTTTATTACTGTTTTAAAAAGGTTTATAGAGATGATAAAAATTGCATTTCCTTATTTGTGTTACCGATAAATTATACTTTATTTAAATGTATTTGGTATGATTTATTTTCTAATACAATTTTAAATCATACTATTATTTTAATCTCATAAATATAATAAAATTATAGTGCAATAATATAAACAATTCAAATCGATAAATCAATCCAAGACTGTTAAATTTAACTATAGCGTTGACATATTTAAAATAACTATCCTCTAATAAATCTATAAATGTAACTAAATCTTTTACGCAATAATATATTTATAAACCTAACAAAATTAACCAAAAAATACTTTGTTAAAATTTATAAAAAAAATAGGTTTAAATTTTAATGAACTTAAAAATAATAAATTGTGTGAACTCAACTTATCAAAATACGCTTACCTTTTTACATCTAAACAAGGCGATGATAGTGATAAGATTTCCAGGCACGCCAACCATCATATAAATTACACAGCATATACTAGCAAACGTTAAGAGTGCAGGCGAATATCCTTGAAACAGTTCTGTCTCCAATTCATTTCGCCAATCGTGGTTGTTAGCAACTTCCGACACATTCTCCTGATGATAATCATCCAAACTACGGTTTTTGTCTGTTAGACCATTGTTTGCGAAAAATCGATGCATAGCCCAGTCTCTGATCATTGTGAGTTTAAATTTAAGTCATTAAGACATAACATTTAACAAACGATAAGGTTTCATGATAACCTGTAAAAAAAAACCACAAACAAAACATTTTACAACATAAAAAAAAATATTCAATATTATAAAAAAAATTTAAAAAATTATAAGAAATACTACATTTTCAAAATATTTTCAATTAAAAACTCTATTTCTAAAAACGTATTGCATTATTTTGATTTAGTTAAAAATAAATATAATTAAATAAAGAGTCTAGTATAACTTTCTGGTAAATTCGTTGTCTTTTACAAATAATTTTGTAAATCGCAGTAAAAACTATAACAATTTCCAACTAAGCTATAATATAATACATAAACATTTTTATACACATAAACGCAATAAGAGTTTTTCAACTCGAATATTTAAAGTTCTTACGACAGTTTAAACTACTAAAATTTTGAAATCCTGAAAACTTATATTCAAATTACAATCGATAAAGAGGCTTATGAACCTTTCGGATAACTATTACGGCATAAAAAAGTGATTTAAAAAAAAAACTCAAAATACGTAATTAAATATTCAAAATATCTAAAAACTAAGCTATGAATCAAAAACTTTGAAAAAAATGTTAATCTATGTAAAACATTATATTTACTATGTATTATCATTCATTCATTTCAATAAAATATAGATTAGGTATAATTTATACATTATAATAACAAAACATTTATATTTTCCTTCCAAAAAATATTTTAAACAACATATACCTAAAAAAATAAAATATATGTAAAATATTTACTGAGCAAAATAAATATATAAATTTATAGATTTTAACAGTAATACGGTGTGAAAATTAAGTACCTATCTAAACGCGTTTAAAATGAAGAATGTGTTTTAATTATATTAATTGTTCTTCACTATAGTCTAGACATTTTTTTTTTTATAATTAAATAAGTACATATATAATATACATCAAACAAATAATAAATACTATATTATGATTATTAATTTAACGATAATTCATATTATCAAATATTAATGATAAAAAACAACATTAATGAATAATGACCAACCTCCAGTAATATTTATATTGTTACGTAGTTTACAATAAAACAAAGTCATAATAATTTAAAGCAATAAAATTTAGTGTAAGTCAGGTAGGTATGCGAAAATTTATTTTTTAAACATTATAAATTGTGTACCTTCTTTGCATTATATAATTAATCTTCATCACTACGTTCTAAATAATTTTAATTTAACAATAGTTAGGTAAATATATTATACATGATATTGAAAACTATCTATACAGAAACCAACTACAATATACTTTTATCCAATATATTATTTCATATATTTTTTTTTTTTTGATTAAAAGGTGAAAAAAATTAACGGAAACAAAAACATCTATAAAAATAATGTGAATACACACATTTAATATTAAAATATTTAACACTAGTTTAGATGTAGTAATATACATTATGTTATAGCTATGACAAAGTAGGTAAATCAAATATGAAATGTAGATACTATTTTTTTATACATAATACACATCTACATACATTATTATTATGTTTGACAATTAAACTGCTTTGATACCAATGGCAAGTATTATAGTAGTAATTTAACGATGGTAGTAGATTTTTTTTGATAGCAAACTTCTTTGCACTATTGCACTACGTATAGATAAACAACTCGGAATATTTTATAGTAAATAAAAGATTGCAAATGTAAAATAAATAACATTATAATTATTACAACATATAATATATTTATACATATACTTAACGATTGCTAAGTTTTTTTTTATATAATATTAATAAAATTTCACATAGAAAATTCTATGTGCTTGAAAATAATTTTTATTTATTGTATATTCAGAACGAATACGTTTTTGAATTATGTTAGTTAATAATACTTGTTATAATAGATATTATAGCATAAAAGTCTCAAATTATGAGCAATACTAACCAAAAAAATTATATTTTAAACTTTAAATAGGCTTTCTGTACAACGAATATAAAATGTACGATTATGTCAACTTCAAAAAGTCAAAAAAATACATATTATTTACTATACACTTGACATTTTTATAATTTATCAAAAATATTTTAAATTATTTCAATATTCAAATTAAACTTATCATTATATCAGTATACCATTTATATACAATTATATTATTATATTTTTAATATATTTTGCAATTGTTATATACAATTATCATGGTAAATTTAAGGTAAATAAACCTTCTACATATTCTAACTATTTAAATTTACTTTTGTCAACTATGAATGAATTAAAACCCCAATTACACACATCAAACTGTCATTCTATGGTAGATAATATAATATAATATTTTAAAATAATGTACATAGGTACCTACAGATATACGAATACTATGAACATTTCTTAAATACCATGTCAAGATAAAGAAGAAAATGTTAGAGTACATTGTGACAGGATCTCAGAGGAACTCAATTTTATGCAGAATGTAAGACATTATATTTTAAGTGTTATAAACTTATATACTATGGACATTTATTAAAAGGCTAGTACCTATTTATTGTTATTACATGTTATTAAATAATAAAAATTTAATTTAATTTCACAAGCTGTTTATAGGTAATATAAGCA
The DNA here is from genome assembly GCF_002803265.2 of Melanaphis sacchari. Taxonomy (NCBI): domain Eukaryota; kingdom Metazoa; phylum Arthropoda; class Insecta; order Hemiptera; family Aphididae; genus Melanaphis; species Melanaphis sacchari. The sequence goes on from NW_020270704.1 coordinate 173,538, forward strand.
ATAAATTTATCTAAATATTTAACATAATATGCTCAATATATAATTTTCATACAATGAATAAAGTTATTCTTTATTTAAAATATATCTTTAAATTTCTTTAAGTTTAACACATACAATACAATTAAGCTTACTATTTAGTCAGAATGGTAGTATATAAATATTGTTTCGTTTAAAATTATCAAATATTTGATAATCAAACTACATATTATTCAAAATTAAAACCAATTCAACCAACATAATCGTAACTTTATAATATTAAGCATAAAATGATAAAAATTCGTTTAAGAAAATGTTACCATCATAAATTTATTATCAAAATTGACTTGTAATAGTATTAAAAATTCTATAGGATAGTTAATTATTGAATATAAATAAACAATTAAATAAATGTTGTTCAGTAGTAGATTGTTAATGTACCTACAATTTATTTTTAAATTTTAAAATTTTTTTTTTAATTTTCCTATTAAGTTACTAGGAAATTATAAAAAATACTTATTTAAAGTACCATCAGTGTCAATTTTAGATACACAGAAGTATTGTGATAAAAAACTTTTAGACCACTTCTTCTGCTCAAAATACTGTACATATATGTCTAATATTTTATTATTATAAAAAGACAAATTATTGAAAGACTAAAAACAATATTGTTTCTATATTTTTTCAAAATTATAAAATTACTCCAATATTATAAATTAAAATATCTATAATAAATTAAATAATCCACCAAAAAATTGCAGTCATACATTTTTTTTTTTTATATATCAAAAAATTCTTCGACAACAAAAAAGAAAAAAATAATATAATTTTAATGTATTTTCTTATTTTAACTAATTTAGTAATATTACACATACATTTTATTTATTACTATTTGTATATATTTCGTATACTAAAAATGAGTTTTTAAGTAAAAAAAATTGTTGTTTTCTCAAAGAATTTTTTTTAAAAGAATTACTAAGTTTGTTAAGTAGAGTATACTATACATTTTAGTGAATTATTGTATAATTACGTTCTATTATTGGAAAATATAATTCATAACCCAATAGCTACCTAATAGAAATATACTTCCATAAAATCATATACCTAATATACTAATAATTAATAAATAATTAAGAAAACTTAACCTTAAATTTACTTTCTTCCTTATAGATGAATATAATTACAAAATAAACAAAATTAGTCTAATTTTAAATTTGAAACATTATAATTTAAAAAAATATTTCTTTTGAAAAATCTGAACTAAAAAAAGGGGAGCTTTAATTTGCAAGGCAGAAATTTTTATCACCACAGAAACCTTTGAAGAGATACAAAAATCTCAAGAATTTAAGAACATCGTTTTTAAGTACCTATCTATATTTAAAATTCCAAAAATCTGATTTTGAATAACTGCATTACTGAAGAAAAAAGGAGTAAGCATACTTAACTTAATAAATCACTATGTATAATATAACTATTTTTAAATGTTAAAATATTAACTAAGTATAAAATTTAAAGTAATCTCAAGTCGTAAATATAAATAACTTAATACACAAAAAAGAAAGAAATTTATCTATTTTCGTTTTTATCAATTTAAAAAATATATGTTTTTTTAAAAATTAAATTCAATATTACGTATAATGAGATTTTATTTTAGTAAATTTTTGTCAGAAACAGAACTAATTTAAAATTAATGATTTAAACCGTAGTAAAATTATACGTGTATCTAAATATTATACAATATCTGTTTATAATATGTCTCATACGACACTCCCACAATATTTTTACAACTTCGTATATATAATTTTATAATTTAAATAAATTAGATATATTCAAATAATCATTATTAATTTATGATTATTGATTAGATATTGTAAATTACAGTTACTTGGATATAGTTTAAATAAAAACCTCTTTACAATACAGGAAATAATTAAATTTCGCGATTTTAATAATTTAATAAATATATTAAATAGATATTATAACTATTGACCCAATTTACGATACACTTTATTTATTGCCTGTATAATATTTATTTCAACAATTTTTATAATTATTTAGTCATAAAAATATAAATTTAATAAAGTAATCATACATAAAAATTGTAGATATGAAATATGATAAGTATGTATTTACAAATAGAAATACAAATTGATTTATAATTTAATATTATAAATTATAATAACATGCATTATTTAAATTTATAACATGCATAATGAAACTATTGACTTACGTCGTGAGACTTATATAAGGTATTTAATTGTATTGCACTTAAGAAAATTGTATTTTAAATCCAGTACATTTTGATAGAATACAAAATAATGTAAGACTTTTCATGAAATGTTTGATTTTAATAATAAAACAACTACCAAAATATTTTAATAAAAGAGTACCAAGGAAAAACATCGCGTTTGATGTATAAGATTTTGAGACAAAGCCTCGTGAATTGGCAAATGACGTTTGAACCTCGACGGCTGCGGCGTGACTACCATGTGGTCGTAGGGATTGTTCATCGTTCTTGGAAACAGAGGGCAAAGACCCCCCTACCGGAAAAATGCGGCGTTTGCGCACCCCAATAATGAACGAGCTCATACTATAAAAAATGTTAGTAAAGTAAAAAAAATGTGAATGATCTGTTAAAAAAATAAGGAAACAAAAAAAGTTAAACACGAGTGATTTATATCGATATCTTGTTTATTAACTATATATATAAATAAGACAAAAGCATAATATCTTCATTTAATCAACGCTTAGTTATGCCAAATAGTATTGACTTACTCGTAACTATCTTAAATTTAAACCTTAATTTCATAATCGAATTAAGTTATTAACACATAACACTACAACAATGATACATCGTTCTTAGAATAAAAACTAATTATAATAAAAAAAACTATAATAAAATAAAAACCAACTAAAAAGTTTTTTTTTCATAGTTTCATGTTTTATCTTTTATCTTTTAGGTTTTTAATCATTTCAAACATGTATTCTAATTGTGTCGAAATATTTGATGAAATTTTAATTTTAATATTTATGACTGAAGAATTATTCTCAAATAATAAGAAATTTAAAATGTTTAAAAACTAGAAAAACATTTTACTTTTAATATTTCCATGTAAATTATAATTAGATAATAAAACATTAAGCTATTTATAGAAATTTCGAATTTTTATAGTTTGTATTGAATTTTTTTTTCTGTCAAAAACTCTTTAATGTAAAACAAAATTTCTTATAAGTTGTTCTACGAGCAATTTAATTTTATTGAAAATACATAGGCATAATTTTTTTTTATGGTATTTTAAATTAAAATTGGAAGTGTGTGAAAAAATCAAATATGCTATAATTTAAATTAGTGTTATTTAATAGTACCATTTTCAAAATTGAGCTTTTCTCAATTAAAAGTTATTTTAAGGCCTTTTCCCGTGAACTTAATGAAACTTAGTCACTTATAGTTTGATTTTTCTACTAATTTCATATACCTTAAAATTGGATATTGAAAATAAAAATGATAATTTTTTAATTAACGATTAAAAACTATTAAACAGAGTTATTTTATTGTAACTCAAAAATATTAAAATTGAAACTTAAAACATTTTGCCATTACCTAAATTATTTTATAACAACAATGAAATTTGAATTTGAATTCATTTTAACTGTTATACTATTTTTTTTCTATACAATTATACCACATAGATATTCAGTCACACTTGTCTAAGATATTATGTCAATATTCACATTGAAGTAATAAAAAAAAAATTATTATGTAATACATACAATATTTTTAGAAAAATAATAGTTTAACCTTCTGTATTACTAATATAAATAAATTCAAAAATTTCCCAAGAAATAGAAACTAATACACCATTTTCGCACAGAAAAGTTTTTCTGTTTTCATATACAATCATTATTAATATAATTCAAATTTAATAAGTCTATAACACTTAATGAAAATAAACCTATGCTCAAAATGTACTATACTGTATTATTTAGTTTTTTAATTGAAAATTTACAATAATATTAATAATTAACATGAATTTTAAACAATTAAATTTGAGCCAAAGTACATGTATATTGCGTTGTTAGTTCCAAAACCTTCAACATTTGAATTGGAGCCTCATAATTAATTAATAATATTATTTTCAAGGATAATTTTTTTATTATTAAAAACTCTTAATTTGTATGTATAAAAATTTGAAGTATTAAGGATTTTTTACGGTCACTTTTAATTTAAAATAAACTATTCATTATAATTAACAAATGTGAAGTTAGATTTTATTATTTTAAAATAAAAAAAGTAAAAAGCTCTACCCAATATTATTTTAATTTTAATTTTAGTTTATTACCTTGAGTTTTAAACTTTTAATTAAAATTTAGATATACTAATACATAATAATACTATATACATACCTAACAGTTATCATTCATTACAAATATTAAAATCGAAAATCGATTTTTGGTGTTATGTAATTATATTATTTGAAAAAACACATTCACGTCAGAAATTATCACTTAAGTGGATACAAAGTTATAGTAAAGATCGATTTCAAAACATTCGTATTATCACGCGTCTGACAGATGATAGTAATAACACTGCAGGTGACTGCAATTTACGTCTCTTGGGTACCCATATAGTATACAATTACAAGGAAAACTTCGAACCCTTAAAACGTATACTGAAAATTGGAACATTGAGGTTAAACCACAATTAATCAGCGTTATAACTAGAGCGCGGATTTATATACATTAAAAACCAACTAAATATGCACTAAAAAATCTTAAATATGCATAAATATATGCACTGAAATGTTAAAATATGCACGAAAAATAAAAAAAAAATATGGTAAAAAAATTATTTTTTTAGAATAGTGAAATAATATTAGTATCCAATTACTGACAAAATCGATATTTTCTTATCTTAATAAGATTAATCTAAATATTTTATTTTCCCAATTATTGATCTAAGATCATATTTGGAATAACCGTTTATACTTATTAATTTATTTTGATATTAATCGAAACTATGCAAATAAAATTTTTTTTTTCTTATATTATAATAAACTATATAGAATAAATTTAAAAAATGTCTAAAAAAAAAAAAAATATGCATTAAAAGATGAAATATGATATTAAAATCTTAAAATAAGCCCTTAAAATAGAAAAATATCGAAACGTACAAAAATATGCACTAGAAAAGTTTAATTTTTTAAATCGTTGTGTCGTAAAACAAATTTTGTGCTCACTTACCATACCATACGATCAATCAGAATAAATGTGCAAATGCATATAAATCACGCTTTAGTTATAAATTATAAGTTATATATTGACACTTCCTATTAATTCAAAAATCTATTACCACTAGGTACATATTTAATATGATGAAAAATTATTATTTTGTTATAACTCGATTACTATTATTAATAGTATTCGAGTCATTCTTAACTTTTTAGTTGACTACTAAACATATTTTTTTTTTAAGTAGCAGTGATTATAGAAATCTAATAAATGATAATTTCCTCATCGCCAAAAGTGTTAATCTAGTAAACATACAGTTTAATGCATTGATAATATTTAATTTTACTATGACTCGGGGAAATAGTAATAATACGTTTTTTCTATACAAACAACAGCTATAAATTTAAAGCACCTATACAAAAAAATTTTAATACAATTACTTCAAATTTGTAAATTTAATATTTTTTAAATACCTGTATAATTTTTAAAGAATATAAAATAATAATTTATCATTCTGAATTATTAAATAAATTGCGTTGCTTACCAAACTCTTGATTCACTTAGGCATATATGAATTATAAGCTATATCAAAGTTTATGTATGTGACATATGTGAGAAAATCGTTCTCTAAGTCGACAGTGCGTAATTAATTGTATTAGGAGGTTCTGGATAATTAACCTAATCTCATCGTCACTAAATAATTATACTCTGGTTAAGTTTTGTTTTTGAAAACTATCGTCAGACATAAACACACTTATATAATAGTTAATAATGAAAGCAATTAGAATCGACTAGTCAAAAACATAATACTATTGATTTTAAACTAACAACTATAAATTTATACTAAGTTAGGTATAATATAAAAACTTTTAAATAACTAAATTTAAATAAAATTATATATTTATACATATACAACAATTTTAACTACCTATAATGATAAAATAATTAAGTTAACAAATCAGACTTAATTAAACTAGCTGTTTTACACATGATAAATAAACGAACAATTTTCCGAAAGTGTCAAAAAAATATTAAGGTCCATGTGTTATTTTACTTAATTGTAAATAATATATTAATAAAAGAATTGACCAAACACAAAATAATAGGTAAAATATTATTCTAGTTATTTACTAGTTACTTAATTGTATTTTTACAATATTCTAGTGAATTATAAAAAAAGTCGCTGTTATTAATGAGAAATAATGTACTTTTGGGTAATTGTACTAGTTGACAGCACTAACTGTGTAAAAATATTAATAGGTATACTACAGTTAAATTTTTAAGCAATTGAATAAAATATGGAAGATACATGCTATTACGATCATACAATAATTGATTCAAGTTGAGATATAGACATAGGAATTTCACCTTTGATTAACTCTAAGTATTATCTACAATCTATATTATAGTTATGGTCATAAATATACGTAAGTATACACAATTATTGAATCATTTATTAATATTATTTTTTTTTTAAGTGAAGAAATAGGTAAAATGTCTGATGTAAAATTAAAGTAAAGTGAATCTCATCATTGAATATGTCACTATAATGGGTATGTTACTCGTAAATTTGAATGCAGTAATAAATAATTGGGTACGAAAACAATTCTGAACGGAGACGATTTGTTGACCTTTATTATAGGTATGTAAATTTTACTATATGATAGGTATAATAATAATACCATCATAGGTATTTATTTTACTATAATTATATCGATAAAAAAAAAATATAAAATTAATATAAATATTTTAAAATAGTCATTGTGTACCTATAGTAAAATAAAATTGTATACGTAAAAATTTTAAATTTCAACAGAATGTTTTTAAATTAAAACAAAATAACTTAAATCTTTATTTTTTTATTTGAATATCCAAATCCATCAAAACTTTAATATCTGTATAAAAAACAATTGTGACAGTAAAATTTTTAGGTTTCAGTAAGAACTACTATAAATAACCTTATATTAAATTTTAAAGTTTTAACTATAAAATTGGACATTTTATACATTTTTAACTACAAAATAATTTACAAATTTTCGCGAATTTAATAAGTTTTGTCAGCATTTGATTTTAAAAACGCTCATTAAATAAATTATGTCTATGTATTTGAAATACTTAAAAATAGTAAAAGTCATTAGTTGTATGAAATCCCCTAATTGATTTTCATCAACACTAAAAAATAAGTTAAAATCGTATAATTTTTTCTAAAAACACAAAAATAAAACACATTATTGTAAAATTAACAAATTTTGAATCTAAAATATTAAAATTAAAACTAAAATAGCAATAACTTTTAAAATTACTCTGAACTACTTGATTTAAAAAAAAATCAACAAAAAAACCTAAAAAAATAATACAATAAAGTATGCAATGTTTATTATAATAGATATAAATATTAAATCATTATAGAACAAAACAAATATTAATGAAACTTCAACCAGAGTTAAAACTATTGGGCATCATAATATTATATACTCAATTAATGTTGACAAATTATAAGGGAAAACATTTTTTTAATAAATCTATTGGTTATTATTAAATGGTGTGTAGTACAATATTAAATCGAATATTGGCATATGTACATTATTTTTGTCCAATAGTCTCCCTTTCAGCTATCAATAAAAGCCATTAGTTTAAAAATCAGATAGTTAATGGTTTATTTTTGAAATAAACACTGTTATTGTGCATTTTAATGTATTATTACGTATCATACAAATTGCAGCCTGTTGACAACGTATAATATAAATGGTAATAATAATGGTAGGGGAAATCCCTGTTGTGTTTTACGTTGCGTCAACTATACAATAATGTTGGATCACCGCACTTTATTGCCAATTAGACTTTACTACGTAAGTGATAGCTTAGTTTTTATGCTGTTTGGACATACGAAAAATTCAATGATTCTGTAATGGATAAACCATGTGAAAATCAGATTATTAAACGAGAATCGTTACCAAAAAAAAATGAAAAATATCAACTAAGGTTAGTATTTTAGTTTTTAATCTAAAACATATTATAACTACCGTATTTAAATAATAATACCATAATAAGGTAATTTTGTTATCTTTATTTTATAAATGTTTGTAGTATCAGTAAATTTTAAATTTACAGTAAGCATAATACGTATATGCAGTTAAAATATATAATATGATTGATTACTTGACAATTGCAGTGATTTAATGGTGAAATTGTATTCATTTACCAGTTTAAAGAGATATCTATAACTTTTTTTAAATAATAGAATAAGTATATTAATTTTTAAGAAAAAACTGGAAAGTTGACTCTGTTACATAACAAGTTTCGACCATGCCTTATTATTAAGTAATTCAATATTATAAACGTGTGAAGTTGAATTATATGATAAATTATTGCACATGAAAAACAACTTTTAAGAATTTTTAGTTCAGATTATCTATATTTTATTATTTATTAATATTTTTTTTTTATAAATATTAGCTTAGGTGCCGTACATAATACTTTATAGACAACAAAATATTATATTTTATATAATTATACTAACAATTATTATACGAAAATAAAAATAAAATAAAGGTATAACTCACGAAACTCCTATGATTTAAGTGGTCGGCCTCGATGACCACCACCGAAAAGAATATATACCAATAATTGTTGAGAACTGCCTAAAAAAGAGGTGACCATACAAAATGTAAATCTTTGAGCCGTATTTAAAACGTATGTGAGTTTTACGCCAGAAGTCAGTTTACAATATGTCAAAAAAAGCTACTACAAATTGACGAAGTCCCAACAGACACAGAAGTGGCGTTACGAACAGTCGTAAAAGAACAGTCGACAGGAACTGGCCAAGGATTTTTAAAATACGTTTGTAAGACCAAGTTTCAAAATAAAAAGTGCATTTGTCTTAAAAAATAACGTTTTATGCACATCAAAATGTCATTTTTTAACAACATGTTGTAATAAGTAACTATAATAATATATATATACACAATATAATAACATTAAATAATTTGTTTTTTACTTTTCTCAAAAAAAAAATTGGAATTTTACATAATGCCTAGCTATTTAAAAAAATACCCAAGTTATATATAAAATAATATTGAAAGTCCTATGTCTTATTTACATTGACTAAAACCGGTTGGCAATATGCATAATACCTAGTCATTTTGCAAAATGCCTGAATTATCCATAATGCCGGTAATATATATATTAGTTACAATCAAATAACTAAAATCATTTTTTCTTATTTTTCTTATCGTCAAAAAAATGAAATTAAAATTTCGATAAAAAAAAATAAATAAATGTTATACCTAATTATATTTTTAAGATATTAAGATTTTCATAAGACAAATTAAAAATAATAATTAAAAACAAATAAAAATATGTTATATTAGATTAGCTTGAAGTCTTAGTTAATAAGATTGAACATTTTAAATAATTTTAACTATATTTCCAAATTTAAATCATGTCTAAAAAATGTTAATAAAAATATTTCATAAAAAATTAAAGTCTAGTTAGTTAATTTTTCAATTAAGATAAAAAACTGTTGTCTAAAAATGACAATTTTTATAATTTTCTTGAAGTCACTTTCAAGTTTTAAGGTTTAAAGTTTAAACATTCTTACTATTTCAAAAAATGATAACAGACTAAATAATAATTTAAAAAAATACATAAACGAATAACAATTTAAAAAAATTGACATTGAATATATCTGATCATTATATCTAAACTTCAGAATATTAAAACAATTTTCAAATAAAATCATACTGATTTAAAAATAATATTTTTTTACCTACTTTAATTTAAAATTTTTTTTTTTAATCATAACTTTGATAAAGTTAACAGTGTTTGAAGCTTTTATAGAGCAACAACGATTACACAATTAAGTACAATATTGCAGTATCATGTTTAATTAATATGTTCTACTATAAATTATCAACTAATAATCTTTAATTTCCATATTGAAGACATTTTGAGTAAATTTGTAAAATTACTCATCTTGTACATTATTATGGATTAATTGTTTATTAATTTATTTTAAATTTAACGTTATTTGTGGTGTGCTTTATAATATAATAATGAACTTCTTTATAAATTGAAACGCTTAAGCTTATTTTCGTTAAAAACCATACTATATTCAATAATAACAAAAAATAACTAAATGAAATAAAAAAGATCATGATATACATATGTAACACGAGAGATTTAGAAACATTAAAGCGTATATTTTTATAATAATTTAAACTAAATTACTTTTTCAAGTATAATTATTGAATTATGCATCACAATTTTTTTAAATCAATAACAATTTTAATTCTTTCTATTTATTACATCACCAAATTTTGTTGTTTGTTAAAAAACGAAAAACAATATTTAAAACGAATATTAGATGCATAAATAAAATGAGTTTCACTCCCGAATATTTTTAATTACATAAGACCAAAAACTTAACATTATTTTTCTATATATACACAAACAATATGCCTAATACAAGACTTTATTCTTTATTAACTATTGTCATTATATTTTATCAAATACCTACCTTAATAAAATTAAGGCTAATATAATTCCTGAAAATATTAAAATAATTATGTCCTCCATATGACATCCGTCATAAATAAAAGCAATAAATAAATGTGTGTGTATGTCCCTTTAAATAATATTTTTCCCACATTGAGTTTGTCACCTCTATGTTACTCCTCACTGTATAAAATGAACCCATCAACAAATTAACGAGACACCCTAATCTATTTCATAGCCTATTTTAATCGTGTATATAGAGAAGCTTTGTAATTGACTAAAATAAGAACATTAGTTCAAAAAATTAAACTAACAGTAACTCTATACAGCTTAAAATTTAAAATATTCACAAATAAATATTTGCACAATAATCATTTCAAATTAATAATCTAATATTACAATAGTACGTATATTATGATTATTTTAGTTTTTCAAATATTTTATGATAATCAAAAAAATAAATATAAAACACAGGGTACCATATATACATAATATATATATACTATTTATAATAATTAGGTGCTTAATATTTTAATATTTTAGTTTTTAATATCCATAAATAAATTTATCATTAATTATTATTGCATCAGCTATTTAAAAAAAAAAATTTAAGTTTGATTAATAGACGAAAAATCCTAAAACCACTTAAAGATCACTTTTTGACATGCAATAATATTTACTTAACAATGTAATATGAAACACATAATATTATATAGATACGTCTTTCCCTGTGAGCTGTAGTATACCCAAAACCATACCTTGTCCAATGAGGGAGAATAGTTTTTTTTTAATGTTTAGACCCCTCCTTATTAGTCTTATTGAAAACTGAACATTGCCCGCATGTTTAAATGTCGATTAAAACTGATGAAATAAATGGCTATTAAAGATAATTTCTATATAGTGTCGACTATACATAGCAACAATGTGGACATACTACAGTGAACGTTTGTACCTAAATGTCTAAATGTTTATAAAATTCGTCAACATTATTTTTTTTTAACTATGAATAGTGAATATTATGTCTCAAGTTGGAACAATTGAATATTTTACAAAATATCATGTAAGTAACTGACACTTGATGAAAATATAATTGTATTTTATATTTTCACATTAAATAATCATAACATGTATTATTGTATTAACCAATACAACATACCTAAATACATTTTATAAACGTACAATTTGAAAATTCAAATTTAAAACATATTTTATTTAGTTTTAAATAATATACACATGAAATTTTCAAAAGCAGAAAATCAAATTAATTTTAAAACAAAAAAAAAATTATATTTTAATATTTATTTATTTTTTAATCACATCTATCAACTTTTTAATTTAAAATAATAATTTTTCAGTGTTATATATTGTAGAACTATTATTTAAATTTGTGTTGTTTTATTATTTTAATTTATAATAAATATTATATACTACGTATACTTATAATATTAGTAAAAAACTAGATTTGAATACATTAATTTATCATTGATAAATAACTAATATAAATTATTTTAATGCATAACTTAAATGGGGAGGAAACTCCGATCAGAATCTTTTTTTTTTATAATGAAAAAAATAATATAATAGTTCGCTATTCTACAATGAGTTTATAGTGAAAAAATTCGATTGAACACATTACTTGTATTCCATGTTTCTCTTTATATTCAGTTAACATTTTTTATCATTAATCAAATATTACAATAAGGATTTTATTTTGTATAAAATAATAAAATTATAGGTTGGAGTTCATAGTCAAAACATAGGTTTGTTGTCATTATATAAATAAATACCTTCATTATATTGCCAACATAGGTTAAAATTACTTATATACTTAATTATTATCAACTAAAATATAATAAATAATAATATTAATTAACAATTTTTATTTTTATGGAAAATTAATGATGGGTGCAGATTACATTTACTAAAAAGATATCATAATATTAGGCTAAAAAAACAGGTGTCTCATAAAGACATTGCGTAACAATTTATCGTGAAGAAGTTCATCGTGATAACTTTCCCCATGGCTCATACAATTTTAACTTATTATTTTATTAAAAATAAAAATTATTTAATTAAAATTATTTATTCTACGAAATATACTAAAACACTAACAATTGTTATTTTATTAAAAGTAAATCCAAAAGAAGATATATCTATACAAACATGCTAACTGTACTGAACAATTTGAAAATTATTTTGGTTGTAAAACGTTTACGGTTAACTTCGAATTAATAACTTCACAAAATACAATAAAATCAATTTTTCTAAGGTTTTTCCTGACAATACTGTTTAGTGGAGAAAATTCTTTAATATTTAACAAGCATGGTAGTTGGTGGATGGTGATATCCAGTTTGTTCGAATTGATATTTGAAAATCAGAATTTGAAAATTCGGTATATATTTTTTAATAATCAGGAAAAACTAATAATTAACAATGAAAAACATGCAACATCAATTTTTGACCAAATTTATTTTGCTTTATTTATGTTATTGTACCGATATTACAGAAAAAAATAATAATAATAACGTAAAATTTTTAAAACCTCTTAATTTTATCATTTCCTATATTTTGGCTTTTTTGTTGTTTATAGACATTTAAAATAATTGTCAACCTTTTAAAGTATGTTTCAATTTATATTATTAAAAATTTTGTGTCTCAGTCAAATACAATAACATTATTGTCATTACACTAGTTAAAAATATCTTAAATAAATCAGCGCGATTTCTTTATTTGAGTATTTTAAGTTCAAATTTTAATAAAATGTTATATTTAAACATAAAATAATAATTTTATCTACGTCATTTTTATTCAAAAACTATTTATCTTAAAGCATTGAAATTATTTTCTAAACCTAAAATATTTAGGATAATTTCAAGCTACTTAAATATATCTTAAATCGGTTTGCACTAATAGTACATTGGTATTGACTCAAAATTAAGATATGATCAAATATTACAATAGTTATAATATAATATACTCTATTGTTCACCAATAATAAGTCTAAATTTTAATATTGTAATAGGAAAGTAAATTACTAAAAGTGTTATGATTTCATTATTATAAAATAACCTAAAAAATAAAGGCCAACATAAAACCTGTTCGAGGTGCCTCCGCAGTTCAGAATCGTTTTTCGTGTACAACTATTACAAAATACCTACTTAATAATTTTCCGTTGTAAAAATTAAATTAAATTGATAATAAAATTATCCCTGATAAATTGCCACATGATGAATGAAATATGATAAATTAACGCATATGCAACACGTAACTAATCTAAATTCATTCCAAATTATTCATTTCGGATTATAATTTATAGTTATACATTTAAGAATTTTCAATGTTTTCATCAATATAACAAATTATTAAAAGCTAAAAGTCAATTTTATTTAATGTTAAACTTTAATGCCTTAATGATTAAAACGTGCCTACATTAATGTTTTAATTTTAAAAATCCCTTCAATACCAATATACTTATTATGGACATCATATTATATCGTTGTCAACTGTATAAAAAATGTATTATGTTTGTTTTTCTATATAATAATTATTATTGTGTATTATTTATATGTGTTAATGACAAATTAAATACGGTAAATTAAAATACAAAAAATATTTTCATAATTTAACTAATGTATTAAAAAATAATGTAACTTTATTTTTATTTTAGATTAAAAATTATGAAATTTATATATACTTTTATTGAATACATTATTAAGTGATTATAATTCATTTCAATGTCAAGCTCAAACCAATCAGTGGGATTTGAACTGTAAGTAAATATTCAATTTGTCTATTTGTTATCATTAAGGTATATTTATAGAAAATTGTTTTTTTTTTTTTTAGATGGCTAAAAGAAAACCCAAACATTATGTACGCTGCAGCGTTCATGACGTTACTTATTATGTGTATTGGAATTGTAGGTAATAGCTTAACTATATTAGTAATACTAAAAAGTCCACGGATTCGAAATGTAGCTTCTACTTTTATCATCAGGTAATGAATGAAAATTAATAACTATCGATTAATACTATATGAATTCAAGCATTAAGTAACTGAACACTAAGTATTATAAATTCAATATCTAGAACCAGTATGATAGCAAACTGATACTAAGTATCCACTTTTATATCTCCTGTTTTCAGGCACCTATAACACTGCTCTATAAATATATTTATTAGTGTCTTAAGGGGTATTATTTTATTTATTTTAAGTTTATATGCTACATTTAAAATAAGCTATATGACCAATATGTTTGTTCATCATAACTTCAATACCATATCGGTATATAAATACAAATTTCCTTTTATAAAAAAAAAGTATTTTATAATAGTTTTTGAATATAAGTGGCTCTTAGAGATGCTTTATATAAACTGAATAGGTATTCAATTTCTTTTTTATATTATTTTGTATCAAACGTTTATTTTATTTCATATAGTATTCAATTAATATTACATTAATACCTTATTATTAACGAGCACATGTTGTTCAAATGTATTCACGGATTTTTAATGTTTTTTTTTTACACTTACAAATTTGTTACGATATTAAACTCGGTAATAATATTATAATAACTTACTATATTATTCGTACTTAACTTTAAGCTCATAATTTATGATTCATAACTTATTTGAAAAATATTAACTAGTAACTTAGTATATTTATGCAGTAGTGTATTTTCTGTTATCCTTATTTAATTCATACGAGTATTATTTTATTATTATTTTTAATGATCTTTTGTTCATACTTTATTTTTTATTTAATATTAGGTTGTATATGAGTTATTATTTCACTCTTATAATATTATACTCTATTTATATAACAATCTATTTAATCTATAATACATTAACCTATCTTAAATATCATATTTAACTGAACGATTTTAATAAATGAGTCGCTTTGTTAATTTCTATAGCCTAGGCGCAGCTGATTTGTTATTTTGCATAACTGTATTGCCATTCAATGCTTCACGATTTTTAAATATTAACTGGGTACAATACCCACAATTATGTTCAATTGTCCCGTTTTTACAGTACGGAAATATTGGAGTGTCACTGCTTTTTATTACTATGATCACTATAAATAGGTAAGTAAATATAAATAATAAATAGGTAAATTCACATTTTAATATTTAAAATTTTTATTTTAATAATTTTTTACTTATATAAGTTTAATATAATTGTCTGAACAATATTTTTTAAATATTAACTAATGCGAATAATTTTTTATTTTTTTTTTTTAAATTATACGGTATTTTATTATTTGTATAGATATTTAAAATCCTAATGATATTTTTCATACATTACAAATGTTTAAGTGTATAATATATTATGTAAAAACTAATTAACTAAAAATAGTAGGTAATTACTATCTCCTTACAAAATAAATTGAAAAATGTAAGTTAAATTTACTTAACGTGTGTTAAACTGTCAACAAACTATTTATTTATAATACAGACTAATTTTCGTCAAATCAACCATCATCCTTGTTAGTTTTTAATGAATTAATAGGTGATGATTAATGCGATAATTGTTAATATATCCAATTATAATTAAAATTGTAATTTATTTATTTATATAAAATTTAAAAGAAATCCACATACTGTATACTGTACATTATATACATTGAATTATGTTAGACGTTCGTCTGCGTTCGTCTGCGTGGTGTGTTATGAACTATGACTATACGTTTGAAAAATAAATTAACACATTTGAAAATGACTAATCTAAGATCTGTTTGTTATAAATTATAATGTATTTTAAAATATTTAAAAAATTTAAGTTATATATTAAAATACCTTGATTGTCTTAAGAAAAAAATAAAGAAAGAAAAAAAGGAAGAAAATAAAATTAGACGACTCTAAGCTTCCGGAATCACTAACCAAATTGCTTTATCGGGACCCCATCTATCCCCGCCAACATCAAATATTCATTTACTACTATTCTACTCAACCAAATGTAATACTTCATAAAATTATAACTGCAGTTAATATACTATCATATTTTTTGTAATTTTAAAATAAAAATTATATGTAAATCCATCTCAATGATCACTGTTATTAAGGAATATCTTCGATCAAAAAAAAATAATAGTAAAATAATTGAAATTCATTTAAATTAAAATAAATTAAATAGAAAAAAATAATACTAGTTTAATATTATATTGAATTTAAAAAAAAAATATGATACATTTTTTTTTTAATTAAATATTATAGTTCATGATAGAGTTATTTTTAATACATATTTTTTACTGATGTTAATATTTTCAAAAAATAAAAATAAATTAATACATTTATTTACCTATAATTAATCATTAAAATTAATTCATTTTATAATATAAATGACCTAATTAAATAAATCAATATTCTAGATAGGATACTCGTACATTAAAGCTCACGTGTTTGACGACAGGAATATTGGAGGTTAAGTTAGTTGTGTCCCAGATGATAGAGTCAGTAGAAAGCAATTAATATTTTAGGTAATGATACAGCCCGTTGACAAAATTTTTGCATTTCAGGGGTAGGGTGGGGGAATATTATATGATTATCAAGAGACCTGTGATAATAACTAAAATAAAATACAATGTGGCAAAACGTTGCTCACGTCGAAAAATCAGGAACAGTGGATAGACAATATAGATTAAAGACAGAATCCTAAATACAGAGTGTTCCAAAATGATTCATCCGATTACGAACTGATATAGTTCGGCAACGGTTAATCGCAGGTTAATGACCAATGTATTAATGGAAAGATTAGATAACTAAGTTAATTTTAAGTTATCTAGTTGTTAAATTCGGCACCGTAATCGTTAGTGACGTAACTTAATTAGTTGTTATCGAAATGTCGACCGAGCAACAAAAAGCGTTTTGTGTGCTCCGCTTTGAGAAGTTTTTTTTTTTTTTTTTTTTTTTCTCTGGGGTTACATAAAAAGCATTGTTTATGTACCTCCCCTTCCAAAAGATCTTGACGAATTGAAAAGTCGCATTACAGGCGCCATCAACTTGGTTACAGTCGACATGCTTCAACA
Source organism: Melanaphis sacchari (assembly GCF_002803265.2). Lineage (NCBI taxonomy): Eukaryota > Metazoa > Arthropoda > Insecta > Hemiptera > Aphididae > Melanaphis > Melanaphis sacchari. The sequence continues at coordinate 191,262 of NW_020270704.1, forward strand.
GGTTTATGAGGAATTTGAATATCGCTTAGATGTGTGTTGTGCAAGTAAGGGGGGTCACATTGAACATTTATAAGCATTGTACCTAAAACTTAAAATAATCCATCAAAATTTAAAATTAATTCTAACATGATTAATCAAATTTTACAATAAATATGATTTTTTTAAATCGGATGAATCATTTTGGAACACCCTGTATATTCTAATACTAACATTATTATACATAATATACAAACGTTGTAACAATAATAAACTATAAAAGCAATACGAAAATATATGAATAAACGTACGAATTTTAACAACAACAAATTGTATTCATTGTTAATAATGAGATATTTTAATAAATCAAGATTCATGAGGGGGAAATGAATATAATATTTTAATATTTTTTTGAATATTACTCTATAAACTATTTCAATAGTTAAGATATATTATTACTTATAATATAAATGTAAAAGCAATATTAATAATTTTGAATAACACTTTATTGGATAACTGAGATTTAGTTTGCAATATAATATTCTATAATATATTAAATGATTATTTTAAAGCAACACACAGTATATCAAAACTTATTAAAATTTATATAAAAATACTTTTTTTTACATAACCCATTTCAAGTCATAATAAATCGAAATTTTTGAAAAAAAATATATTTTTATGCCTAAATTAAATAGTTTTTGCGTGTATTTAAAAAAATATTAGAATAGAGTAGTCAAACATTATGCAAGGTACTATTGTACCATTTCACTAATAAAAACTTTAAAATACTATTATAGTATAGAATACTACTATGATTAACACCTCTTTCGGAATTTGATTTTTGTAAATCGAAATTTTCAGACAATTTTTTTGTTTGAAATACGAAATTAAAATGTATATTGTTATTCAAAAAATTAAAAATTTGAGAAAAAGTATAATAACACGAAAAAGGGAAAAAAAATATTTATTTATTTCTATTAAGCTGGTACGATTCGAAATAATTAACAATTAAGTACTACTAAAAGTACTGAATTCTAGTTGGGTCTCGAATTCAAAATGTCAATACTAATGGATCCGGAATTTTTTCAACAAGTTTTAAATTTTACTAACATTTTATTTTCCATTTTAACAGGCATCTATTAGGATTTAGAACTGTCTATTAACCACAGATATGTAGTTAAAAATGGTTTTTTACCTATTTTATTATTATTATTATTATATATTATTTTGAATTAAGTTTGTCGTTTTCAACAGATAACATCCAAAAAGTTTGAATATAAATGTTTTTTTTTTGTTTATTTGGAAGTCGATAATAGATAAGAATTTAGTAATTATTATAAATTGCTTATATTGTAAGCATTTTCATAAATATTTCAGGACAACTTTTGAATGTTTAATCTAAGTAATACGTGCAACTGTTACATAAAATTACTTAAAAATTTGGTATTTAACTAGTATACCACCTGTGGTTAGCCCATATTACTCGGAACTCAACTCAGATTCACCGGCTTAAAGATTTAATCAGCATATTATACTACAAATTAAATTTCAATTGTACAATTTTAGTTTTTATCATGTATTCAATAAAAAAAGTATTTATTTTAGGTATATAATGATCGTTCATTCAAGCTTATATAGTATAGTATATCGTCCAATATGGATAACTTTTATGATAATGCTTTGTCTAATTATTTCGTTTGGCATGCTGGTACCTACCCTTTTAAGTAAATGGGGTATGTATTTATAGTAATATAATAAATTTCCTACTTAAATTATAATATTTTACAAATATATTTTTTAAGGTAAATTTGAATATGATCCAAAGTTAGGTACATGTTCAATAGTATCTGATGAATTTGGTCAATCTTCGAAATCTGCTCTTTTAATCACTGGGTTCATCATACCATGTATTGTAATTATTTGCTGTTACACTGGTATATTTTTGGTTGTTCGTAAGTAAGTAAAATCAAATACAAATTAAGTTTTATATAATAAATCAAACCAAAGCTCATCTTCAACTACTGAATAGGTACCTACATACAATTTACAGTCGATTAAGAATGAAAATATTTAATTAATATTTTAAAATACTAGTCAATTTACCATAACATTACACAATTTTTATGATTTTATTAGAATATTATATATTCATTGAAAAACTAAAACACAACTTAACCCTTAAGAATTTTATTAAATATATTTTGATATTTATTACACGCTAATACATTTACAGTGAGACGAATCCGTTACTATATGTTTATATTTTTTACAAATTATTCAACAAATATTCTTTAGTTTTCTATACATTATGAGAAACTTTATAGAAAAATTATCTCTTATTTACCATATTTTATATCATTCAAATAGCCAAATTAAACTTTTTGAAAGCACACCGTTAGTATAAATACCTGAACATTAATATTGTGGTGCTATTTATATGGCTATTTTATTATGTTGAAAACAAACTAACGACATGCATCGACAAATATTTTTTGAATATATTAATGATTATATTATAAATGAATAAAATACCTATGTTATATATTTGTATACGTAACCTTTTTTATTTTACCAAGCTATAATATCTAAGAGTAAACAATTTATTTTAAATAATATTGTATCAGAACTAACTAGCAAAAAAATTAGCGTTATTAAAATTTTAAATATTTCCAAAAAAAAAAAAAACGTTAATTAACATTGGTTTTTTTGTAAAAGGTTTATAGTAAAATAAACTATTTTTTTTTAATTATAATACATCTTTGAATTTAAAAAAAAAGAACCTAAGCCAATAATAGTTAAATAAAAATCAAAAAATCAAATAGATTGTTTATTGTTATAAAACTGCAATAGAAATGTCTAGTACAAAATCTAAAAAAAACTAAATTTATATAAATTGTTATTTAATGCAAGTAGTACATAGGTACATAATATTAAATTATTATTTTTAATGTTACTTAGTTTATATTTAATTTCAGTTCAGAAAAACGAATGCAAAGACATCAAACATCCACCCAAAGTGATCCAACAGCAACACATATGCAGTCCATAAGAAGAAAACTTAGTGAATGGAGGATAACTAAAATGGTGTTGGCTATATTTTTATCTTTTGTACTTTGCTACTTACCAATTACAATTACAAAAACTTTAGATCCAAGTGTTCAATACCCAGGTATATATTATTAAGTAATATCTATAAAATAAATTAAAATATAAAATTGATAACAGAATAATTTCATTGACTTGGATTTTCTGTTCTCTAGCACAATCTTAATTGGAACTATGCAAAATTATATTTATATTATAATATGTACCTATATCCTGTACTATCACCGTAAAGAACAGTATCAAATATATTTAAAATTACTTTACAATTATACACATATAAATCTATGAAATCTCTTTGATTATAATATATTATTATATATAATACCTTAATTTTTAAACATATGATTTGGATAAAATATTTCAATAGATGCGTATAATAAATACCTCTAATAACGAGGTTATTTTCCTAAATAGGTAATACCACTTATCAGTTAAATATGTAATAATTTATAAATATTCAATAAGTAAAATTTAATTTTAGTTATATTATTATTTTTTATGGAGATATAAGTATAGTACGTGTTACATATTTTTTAATACATATACTATTAATATAAGGCCTAAGTATAGTACATTAGTACATAATATGAATATAAAAATGTAAATAGTAGGTACACATCTTACAAAAAATTAACCTCACAATTTTCAACTATTAAAAAATATTTTACTATGAAATAGTTCTATTTTTAAACATTTTACAAAATAAAGATTAAGTAGTACATACTACATAGTAAGTGATATTACTTTCACAAAATCAACATTTTTGTTTTCAAAAATAGTGATTATTTAAACTATATAAAGTAGAAGGTAAGATTTAGGTTTCCCTTTATGAATTTTATGTATAAAAATGTATTCCACGCATTTTACTTTTTTAATAATCACTATTACCATTTATTCGTGTATATTTTGTATTGATACTTAACGGATATACATATTATTAATGTACCATTCACATCCTCAAATTAATTTTAACGCAAAAATTCAATAGAAAAAACCCCGAGAAAGTCGCTTTACTTATAAAAAATGTCGAGTGTACTTCGTCATTGAATAGGTCATTATGATGAATATATTAAACTTGAATTAAATGATAAATCATTATATACGTAAATCTAGACGGATGTAATCTCCTATATTTCTAAGAATATTTTATTATATTTAGTACTTATTTTAATATTAAAAATAATCAAAAGATAAATTAAGATGAATTTCTGTATCTATAAATTATATTATGCAGAACTATAAAACCTAATATCATGTTTTCTATTTTATTTAGCTGTTCTTTTGATTGCATATATTATGATTTACGCATCAGCATGCTTCAATCCAATTATATACGTCATAATGAATAAACAATATAGAAAAGCATTTAAATCAGTTTTAAATTTTGGATGTTGTGAAAAAGCTACAAAACGAGTACCTGTTTTGAGATCTATATCGAAACGTCTACAACCACACGGTAAATTGATATCATCAACTGTCATGCAAACATTACAAACAATAAGCCCGGGTTAAGAGAGAATATCTTAACATATTGAATTTTTTAAGAGTCACAAACTTTGCAATAGGTACATTTTTTTAAATATCGCTTAAAATTAAAATTGAAAACTAATATTGAATTGATTCATAAAAAAATAACTTTAAAAAATAGAGCACTAATAATATACATATATTGTTCATTGTTTCTTGGGATTTAATATTATTATTATTTATTATTTTGCTAAATATCTTAACTTTTAATAATATTAGATTGAAAACAAATGTATACAAATATATTTAACTATTTTAAATTAAAATTTTTTCACTGAAAATCGCTTTCCAAATTCAAAAAAAAAATAATTAATTCAGAATCAGTCATCAAGACTACTCTCATCATAAATTATAATATTTGACATCCAAAAATAAATTTGCGAAACAAAAAAAAAGATTGGATTCAATACGCACTGTTTTGATATATTTTAAATAAAACTAAATATTATTAAAAGATTATTTGTCTCATATAGACTATACATATAATGTCTTAATCCGGGCTTGCATGCGAAATGTGCAAATACAATCAGCTCATTTATTACAAAAAAATATAATATTATTAAACCATATTTAATGTTATTTAATTCATGATATTACATCAAAATAAATTGTTAAGAATGTCTAAGTTTGGATCATGGTCGTTTGAGCAATGGGTGTAATAATTTTTTCCAAAAAATAAAGTCTATTTAGGCGAGTGGATTTTTTTCTGTGTAAATGATATACACGTATAATTTTATTTTATTAATTATTTTAATTTTATATACCTAAGTAATAAAATACAGCTATATTCACATTTAAAAAAATATATAAATATAAACGGGCGTCATTAATTTGGACGAATGACCCAAAATTTATTTGAGTAGAACATATATTATTGGGACGATAAAGTAAAAGATCATTTGGGAGAATTTATAAAATAATGAATAATATACCTATAGTTAGTAAAAACAAATGTGTGTGCCATATATGTAAGTCTAACTTATAAATATATAACTGTATGTAACTAATATGTATGTTGCGAGGGAGGTAACATGTCTATTCAACAATTTTTATACTTCATATATATTTTTAACCGTACCAGTTTAAGTTAACTGAAAGTCAAAAAATGAGGAAAAATTTTATATTAGTTCATATTAATTTCACTTCAGTGATATACGAGTATATAAATTCACCCTAACGAAATATTAGACATATTAGGAGGCTGTGTAAATTGCATCCAAATAATAAGTATAAATTGACTAAACGATATATTATTTTAGCTTATTCACCCAAATGAAAGCCGCTCGCATAAACATCATCCTAATTTATGCTTTTTATATTATAGTAGATAATATTATATTCATAGAGTAAATAGTCCCTATTTATTATTATATATAGAATAATACAAATAAAACGTTGATGAATTATAATATTATATTTTGTACCAAAAATATGACATAAATAATTTAGTATCATAAATACGATATAGCTATATTATAGATATATCGTAACATGTAACATAACTGAATAGTTCATAGTAAATTATAGGTAAGTACCTATTTATTTTTAAACTTAACATACTTAAATTTCAGGAATTCAAGAAGACCGTGGATTTGGAACAACTGTATCACACGTGTCATCAATTGCTCTAGAATCATTGGATTGTAATAACCGGATTTCGCGTATAGCCTAATTTAATACAATTTTTATTGAAAACCATTATTTTTATTTTTTATTTACTATACACATTTTTTCATACATGACGTTTAAGATATAAAGTATTTTTTTTAATACTTGTAAACGCATAATATTGTATATTTAATAAAAATAATATTAACTGCCTATAATAAAGCTAGTCAATATTAGTTCATGATTTAATCTAAAAAATCCAAAACATTTTTTTTTTTTTTTTTTAGAAATATGTAGCTATTATCACATATTTATATTTACATACAGTCACAAATATATTACCTGGCATGTATTTTATATTAACAATAAATTGAATATCACCGATTTTTATAACACCAGGTACATTAGTGGAAATCGGACTTTGTATAAATAAAAAATAAATAACTATATTATTAATACTATTCAAAAATTGTATAGGAAAGTACATCACTCATAATATAAAATATATATTATTGTTATTAAAAATAATATATATTTTTGATGAAAAAAAATTCCTAGTCTTCCTTGATCTGCTTACATGGCAACCATTTACAACAATATTTTTAAAATAAATTTTAAACACTGGGAAATTTGCTTCTTTGTATACTATTATGTAAATGTAATACTAAATTTCAAATAGAAACTCATAGACGCTTATAAAACATTATTGTGAATTGACATATTTTATTTTATTATTCATTAAAAGCAAACTGATGAGAAACCTTACATATAATTTTTGACCAAGCTAAAAGATTTTTTTTCAAAATTTATATAAACAGTTAAAATTTAAAATGTCTATGAAGTAAGAATGTAAGATATACTTCAAAAAGAGCTATTTCATGATATGACTCAAAATATTTTCAAAATTATAATATATAAATATAATGTTAATATAAACTGTTGGTGAAAATTTTAAATATCTATCGTTATTCATTTTAAAATACTACCTAAAAAAAACGATGTTATTAAAAACTATAAAGAGTTTTAAGTAAAAATTTCCGTTTTTACTAATTTATTTTTTTTTGTTTTTCCTAATTATTTTGAAAAGTAGGTACTAAGTATTTTTTATTTTGATCTACCAGACATACAAATTAAATTAATTTTCTTTTCCAGAAAAGATATTGAAGTTGAAATCTAAGCTTTTTTTCTACTATACGTTTATCGCGTAAACATATAAACAAACAAAACACATCATTGTAAAATCAATACATTCATCGCTTCATTCAAAATCTAAAAGGAATTGTACAATGTTAGCTTACAATAATAACATTGTACTCAATTTTCGCCCATACCCAGATTCTAACTTGTACGTGTATATTTTATTCATCGTAAATAAATGACAATTTACTATACGTATAAAATAGTAAATACATTAAACATAATATGATATCAAACAATTATTGTAGAATTATACATTTATAATATATAAATATAAAGTATTTCACTCTAAGTACTAGAAAAAACGTTAAGTTGGGTTAAGTTAGGCTAGGCATTAGATAAATTTAAAGTAATTAAAAAAAATTCTATTAAGAAATGCATAAATATTAGATGTATTATATGTATTTATGTAACCAGGGTTTTATCTGATATTATTTGATAGATAGTTATTACTTATTATACACGTTAAAATATAAATAAACATCCTTGTTTCCTACCTTTCTCAGAATCTACGAATACGGTTGATAACAGTCTAAACAGTCTAAACACCAAGAGTTAACTATAAACAGAATAATTATAGAATATAATAACTTATACAACTTATTATAGACAATTATTTATATACGTCAATATTTTAAATCATTACTAAATGTACAACTGAATTAAATATATTTTTATTTTTATTTTTTGATAGTTATACGTAGACGTAGGCATATAAAGTATGTATACAGATTCCCAAAAAAACAATACCAATCTCATTATAACGAAGTGACATAAAACATAAAATTAATAAAGCCACTTAATATCCTAATATTTTATAATAGTTAACTAAATGATAATATATTATATTACATATTATATATTATTTTACAAATATATATTATATAATATGGTAGGTACATCGTACTTGTGTTTTTACACAAAATATTACCTTGTTAGATGCATTCTCCAATAAACGTATAACTTTCTTCAAATATAACTGCAGATGAAAAAAATAAGTATGTTCAACTTGCAATTCTGACATAAGGATTAAACGTTTACCATAATTTGCACACTATACTATTATAAGAACTTATAACTTAAAAAAAAAAAAAACACCAAATACACCAAAACAAATATAATCACAAAATATTCTAATAATTAAATATTGCTAAAAAAAAAAATAAATTAAAGAATATTACGGTATAAAATATACTCTTATAGGTAAGTATATCTTGATTGCTATAATAAATATTTCTTCCCAAAATATGAGCTGAACACAATATGACGTATAGAAACGTGTATCAATGTATCTACATGGACGTATGACTAATAGTATAGGCGTGTCCGCGGAAGGAGAAAGCGTAATGTACCTATTGTTAAAGGTTTATAAAATCACGTTAAATCATAGTCCCTGGGTAATTTTTAGAATTGTATCTATTAGTTTAAACACAGATACATAATAATATTATTACATAATTTTTTGGTTGTTAATAAGGAAATCGCATATTATTATCAAAACAATATTAATTTTTTATAACAATTAAATTACCTATTATAAACATAAATAGTTACAAAACTTATTTCTGGTACCTTTATGCCAACATAGTAAGTTTGAATTTAATACATTTAATAAATCGTTGTAATTTTTAAGTTTATGAAAAAATAACTCTGAGCGAAGGAGACGAATAATTTGATCTTAAAACAAGTAGGTAAATCAAAAATATTATAAAATTGAGCTCGTATTTTTGATACCTATTTTTCAATTGCTGTAAGCATAACAACTTTTGAGAAACATTGTATATTTATATCACGTTTTCAAACCTTAGATACATTTTTAAATTGAAAATTTTAAGTTTTTAACATAAAAGAATTTGTGCATTTTGAAGATTTTAAATAAACTATCAAATAAAAGATAACTAAACGATTTTGAATCATTATATTATATTATGATGACATGTTATTGGAAGTTCGAGCAAAGCAAAAATATATTTTTTTTTTGAACATTTTTAAATTTTTTATTTACATTTTTGATTATCCCCGTTTATTTCAGTAGTAGTACTCGATAATCGGCTAAAAATTGAAACATTTGAAACCTCCATGAAAAAAATGTGAACATGTCGCAATGCAGTCATGATAAGAGTATATTATAATAAAACCTTACAAATTACAGTCATAATATCAGTGTAAAATATGTATTATTGCAACCAAAATACATACCATAATTATTATTATTTTATATTGCTAGATTTAATTTAATAATACGCATTGTATAAACTTTTGATTTTCTAAAGAAAAAATTATACCTATTGAGCATTATTAACTATTAGAATATACTTTATATGAATTTAATTAAATAATTTAAACACTTTGTAATAATAATTAAATAAGAAGAACGCACAGGTAACGAGTAGTACATGAACAGATTACTTTAAAAAATACACAATATACAAATTACAAATGTTAAGCAAAAAAATCATTTCTTCATAAATCACAAGTTCACGACATAAGAAAAAAAAGTTAACCGTAATTATAAAAAAAAAAAAACACTAGTCTTAAATTTAAATTTCGTTTGCTACCACCATAAACCTACCATGGATACCACGGTAACTAGTACATCTATTTACCAAAAACAAACCAGTGATGCCCTTATCTTTTTTTTTTTAATGATTATCATTTATTTGATAGTGATTTATGATTTAATGTTTAAGCATTATCTAAATATTCTAAATAGTAAATAGTATGAGCAAAATCCAAAATACTGTTGAATAGCTTGACAAAAATTTAATAATTGTTATTGCTTTTAAAACATTTAAACCATGCCGTTCATGAAAGGCGCTGCTCCGATTCGGAGAACTATACAATATTTAGAAGCTGGTAAGATAGTGTTTAAAGACCGAATTAAAATTGTATCAATTCACTACAATACATTGGGTGAAAACCATCGTGGCACCCGTGAATTTGTATTTTGGCACCTTCCTCAAATTCAATTCAAAAATCCCGACGTCCAAGTATTGACCCTTAAAAACATGACACCAACACCATTCATAAGGTAAGCATATTTTCTTACATTTTACCAATTAAACTAAACCTGTTATGTTATTAATTTATAATTTATTGTATATTTATTTAGATGTTTCATGAATGATGGTAAAGATGTGTTGATTGATGTTGATAATCGTGACAAAGATCGTATCCATGACCATGTTTTAGAAGTTCTTGGAAAACCAAAAGAAACTCTTAAAATGGAAGCCATGGCTAAAGAAAAAAAAGATAATATTGCCAATTTTGGATACATGTGTGAAAAACATTGTATGTGTGAAATTTTTGGACAAGTTCCGTGTCCAGCTGTTGTACCATTGCCTAAATCTTGGAGGGGCAAATACAAAAATGAGGAGTTATAATATTTAACACTTGGTTATATGTAAATACTTTTTTTTGATATATTAGGATTTATAGTCACAATAAAATGGAGTTTTTCTCATAAACTGTCATATATATGATTTGTATTTTATCATACCACAAATATTATTTAATACATAGTTTTATCCTTTTCTAAAAGACTGTTTCATACATTTTTAGGTTATCACTCATTAAAATCACCACTTTTTTCAATTTTTTTTTTCTGACAGTCAATTTAAATTATTTAAATGTTTGCATGGGGATATGTTTAAAAGACAACCATGTTATGTAACTCTTATTATTTACTTATGTTGTATAGCACAAGTGAGACTGTCTTCATTACTGTAATTGATCTATACTTTTTATTAAAATATGTAAACTGTAATCATCAATATTTTTATATGAATAGATATCAAATTAAATCTGTATTGCCTAATATAAGCCAATTTTTTTGCAATCAATTTAAGAAAACACTTTAAAAATTAAGTTCTCTTTATGAACTAAATTGTATATTTTTATATAACAGTAATTTTTCTTACTGCTTCTCAAAGATAATAAACTGTATATAAAATGATTTTTGATTTAACCGATTGTTATTTGCTTTGCAATAACATACACAAATCTAAATTTAATTTTAATTATCTAAAAAAATATGCACCAATTCTTTAAATATTTAGAAAATAATATACAAATAGATCAAAAATTAAAAATTAAATATTAAGAATTCCAATAAAGAGAGCAGTGGTATAAATAGAAGAATGTATGTAATGTGGTTGCATTAGAACACAGAATATTGGAGTACTTTTAATTTTCCAAAATACTGTATTTTTTTTTTTATTGTTATCAAAAATATTTGTATTAAAAATTAAAAGTAATAATAATCAACTATAATATCTTTTTTTAATATTATAGGAATACCATTTTGATGTAATGTTTATGTAATATAGTATTTATAAAATTTCAATTATTTTTGAAAATAAAAGAAAAAGTTTTACTAAAATACCCTTAAGCTTGCACAAAAACATAGGGTTGAAAATCTAAGAGTTATTTAAAGCAAAAATTGTTTTTACACTTTAGACATTGTAACATTTCAAACAAAATATGAATATGTAGGACTAAAAAAGGTTTCAAATTTGTTTTTATTTTTAACAACTATAATAATATTGATTTTAAGTGATAAAACAATATTCATATCATTTCTCTAAATTGTTATTGATCAAATTATGGTTTAAATTTTAGTGTAAAAACATTGAAAAGCAAAATAGAAAAATTTTAAATTTTAAAATAATTTGCCAATTTATTAATTATTTTATTAACTATACTTGTAATGGTAGCTATGGCTGAGCAATTATTTTCCAAATTAAAAATCATCAAAAATTACTGAAGGAATTCAATGAGGCAAAAACAACTATCAAATACAACTTTAAAGAACATAGAAGATGGAGAAATAGAACTTATGAACATTTCACAACTTATTTACAATTTTGCAAATCAGCAATAATTTTAAAAGTTCATATAGTAAAATGTTAATTGTTAACATATATAACTATAATTTGTAAATAAATTATTTATATATATATGTGTATGTGTGTGTGTGTGTGTGTGTGTGTGTGTGTGTGTGTGTGTGTGTGTATAATTAGTTATTTAATAAAAAAAAAGACAATAAATTACTCTATTAAGAACATAAACCTATTTATTATTTAGTTTAATTTTTTTTGTATCTAAACTGAATAGGAAAGTGGCCTCTAAAGTTTTTTGCATTGAATATAAATTCTTAAATTTACACTACCTACTGAAAAAGAGATAACAAAAAATTCATAATTATATAATGTTTTAAGTATTTAAGGTCATGAAAACAAAACTAAACACTAACTTTTGGGTAGGTCCACACAATTTTACTGTAACAATAACAGTCAAATCAACAGAAAAGCCTTGAGGTATACAAACTCAATTTTCTTTATGCTATGTCTGTAATGAATTACCGTTTAGTTATCTGACTTTTCTCTCTTACTATAAACAATTTTTCTGATTTTATTATAAATATCTTGAAGACCATTAACCTAAATACTTCATTCTTCATCAACATAGTTTTACGCTTTTACATTATATTTAAATTTTTAATTATTGTATTGTAAATTAATTTATGTTATTCTTTCTAATATTTATCCAAATCATTTAATTTTTTTTAAATATAATGACCTGAAAATTATACATATATAAATAGTTGTAAAATAAATGTATTTTTTGTTTAATTAATAAATGATTATTGTGTATTATATTAATACAGTACCTAGTTCCTGCTATGAACTTACAGTAAAAGGACTCGTTCACTTATTGGACTCAAATTTACATATTTACTAAAAAATAGGAAACAATTTGTCAAGTGCACTTACTATTTAGTTAATGAGGTAAATATGTATCTTTAAGTATACATTAAATATAGAAATTTGTCAGTTAATTTCCTCGATTTTATCTCATATATTTTGTCCTAAAATTACCACATTGAATAGTAGATATTTAAGTTTTTAAAAATACTTTTTTTTTACATAGGTAATTTAAAGTCATTACAAAACAATAATTTTGAAAAAAAAATATATACCTACAAAATAAACATAAACATAATATAGTTAATAATGAATATTTATTAGGTAACCAAATTAATTTCATTTTTTTTATTAAACACGCATAAAATATAATTATTTTTTTATTCTTGAACCTCTTGTGCTCATGGCTCAATTGATTAATGGACACAAAATGTCAAATACTATCTATGGTCCAAAGTAAGGCTAATAAATAGCAACATTGCCAATTATAAATGATCACTTGCGTTAGCAAAATCCAAATGAGGTAGTTAAACCAAAAATTCACTCACTTCATAATCAATACCTGTTCAAATATATTTGTACTATTTATTGTAAAACTTTTTGATAGTGACCTGGAAAAAACTTCTATGTAGGTAGGTAATTATTTCTAATAATTTTAAATTTTGTATATAGTTATTTAAATTCAAATAATAATTTGTATGTAGGTAGGTACCTATTAATTCAGATTTTATTTATAAATTATTTGTTAAAGTAATCAAATGATGCACCTATTAAACATTGTTTCAAAAACTAATATTTGTTTAGTTTTTTGTAAGTTTTAGCTACCTACTTTAAATTCAATTATTTTTTTGATTAGAAATCTAATCATTTTATTCTACCTACTTTTATATAGGTAGATTATATTGAATAAAATAAAATATAAAATGTATCTTAGGTAGGCACCTATTATTAGGTATTACATAGTAGTAGGTACACTAGTACCCACCTATTTGAAAAAAATCCTTTATATTTCCAAATTCTTGTAAAGCATCACTACTATATATAGAAATTAATAATTAGTGAGCATGATAATAGATAATCTATACCTTATTTAGGTAAAATTTTGGTAGGTAACACATTTTACACGGTTAGATAATTAGACTTATTTTAGATTTTAGACAGTTCATTCTCAACTTTACTATTGTAATTTGTAAGTCATAATATTGTACACCAATTTTAACATAAACCTGACTTGCTGACTATGTATATTATATATATATTTTTTTTTTTTTTTTCATAACAAACTTTATCAACTACCAAATATCCATCAACTGAATCCATCAACTTTATCAACAAAATATATACCTACTTATCATTTCCCTGTTATATACTTATATCTGATTTGTAGCACTCAATCCCAAAATCGTTTTTATAAACACTATAAATCATAGTTAAAAAGATACTATTGATAAATAATTCTATTGGACCACCGATGTCTTGTCTCTTGTCTAAATTCAAAATTGACAGTTGAATTCCGAAATACATGAACAGTTTCAAACAATTTTGTTTTTGTTTTTTAATTTGCGTTTCCGCGGGCAACATTCAATTTTTTTACCATTACTAATTACCATGGCGATAGTGGATAATCACTGATATATTTGAAGAAGCTGAGTTATTTTGTTATTACTTTGAAAAGACAAATCCCTTTATCCAATAAATTTTACCCATAGTGTACGATGTACCGATCGCCGATGTTCCTGCAGGCTGCAATAAATCGTGCGGAGGCCGGAGGGTTAGAAGTTAGAACTTAGAACATTAGAAGTACCCACCTATATAGTTAGCGAAGGTCTACGAAGTATTAAAACAAAAATTGCTTATAGCAGCGTCATCTAGTGGCAAAAAAAGAGTAGCAGCCGCAGGAGGTTTCATTGCGAGCCCGTCGAAACGTTTAAAATGACGGCGGTAGATCTCGCTGCTGTTATCATCCAGACGTATTGCCGATCGTAAGGCCGTAGGGGAGACTTACTCTAATGCTTCATACAAGCCCGGATTAAGGGGGGGGCCAAGGGGGGCACAGTCCCGGGGCCCATTGATTTTGAGGGCCCATCTTTATTTGTAAAATATATGTTTTTAATACATTTAAAATAGTTATAAAGAATTTTTATACTTTTTTTGTTCTTAATTTTATATCACGAAAAATTACTAAATGATAATAAATATTAAAATTATATTCTAATAATTGATAACGTATATATGGTAATAATTGATATTAGGCATTTTTGATCTATTCGCATAAGGTACCCATATAATTTATATATGATAAGACGTTTTATTGTCCAGTCCATGTTTTTATTATCTAAATATGGAGGCAATATAATTAATCTAACTCTAAAAATAGAATTTTGTGAAGTCCAAAAGAGTATTAAGAATTGTATTTCTACATATAAAAATGATGTTGACTCTTCACTTGAAAATGAAATTATTCAATTTCAAACATTTTTACATTTAAGTAAAGTAACATTTGATGAAAGTGATGCATTTAGTTTATTAAAATGGTTCTACGAAAAATCATTGCAGGAAGTATTCCCAAATATTTTAATTGCTCTTAGGTTATACTTAACTATCCCAGTGGCCAATTGTTCAGCCGAAAGAGCATTTTCAAAATTAACAAGAATAAAAAATAAATATAGAACAAGCCAGACTCAGGAAAATTTAACATCTTTAATGGTATTGTACTCTGAAAATGATATTTTGAAATTGATTGATTTTAATGAAACGATTCAAAAATTCGCTAAAGAAAAAGCAAGGAAAAAAATTTAAGCTATTATTCTTTTTAACTAAAACAAAACAGTGTTTTCTATATTATGTATATAATATTTTAATGTATGTATAATAAATTATTACAAAACATTATTTTTTTTTTTGTACAAGAATTAATAATAATATGAGTATACAGTCTTTAAAATGTAGTGTTAAAATTTTTTGAAGGTAAAGTTGAAAGGGGGCCCACTAAGTGTATGGTGTCCTGGGGCCCAATCCAACCTTAATCCGGGGCTGGCTTCATAGTTCATAATACAGTAGACGCCGCTTATAAGACTCACGGATATAAGGTTCAGTCCGCTTATTAGACTCAAAATCGTCTGGAACGGTCCGGACGTATCCAAATACATTAAAAAAAAAATCGGTTTTAAGACTCAACACTTCGGTTATAAGACTCAAATTTCGTAAAACAAATAGTAGAAAATAAACTTTTTTGTTATGATTTAGAAATAAATTGGTTTTGAAAAATGAAACAATATATAATTTCTAGTTTCTGTTGGTACCTTATAACGTATAATAATTTTTATCGCAGATAAAAGTTCACATTTATCGCAACGATAATTATAACGATTATAATTTTAGTTTTTTTTTTTTATCGGAATTATTAAATTTATTCAATAATAAAGTATGTAATATGTAATATGTGTTAATGTATTAAAATCAAAGCAAAATATGTAGTAAAATAAAATTTATAAATACGTAATTCATTTTTTTTTCCACTTCGCCTATAAGATTCATTCGGTTATAAGACTCACTTTGTGCTGGTCCCAAAGTGAGTCTTATAAGCGGCGTCTACTGTATATTGTATAACATAGTACCACAGAAGTAGAGAACGATATTGAAACGACACTCAATCAGCTGGGCGGTCTACTGTACCCCTACGGTATGAAGTATTGGATTCTAAAAGTTAAAACCGTATCCGTAATCTGACTAAATGTTGGTAATGTGTATCCCTATTTGTTACGATATTATAAAAACGGAAACAATCCATTGCCCGCGTGATTTTCGCGGGTCTTGTGTAAACAAACACTGCTAGAAACGAGCAAATTTGGAATTGCAATAGTTGCATGTTTTTATTATTATTTAGTGTGTTCTTTCAACAGTTTTAACTAATTTTCATTTTTTAACAATATTATGTTCAGCGATAATATTGATATTATTTATTCATAAGTGATAACGTATGCCGCCCTCTCCCCCCCCACAGAGACCGTGTTCAAGGCCAATGTCGCCCGATTTGGTTAACATCAGACAGTGTCTATACCGTGGTAACGGTGACGATCTTCCGATCCACGACTACAAATTCGTCCATTCGGTATTCGGTAATCGGTTTTTGTGGGAGTGGGGTTAACACCATACTGAACACGTACGCTACTGCACGTCTCTACTATTTCCAAATTTGCGGTCTCCATTCGCCGTTTCGTGTCCGGAACGCAACTACCTGGGATTCTCGTTTACGTTTTTCGTCTTTGCCCAGTCCTCGGACCACTATTTAGAAATCACAACCAAGGTACGTAATCATGTCATTCTCGATCAGTGCCCCGCAATATTTGCCGGGTCGCGACCATTTCCGGGCGCCCGATCGCCCGATTCGATTGGATGAAAAATTGAAATAATAACACGCCGTCGTGCGTTTCCATAGATGCCTGTTCCCGCGCAATCCAAAATCGTCAAGAAGGGAAACTCTGAGCCCGACCAGTTTGAGCTGTCCATCGCTCAGGCATTGCTCGAGTTACAGAACAACAGCGACTTGAAAGCCCAACTCCGCGAGCTGTACATCACCAAAGCCAAAGAGATCGAGCTGTTCGGCAAGAAGGTAAGCAACCGATCACACCGTGTGTTGGTCGAATGTATATACTTTTGGGGTTCGATTGATTAGATTTATAATTATGGATTCTAAACTTTTCTTTGATCTTTTATTAAGCTTTCTCCCCTTATCCTTTAAATAGATACAAATGTTTTTTTTTTATTATTATTTGGCAGCGTTTAGATTTTTGCGTTTTGCCAATACTGTATAGCTTGTTTTTTAAATTGTATTTACTTACAGAACAAACGCAAAGGTCGAGGCGCTGCCAGACCATGAAGTCTACAATTTTACGATGCTTCCGGCTCAAATTGGCCAGTCATAGGAAATGTACCTAATGAAAAAAAGTAATTAAGGAGCTAAATGAAACTGAGTTGAATTAATGGAATTCAGGATTAAACCATGTGTATGTAATGTTCTGCAATTAGAATATCTATATTATAATTTAGTGTAAGTTAATTTTCCTGAGATAAGTTTTAAATATATAATAAATTATGTCCTGTTAATTATTATTCTAAAAAGTTGGTAGAATGTTAATGAACTGAATTTAAATAAGTTTGTTGACAAGTTGATATAATAAAATAGGTATCTTATTTGTCCAGTATTTTTACAATTTTAACTAGTTCAATGCCAACAATATTTCGGTGTATCGTGTTACACATGACACCATAGCTATTATAAATGTGCCTACATAAGTATTATTGTTCTAAAAACATTAATATGTTACATTTTCTGTGAATTGATTTGTACGCATCATCAAATTCGTTGTGTTCTTGTACTCGTCCACAATGGTCCACACTGATGCCATATTAAAATTTGGTCTTTGATTTATGTAGTTTATATATATATATATATACTACAGTCTTAATCTACTACAGCCATACAGTTTATTTATTACATTAAGTATAATTTATTTTAACTTGACTATATTTTTATTATTTTTAGAGCGTCATCATCTATGTACCTATGCCACAACGAGCTCAGTTCCAAAAAATTCAAGCTCGCTTAGTTAGAGAACTAGAGAAGAAGTTTAGTGGCAAACATGTAGTGTTTATTGGTGACAGAAGAATATTACCTAAACCAACTAGGAAAACAAGAACGAAGAGCAACCAAAAGCGTCCAAGAAGGTATATTATTTAACACCAACTTCCTAATATTTATTGTAGTCTGCGTGTTACTAATGTATATTCAATTGATACATCTAGCGTCTAAGCGGACATAAATTAAAATGTTTTCTATTCTTATATTATAAATAATACAAAATGTATTATTAGTTATTATGTCAACAACAATATTTTAAAAGCATTAAGTATTGTTCTTATGTTTGTTTTATTAGAGTATTAATATTAAATTAATAACTTTCAGCCGAACTTTAACTTGGGTCTACGACGCAATCCTTGATGATTTAGTCTTCCCAGCAGAAATTGTTGGCAAACGTATCCGTGTTAAATTAGATGGAAAACAAATGATGAAAGTTCATTTAGACAAAACTCAACAAACAAATATTGAGCATAAGGTAATTATTAGATGGTAGTATTTTTATTTTTTTAATTACCAAATAACAGTTCCTGAAAAGGTTGTTTGTTCCTTTGTTTAATTGTTTTTATTCTAAAGTAAAATTAATTTTTTAACAGTAGATATTAGAATGCTCTAATCATTTAAGTGTTCTTTGATTGTAATAATAAAATAGGTCTTCAATTATTTTTTCTTTTGAACTATTATAAACAATCATGAATTTGTTTATATAAAATAAAATTTTATTTAACAGGATGTCTCCAAGTTTGAGACACACACCACACGTATACCAAATTTTCACTAAGCAAAATCCATTTTGTGCTTTTAGCTTTTATATCATAGTAAATTTAAATATCATCAATTTTAAAAGCAATAATATATCTAGGTCATTGTTTAAGCTTTTATTAATGTTATAAATTTAATGTGCAATATAAACATTTTATAGGTAAAATATTTTACACAGCTATAGTTCATAGTAAAATATTATCAATAAAAGCTCTGTTGGATAGCCCAGATATTATTCTTTATCTTTAAATTTGATAAATTCACTCTGATATTAGAGTTCACAACAAAAATGGATTCTGCTGAACACAAATTTACTATATTGTATGTATGTAAGACAGACATCACATGCGAATCTGGTATATTTTTAAATTAGTACATTTTCTTTTTTTAAATATTCCAATAATCATTTTAATGGCTTCTTAAAAAAATTAGAATTTAATATTTTGATTTATTCTTGTAATTAATTATAATATACTCTGTTCCAAATAACAACTTATGTTATTGCACAGTGGGTGTAATTAACGAGCCATACAAACACATCGATCAGGTATCACGATATGACGACTGGTATTCCCAACGCAAATGGTGGCAAACAATCTACTCTATGCAAACTGAATGTAATTTGGTCATTTTCACACAAGTCATCTTATTTGGGACCGAGTATACATGTTATGCTTAAAATAATATGCACTACAGCGCTCTTTACAGTTTCATATAACTGTCGAGTTCTATCCATGTGCTATATTAAAATGATTCAGAATGATTTTTTTAATTCTTTAGCCTTTGGAAGATTTTATTCATTTTTAATCCACATTTCAAAATATACAAAAATTTAAATGTTAAGTGCACTACAGCGCTCTTTATAGTTTCATATAACTGTCAAGTTCTATCCATGTGCTATATTAAAATGATTAGGAATAATTTTTTTAATCCTTTAACCTTTGGAGGATTTTATCCATTTTTAATCTACATTTCAAAATATACAAAAAGAAATAAAGTAAATTTAAGTGTTAAGATGCACTACAGCGCTCTTTACAGTTTTATATAACTGTCGAGTTCTATCCATGTGCTATATTAAAATGATTAGGAATGATTTTTTTAATTCTTTAACCTTGGGAAGATTTTATTCATTTTTAATCTACATTTCAAAATATACAAAAAAAAAATAAAGTAATTTAAAATGTTAAGATGCACTACAGCGCTCTTTACAGTTTCATATAACCGTCGAGTTCTATCCATGTGCTATATTAAAAAGATTAGGAATGATTCTTTAATCCTCTTAGCCTTTAGAAGATTTTATTCATTTTTAACCTATACTTTAAAATAATACATTGAATAAAAAAATAAAACGAACTATGCTGAAATATTGTATGTATTTTCTATTGTTCGTTCTTAATTAATTGTGGTTGAAATCATTAATTTAAAATTTAATTATCTTCGTTACTTGATATTAGTAATAAAAATTTAAATAGACATATTCACTCAAAAGAGTTGAATATATTTCATTTCGTCTGTGTGTTACTAATGTATGATTAAAAATGATACAATTAGCGTCTAACCAGACATACATAAAAATATGTTAATGTATATAAATATATCAGTGATTATTTTATTGATTTTTAGTCTATTAACATAACAAAGTATTTATCTACAACATAAATTAAATTAATTGCTCATACATCATATAAAAACAATATTTTTCTGAAGAACATTTTTTTTTTTTTTTATTGTTACAGGTGGATACTTTTGCATCTGTATACCGAAAGCTGACTGGCAGAGATGTAACTTTTGAGTTTCCAGAACCTTACTTGTAAACTTGATTTAATAAAAACATTTTTATTTTATTCTCTGATATTATATTTGTTTTATTCATTATCTTATTTTATATTACTGCAAGTCTGAATCATAAATTACTACCTACTTGTTTTTTATGATAGAAGTCAGGTCTAATAAGTTAAACGATAATTACACTACACCAGGGGTGTCCGACCTTTTGTGAAGTATGGGCCAAATCATATTGGTAGAAGTTGTTGTTGACCACATAGTTTTTAATAATAATAGTTAATACATACAGTATTTTATTTTTATTTGGTGATAAAACACACGGGATTAATGCTGTTAACATATCTTCAATAATAAAATATTTTATCAAAATCGACCCAGGTTGATCCTGCTAATCGCCCGTTTAATTAATGTGTGCTCGTGCTATTTTGGTAAGATAAAAGTATAAAACACTTATAGTTTATATGATGTTTAATTTTTTTGTAGTTTTATGTTCTTATGATAAATTATTTCTCATATTATTAATATAATATTATATACAATTCATTTTTAGTTTTTAAATTCAGGTGAGAGCTGCATCAATATCTACCATGAGTCGTGGGTTGAATAACCCTGTACTCCACACTTCATCATATATTTTTATAAATACAGCAACAAAAATTTCTAATGAAAACATTTTTAATATATTATTTTTTTAAATAAGATTTTGCTAGTTAATTATGATATGCATTTGTGACTCCCAACAATTATTGACTATTGTAGTCATAAATGTATTATAATTATATCTTAAATTCTGAGTGATAGCAAGCTCAAATGAGTTTTAGTTTGTAAGAGTTTTTCTAAATCCCTTAAATTGTAGATCAAATGACATACCTTTCTGTACCTGCAAGTGCGTATTAAATATAAATTTTGATTCTATTTTAATTTCCTTGAGTGTCAAGTAAATTGATGATGATCCTTTTTTAAACTTAAAAAATTCCTACATCCATGGCTTGTATGATAAACAAGTCAAACATTTCATTATTAAAAATTTTAAATACTTATATATTAGACATTTAAAGTATAAAAAATACTACATAATAAGTATGTTAATTAAAATCTGGATTTATAAAAAATAACTTTTGAAGAGTTGTGTTTGTCACTTAAAAATCGTACATGTGTCATAAGTTCGTCATCTGATGTATTAGCAAAAATCTTATTCACCTACAATTCTTTTCAAATTAATATTTGTAAAAAAAAAAAAATAACCTTACATAATTATTGTTCAATTATAGAGATAATGACAAAAAGTACTATTCTTTCAAAGATATTTTCTAAGAATTTTTCAAAAATAATTTTATATTTTGATAAGAAGATTTCTATTTTATTCCTCCAATTTTTTATCTAATAAACAGAAAAATACCGTTTTCTAATATAATTATGAAGTTCTTAGTTTTCTGTAGTTGCTTTATCTTGCTTATAATTTCTTGATTCTAAATCAGTGACAAAATATTTGTGATTTTGTATCTCAAGTTGGATTTATTTCATTTTTAACTACCTACTTAAGTTAATTTTGCATGCATGCTTTTTAACATGTATTTAACAAATATGTATTTATGACTCAAATTATTAAAAATTTTGTTTATTAGGTATAGAGGTAGGTACTTAAATTTATTATTATTAATTTACCGATGATGATAATCGTTAATCAAAATTTAATGTAAACATAAAGCATATTATATCTCTAAAATATAATCTAGCTTAACCTTTGTCATAAGAAGACTAAAGGATGTGCATTGAGTTCAACGCTTAAAAAGATTAACAAATATAAATATTGTCTTTATGAAAAGGTCTGTACAGTGTTCTTAAAGATATCCCATTCAAGGTTGTTGCACGGCTGCATTTCGTTTCAACGGTATTATACCTAACTTAAATTAAGCAAAATAAAAAAACGCGTAAGGGTACCTGCTAAGTTTGAGGATTAAATTATTGAATAGCAATGGGCAACGGGTATTAAAGAATGTAACCACAACTTGGAAATTGTATTTTTATTATTGTTAAGTATTTTACATTTTTAAATATATATTTTTTTGATGCTAAATACTCCAAAGCGGTTTTCAGAATAAACTTGGTAATTTTCTTCAATTTTAAAATAAATGCATATTCCTTGAAAATAACTCATTAAAATATTATCTATTAATACCTACCTATTTTAATAATTCATATTTTCAGCTTATAAAAATATAAGTAAAAGATTGGACAAGTGGATAATAGTCTATTGTACAGTAAGTGTCGGGGACTCATTATGGCGCCTAAGGAGGTGGCACTCCGCGAGGGTTCCCCGGATAAACATCCGGGCCTCACGCCCGGAAGAGATAACCACGCGATTACATTAAGGGGTCGAATGTCTCTGGGGCAACCAAGAAGAACTGGTTGGACCCCGCAACACACGGAAAGATGTACAGTAAGTGTCATGACTCGTGAGTGGGTCATAATGATGGATATATAAATATGTTAAATTTAAATTCAATGATTATAATATAACTTTGTATATGAAAAAGATTCTGAGGTTTACTAATTTAAATTATTTAGTATATTTTTTGATATTACTACTTAGTAAAGTAATTTATTTTACTATGAGTTGTACTTGTACAATGTATTTAAATAACTGACGGAAACATTGCATTTGAAAATAGCATTGTATATACAATATAATAATATATAGGTATATATTATGTTAAAATATTATGTCCCCACGAATGTTTTTAAATTATAACAAAATAATGAATTATCGTTATTTATATTTAAAAATATAATTTTCTCAATTCTAAGATTGAAATGTCTATAAAAAATTTATATAAATTTATATAATTTTTAAATATTTTGATTCCATAGTGAACTATTTATGATTAATTTTGTACTAAATTTTTAAACCTTAGTTGTAAAATTGTACACATAATACATTTTCAACTGCAAAATGATTTGAAAATTTTCGTGATTTTAATGAATTTTATCAAAATTTAAGCTTCCAATGATAATAAAAATAAGTTGTGCTTATATTATTATATTTTTAATATTTTTATTTGTATCTATAAAAAAAAAATGTTATGTAGTAATGTAATATTAAATTTGCAAGCTTTTTGACCAGGTTAAAAAAGTGTTATCTACATTCATATTAATAAAACTAAAAAAAATTAAAAATTGAGATAATCTATGCTTATAGATTTATTAAAAACTTGAACTATTTTGAAAAAGTTTTTATGTATAGACAGTATACGTAGTTAATGATGGTAAAAATTTAAAGCTTTTACGGTTAAACGGATATTTGTTTTTGAGTTATACAAAAATAAAGCAAAATAAATTTTGTCAAAAACTGGATTTGCATAAAAATTGTCGCTTTTTTTGTTTTAAAAATACTGGAAATTTTAAATTTGGGTCTTAAAAGTACAAACAAGAATTAATTTTTATCCAAAACAATTCACAAAATTGAAAATGTTGCTGAGTACTTACTTATAATTTATAATTACAAAAGTACAAAACGAAAAAGACATCATCATATCATAAAATCAATATCTAGTTATATATTCATTACTCGGATCAGAAACTAAAATTACATTTTTTCATTACTTATCATGTACAACATCGAAGTTATTAAACATGAAGCATCAGCATAATTACTCTAGAGAATCTAGAGTTGTTTCAAGTGTAATATAGACGGAAGTGATTTTGAAAAATTGAGGAACGAGTACGTTGTTCCAAATAAAATATATAAACATCAATTATATTGGCATGACAATAAAATAAAGAAGTCAAGTGTTGTCGTCCAAAATCTGATCTCCGGAGGTATGTGTACACGATTATTTATCATTTATCCCACATTGTAAATACCCAGAGCTACTGTTTGCCGTTTGGACGTTATATTTTTTCTTTGGCCGTCCACCAACCGATTTATTCCCATGTCGCATTGTATCTCTGAGTGTTGACGGGGCGGGGAACGGGAGGATTATTTTCGACTTTCGATAAATCTTGTGCATTTGGTCTATTTATATATTTCATAGTGTATACAAACGTGATCGCAAAAACATGGCTCAGTTTCTTTTTATGTCAGTACTACACAATTTGTTGTCTATCATAACGTATTACAGTATTCATATAATTATAATATATACACACGTCGCAAATAAAAAAAACAAATATCTACACTCTATACATAAAATATAATTATATATGAATTGGGTGAGTTACTAAATACTAGGCACTAGCAAGGTTTGCTTTAAAATTTAAAAACCGTTGCTAAATCTTATCGTTCTGATAAAACTCATTCTACTCTACACGGAACTTAATATTCCAAAATGTAGTCAATTTTACCTAAAAGCTTATACACTTGCTCACATTAGTAACGCACACATCACTCACTCACAATATGGTATAATAAAATTGACATAACATATTCATGTACGAGTATAACATAGTAATATAATCATAATTCATAGGCGTGCGCACGGGGCTCGACCGGAATCTACTTAGGGGCATTATAAAATTTCAACCACACTTATACTAATAATGAATCAATACATTCGTTGCTAGATTACATGACAGCAAATATAATTACATAAAATAATTTAATGGATTTTTATTCACTTTACTGAAATTATTTAATGTAATACCAGTTAGATACAAGTTGTTCTTGCGAACGAATATTTTCTAAATTAACAATAGTAAAAAATAATTTAAGGAGTTTAAGGTACTATGAATCAAGATCAATTTAATAATTTACTGAACCACCAAAACTAACATCCATAATATTAATATTGACATGGTCATTGACGAATTCAAAAGTATGGGAAATTGGAGAATTCATTTATATCTAATTCTTTAATTAAATTACATGATCAAGTTTATATAATATAATATTATGTACGTATATACAATTTTTTGTTCATTAAACCAAATTTTTTTTTTAAATTTTGGGTATTGAGTTTTCTTATTTTTATGCACAATTGTATTTATATAATTTTAGTTTTATCTTCAAAAATATATGTCTACATACAACTTGATTTTATCTACATAGTTCTTATAATTTATAATTAAGATGTACATTGATGTATTAAAAAAAAAAAAATTAGGGACACTGTTCAAGTATTGGGGCATTAAAATTGTTCCAGGCTCGACCGGAAATTGATGTCTATGCACGTCTATGGATATAATGTACGTATGTGGAACATGCGCCTAATTAATAGTATTCATAGATATAAACATATTATTTTTTATCCATTAACCACCATAATTTTTTCGATGGTTTATGGATAATTAAGTACCTACCTAGAATCTACACATATATAACTTTTCGAAAAAATATCTCTCCAATAAATAACCAATTCACAAATATCTTCTACTGTGCTCAACTATCAAAATACCGAGTTGCTATAGTGCTATGAAATGTGCGTAATTTACTGCAGGTTTGTTGCGCATTAGCACATTATACAGAATTATAATTTAGTATAAACTAGGATGACCATTTTTATAAAAATAAAAACGGGACAAACAATTTTTTATTATATGATAATTTTTTATTTTTCCGATTACATTCAAGTTACAATTTATTAAAATAATAAAATAATAATCAATAAATAATAATTATAATATGTTGCTTTTTTTTTAAATCGTTTTATATATTTTTTTTAATACATTGATCTCTTTTTTACAAACATTATTTAATAATATTTCATAACGGGATTAAAACGATACCATCTTTTAAAAACGGGATAAAAAGCGTCCCGTTCGGAGTTTGTCGCGGGATAACGAGACATGATGATCAAAAAAGGGACAATCCCGTTTAAAACGGGACGTATGGGTCACCCTAGTATAAATAATTAAAAAATATTCATATTATGTACCTATTGTACCTACAATTGAATAAGTAATTATAATGTTTTATTAAGAACGGTGATCACATATTTATAATATATATTTTACTGACGATTTAAATGAGCTTGATATGTAATATATAGTATCTTTATATTTTACAACACAAGGATTCTATATACATTTGATGACTCAATAATTTTATTTATGTATTGTTTAAAACAAAAAAATGTTTATAAATCAATAACTTATTTGATTTTTATAATAAAATTAAAACTGAAAATCACAAATATTTTCAGCGATCGGATAGATTCCTATAATAATAAAATCATATATATTATATATATATATATATTATGATTATTATAAAATATTAATATAGGGTGTCAAGTTACGACTATATTAAATTTTGGCGTACACGATGCGATCTATTCGCGTCTTGATGCTATATAGTTATGTTTCTGTATCCGACAATGAAATATATGATAATATATAACTAAATTGCGAATCTAATCGTAGACGCCTAGCATGCGAGAAAGACGTTGGGCGTATTACACGCACTTTTAGACTTGTATTTTTAATAATATTATTGTTTTTGTACATATTATATACATGTATGCGCGTACGACGTATGATTTCATTTTTTTTCTCAATAACGTCGAAAACGTTTAAATTGGATAAAAAAAAAAAAAAGTAATAACTAACAAGTCATCATACTCAACGGCGGCGTGTCGTGTATACCTAACATACCTGCAGCTATATTTAACCTACCTGCCTATAATATTGTTTCACAATCATCAGTATAGGTTTATTATACGACTGTCGATACAAGCCTTTATGCTTATTTTCAGTTCGTTAAAATAACAAACGAACACACATGGTCAGCCGCACACTCCATAATAATATAATAATAACATTGTTCAGTATTATTGCGGACAGCATGATTTTTTTTTTTTTTTTTTAATAGTACTGTACACGCTATACTATTTTTATATATTATATTATATTATGTTGTGTATTGGAAATTCTTTAGTTTTAGATAATATATATATATATATATGTTATTAGGTCGTTAATTTTAATTTTTATCGTAGAAACTTGACGTTGTGTAATCCGCCGATTTAGGATTTACATTAAATTATGGAAACATTAGGTTTCACATATAATAAATACCCTACCACATTTGGTGTGTTATTTAATTATAATTATTTATATAAACTATAAAGCTTGCGATTTTATAGTTGGATTATATGTGTGTACTGTGTACTCGTTAATCGTATAAATGTATACGCATTAAAAATATGCTCGTGCATGTAACTTGTTAGTGGTGGAACTGGTGGAAGGGTTCAGATTGAGTCTAAATTAATGTGCAGTATACACGTTTCAAAAAAATTTCGATTACAATTTACAATAATAAAAAAAAGAATACACATTATTTAAGAGCTTAATGGATTTTTATGCGATTTTCTTAATTCTTAAAAAGAATTATGCATTTCGGTTGTAGGTATATTTAAGTCATAAGATATTTTGTTGCAGCAGTTGACAGGTACAATATTTTAGATATTTTTAGAGCAAAGACTTGTACGATGAAATAGGTTCTACACAAGTAATTATACAGAATTATATCTATGACTAATCTCAAAAGATTAATTGAAACAGCCAATTTTCATCACCAATAATCTATGATTTTCGTTTGCTCTTGTACCTTGCAGCTACAAAACCATATAATATTATAAATATTATAATTCTACATGAAGAAATCAGTTCACGCTTTACAAAATGTGTCGTACTTACTTATAATTGTATTGTATAATAATATAAACACAACATAAAATGTAAAAGCGTACACTTTTATTTTTGCTTTTTTGCGGTCGTTCTGTAATAGTTTTATGAATAATTAAAACTTTAAAAGGACCAACTCATCGACTCGTCGTACTTCTACTTTCCATAGTGAATTGGTACATAAATAACATATTATTATAGTCATAAATATCTTTTATACTTGATATCTCGTCTTGGCGTAAAGATAATTTAAACTACTTCCAGTGTATTATAATGTTATACACATAAATTATAAATATATAATTAATGTATCCATATTGGGGGGGGGGGTAACTACTATCGATACTGGTGTTCAGGTACACGTACACGCAGAAGGAAGGGGTTCGTTTTAAGTGTTCAAATACCCCCAAAATATTTGGTTTTTTGTATGATTATTTATTTATTCAATTTTAATGTTAATTGTTGTATTATTCTTTTATAGATAGGTATAATATTACATTGTATTTTGTGAAAAATCGGCTAAAACAAAATAAAAATTTAATGTTAACAAATTAAAATTTTAATGTAATTTGGAAAATAAAATAAAAATACTTAAACATGATTTAGAAATAAAATAAAATCATGCCTATTGTGTATTGGCATAATTCCTATTGGGTATAACTATTGTGTATTTCTTATATTTATTGAAAAAAAGTTCTATATTTTAATAACTGATTTTCGAAAACACCTCCCAAAACTTTTTTCTATGTGCCTACATCCCTGCTGGTGTTATAATATTACGTATGTATATACCTTATTTGTACGTTTGTCGTTCAATATTTTTTCAGCAAAACGCCTACTATTCTCGAGAGACATCCACAGAAGACACACACCGTATGTAATTGGATAATATTATCTGTAGGGTATATATCTATATTATTTATTTATATCATAATATTATGTTGTATTATATACACCTAGGTATACTTTAATAATACGTTGTTCATCTGCGTCGTTATTGTATTACTGAAAACACACGGGCCCGTTTCTCTGGAGCAATCGTGCTTTCGGTCTGTTGTTTTATTATGTTTTGTTTTTCGAGCGCTAAATACTTTTTCATGAAAACGGATATTTTAACGTCCGACCAAAAATGTTCTTTACCCTTACGTATCCATCGTATTATAAAATAATAATACACCACCGCGCGCAGTTATACAGTGGGTACCTATATTTTATAAACATATGTGTGGGTGATATTACGCGATGTATAACAATATTATTAATTATTATGCATTACAGCGCTGCGTATAATATGTCCTCGCCCCCCCCCCCGTTCGTACACAGATACCACTGATACCAGTATATACGTATAATATCATGGTATATATATATATATATGTATACTTTCCGGGGAAGTGATTCGCGATGACGTCAAAAATCACGGCGGGTAAACGGCAATATTTTTTGAACGCCTCCCAACTACAATTCCATTCAACGCGCGATTATCATCGATCGATCGAACTCGACGCACACGACTCTAATATAATATATTACGCACATAAACGGTCTCCGCGTGCGTAAACACACACAAATCGGCGGCGATCGCCCGTCACGGCCGGCCACTTTTTTTACGATTATATTATTATTGTATCATGACGTATAATATATATATATATAAGTACATTGTACGCGCGAGAAATTTCATGACCGAGTTTTTATTACTGTGCACACCACATGTATGCAAATAATGGGAACCTAAATGAGACTTTTTTTTTTTAAGTGCGAGTTTTTGAGCGTATAACTTTGTTCGTTTGTTATTATTTTTTACTCAAAAACAACCTTGACGAGTTCACATACGGCATACACGTTGTTTTTTTTAACTCGTTTTTTAATTTTTTGACTGGATATAACTTTATCACGACCAACACCAGTAACGATATACATGTATATATATCATAATATAATACGTCATATTATTATGAATTTTTATAAAATATACTTAAGTATGCGTGGGTATTTTGTAGAGATACTCATATATCTATATAGTTAATATTATATACCTATCTATATTTTTACTATATACATTACGCATATAGTATTAAGTATCACATCGTGCAGCAGTTATAATATGAATTTATTATAATATATCATTATAGCAGATACTTGTACCAATACGTTTATCTGAATATTTGAATAACATTCTCTTGAGTTGGTTACTAAATGTCTCATTTTGCGATTCGGCTGTTTTAGGAATTGTTGACGGGGAGTTAACCGTTTCCGCCAAAGTAATATTACCCGTTTTCGCCACAGCCCTTTTCCGCCAAAAAAACGAAAAAGGCGCGATTTCCGTTTACGCCAAAAATTTAGTTTTGTGAAAAGACGTTTCCGCCAATTATTATTTTAGAACTATGTACAAATGTTTCATGTTGTAATCATATGAAAATATTCTTACCATTATTAATTATAATACGAGTATATAATAATAATTCATTATTCGAATATAGGCATAATTAAATTGGAGTTTTTAAATAATACTATATAATTGCATATCAGTATATCACATATTTCGATATTTTATACATACCACAATATATACTGCTTTAAAATTAAAACCATTGGTTTCCAAAGCTTTTTTGGCGGAAACGGGAATCGTACCTCTTTCGTTTTTGGCGGAAATGGGCCTGCCCATTGACGGGTCTGATACTTGGTGCGTTTTTAATTGATTGCTGATAGAGACGCTTACGCATTATTAATTATTATTAAACGGATATTATAAATGTAATTTATTATCTATATATTATATGTATATTGTATTCAATAATTTATAGACTAACTGATCCGTAGCTTTTTCACGCTCGTACCGCTGTCGTTTCTCCAGTTATCTGGATGTAAACTATACGTCTATACGTCTATACCGATCCGGACATAATTAATCGGTTATTTTACACGCTGCAGGGTAACCATGTCATCAAGGTACTGATGCCTTATGGTTTTTTTATTTTAAGATCCTAAAGGACTATTTATTAAATTTAAAATTGATATTAAATGCTTAATACGATAACGTGTACTTTGTACAGTGGGCTATTTGTTGTTTTGTCATATTACGTTTGTTTAAGTGAAAATTCAGATACATAAATACAAAATTATCACGATTCAAAACCAAATCTAGGTATACGTTTTTTATTTACTTCGAAAATCATATTTGTTTTCAGTTTGGTTTTTTAATTTACTTTGGATAAATTATAATTTTATGATATAGGCGTATGCATATAGGTATAAATAAGAAGGGTATGCGCTTGTTGCCCTGACTGGTTTGAAAGTACCAGAAGTTAAATCCTAGATAATAAAAACTTTAGATGAGAATCCTATCGAGCTCTCAAAATAGTATTACCATATATTTAAATATAAAATTATTTTTCTATCACAATAATATAACATATTATTATACAATTAGTGAATTTATATCATATATATTTTCACATAAAATACGATATAATTCTTTTTTTTTTTAGGGGGACTATTAAATTATTTGAGGGGTAATTCCTTCTGAAACCTCCTCATTTTCATCTTAGAGTAGGAAAACATTTACACTTCACTCTGGAACTCTGTGTACGCCTATGGATTAACATTTATTACAATATGAACAATAAGACGTAATGGTAAAAAATAACAACATTATCTTGGCGTTTACATTTTACATAATATTATATTATTTATTAATATATTATTCTAAATTATATAATATGGTCAATACTTGACAGATATTACGTATTCGGTTTATTTTAAGCTGTTTATTCATATTTTGAATTACCTATCATTTTTTTTTTTTTTTTTGGTTATGGCTGTTATTCCTTAGTCGTTCCACTATAAGCTTTATTTATTATTATTTTTTTTGAATCAGACGTATACTAAGCTTAAAATAAAGTCTTGTAATTATCACGAATCGTTTTTCAATGGCTTTTCAATTAAAGCTATTCAACCAAATTGTACGATCAATAAAATATTAATAGGTACTATTAACGCTTATATATTGCTACCACCATTTTTATTAAAAAAACATCAATATAATATCGATCACTTTATTTTAAAATTAATGACTGTAAAATGTTCTTTGACTGAAATGGGTTATGTATCTTGTGTCGAGGAAAACAAATATTCGTAGAATGTTAATGAATGTTATACATTAAAATTGCAATTGTGCGAAGTGTTAATCAAATATGTTTTTAAATATATTTATTATTAGGTACTTGTGTATAATTTTGATAGTTGAACACCTATTTGTGTTTGTAAATATAATTTATAATATTTGTATTAAAGTTTTAAAAATTTGTTTTAAAGCAATAATTTACTTATATTTTTGTATAAGATGTCAAATGATTATGTAAATACCATTGCCACTTAATTATGTTAAAAATTATAAGTTTATAATCTAATAATTTACGTATCATCCTTATAATGAACTACTATCTACTATATTTTTAATTAAAATTCTATTCAGTAAAGTATAACAAAAAATTAATTAATTTTTATCAGGAAATAGCATTGTTTTAGAACAATTATCAGAACAATAAAATACCTTTTTTTAAATGAGAAGTATAGGTAATTTTTTAACAAAATTAGTATAAACGTCTACGCATCACAAAATATGAAAATATTTACAGAAAATGTTTTATTAAAAAGTGTATTTATTATTTATGTTAATTTAAAATTGTCTGATATAAATATACATATTGGCCACAACTAAATTATATTTTTAGATCGTCGACTGTAATCAATTTAAAAAATATTAATGTCACTATTATTATAGAGTTTAATCAGTTATATTTATGAACAAATAAAATTGTATACATTTTAACGATTAAAATGTTATGTATTTATATATAAAGGTACATATAATAAATATGTTATGACTCAGTAAGTTTACAATGGTAGTTTATTTTACATTTAATCAGTGCATTTAAAATACTGGATATTTATGAGTTTTTTTTCTTTGTATTACCTTATTTTAAGTTCCAAACAATTTATTAAAAAGTCGTGTTAAAAATTAGTAGGTACATCACCAATCTTATTGAGGCCATTGTGATATTTTTTCTGGCAAGCAATATTCAGTATTTTATACTTTTAAAGTGTCATGAATATAATGAATAAGAAAGGAACTGGTGCAGATTGTCTTTGTACAATGGTGTGGAAATAATTGCTCAGAAATTTAATTGTTGATATCAAAATTATATAATACTATTAACGTCAAACACGCATTACTAAATCCTCATGCAATCTAAATATATATATATATACTTATATATATATATATATATATATATATATATATATATATATATATATATATATATATATATATTTACGATCTAACTTACTTATTAGGAGTTTCTGTCAATACGATTTTATAAGGGTAAACGAGATGTAAAATATAATTAAGTAATTGAACAATTTTTATGATAATGGTTAGATATTTATCGTATAAAATAATAAATAGACATTTATTTACTGCATTAAAAATTAAAACCGAACCACTGAGGTCTGTGATAAGATTTAAAATGTGAAGAGATAATAAATGTTACAAAAATTTGGCTAAAATATAGTTTATAGTTTACAGGACGAATAAACGTATTTACGAGAATTTTTTTTTAATAGATATTGTATTGTAATTCTAACTATCTAACACGAAGTAAAAATAATAAATACATATCATAACATATAGCCTAGCTGGTACCTAGTTGCCGATTCAACTAACAAAATTAAAACATATACAAGTCAATACTATAAAATATGTCGTTAGCTATGATAATTATTCTGTATAGAAAAATATTTATATATCTAATATTGTGAAAGTAATTTTTTAAATGCATGAAGACAAAAATAATTGGAAAGTATAATATTGATTCAATCTTTAATAGAATACACAGGAAATGTGGGTTCAATATGAAATATTCATGTACAGATATCCTATGCTGTAATCTAATGTAAAGTGTTCTTGTACAGTATATTTAATATTGAATGACATATTTCTATAAAACCTCGTATTTATAGGATACAGGGTTTCACGGCGAACTTGTCCTTATATATCCGTGTTAGTCTATACTATATTTAAGTACAAATTGTTCCAATATCTTATTGCTTGTACTTCAAGATTTATCTCATTATTTGAAGACTTGTTAGAAATTAATTATTTAACTATTTTATAATATTTACATAAATTGTCTCTAATTTCCAATTTAATATTGTTATCTCAAATTTGTGAGTAATACAAAAATAAACATTTACCTTATTTTTCAAATTTCTAGTTTAGGTAAACTAAAAAGTAAAAACACCTAAAATCGTAATACATTTGGCAACTTATTACACGATAATAGTTTTGAGAATGCTTGTTTAATAATCCGATTTTCTTAAGCCATATATCATATACTCATATAAATTAGTGTACACTATACATGTAAGTACGTATCAACATAAATGTTTCCATTTATAAATGAGTTCTCGTGCTTATAAGTTTTCACTTTAGGGCCGTCGAGGAATAGCATACATCGAGTAGGAGTTAAGGGATTTAGAGTTTACACTCGGGAGTTTGTTTACACACGAACAATTATTGACGATATACTTATATAATATAATTTAATGCTTATTAATTATACATCTATGTTTATATACATGAATACTTATGAAATTTTTAAAACAATATATGCATAATGATGTTTGCAAAAAGTCGACGTCGGATCATGTGCGCATCAGTTTTTAGTCGGCCAAATTTCAATAAACGTATATTAACATAATATCATATATTAAGTTGTGCATATATAGATGACACGTGTTATATATTCCTACCAACTATAGGTGAAATTTAACAATTATATGAATATATTATGCGCTAATTATATAATAATATATACATCAATGTTAATTTATCATTTTATTCAAATACTATATGTGTATTGTATAGTATGCGTACGTCTGTTGAATTTGAATTAACCCCCCTCCTAGAGTCTTAAAAAAAGAATATACCTACTTATTTCCAAATCATATAGGCAACAAAAAAAGGTCTCTCAATATTATGATGTCCCGGTTTAGTAATTTCAAAATTTCAAAATCTGGCAACCTTGGGCGTGGCGTAGTATTTGGACTTTAATAATTTATGTTCACCCAATAAATTATACATACCTCCCAGAATAAAATTATAACTACACTACTGTTCTACACATGATAAAAAAACTTAAAAAACAACAAATCTCCTAGTCATGACCTGAGTTATTTATACCTGTTTATTAAATAGTCAAATAATTCCTATGGACAACTCTGTCTCCTTCATGCTAAAACACCACCTTAGGTTACCAATATCAAATCAAAAAGAACATCATATAACATCTGGTTTCATAAACTACGGTTACAACTTTGATTTAAAATTTCTTTAAGTATTTAACAAAATTCTAATTTATTAACAAATACTTTGTCCGGTAATGACATGTGGAATCCAACATTGGGGAAGTTTAAGACATTCAAACATAATCAAACTTCAACCGTTTCGATCAATAAATTTTCATGTCCTTTCTAATACTCCCTGGTACGTCAACAATCGCATTCTACATCATGACTTAAACATACTAACAATATCCACACTTGCTATTACCTCAACACATTTCATAAAATCTCCTTCAATCACTCAAATCCCCCAATATCTGAACTCTCTGCTCGCATATAACCTAACAACACTCTCCGTCGTCTCGAACATAAATAGCTACGTGATCTATTAAATAACAATTAACATATAATTTCTTAGTATATTATTCTAACAACTTATTTTCCTAAATTTTAAATTAGAAATGTTGTACGCTTCCTTCCATCATGTTGCCACGTCAAGTATTCTATATTAACCAATTTACTCATTGTTATTCATTGTACTATCCTATGTATACAGATTGTATATATCTTTTAAAAATAATTGTAAAAAAAAAAAAATCGTAACACTAGTAACGATCGATTTGTTTAATAAGAACGTGTGAGATTTTGCATATGGTGACGCTAGTGTGTTCTGTAAATAAATATAATAAAACCGTGTCGCTATTTCATGAGTTTCGTGTATGTTTGTGTGTATTACACATGCCTGTATGTACTTACTGCACTAATGTGGAGATTACACAAAAGACCTGAACTAAACAATATAAGAACGATAACAAAAAAAAAAGACTCACGAAAGGACCAAAGTTCAATCGAGTTAATGTATTATTAGATATAATATTAAGTGATTCTTTTGTCATTAGCCACTGATTGTTTTAAAAATGTTTTTTTTTATATAACTTTAAGCCAAAATGAAATAACATATTTTAAAAATATTTTACGTCAGAATATAAATTAAATATATTATAATATATGTTGTCATTAAAAAAAACCTTTAACATTATAATGATAAAAAAATATAATTTTGATAAGAAAAAGGTTATTTTTTCGATAGAAAATTATGTAAAAAAATATATTAGATTTTTAAATAATAAGTGGTACATAATAAAAAATAATTCTGCAAATACGAATATATTTGAACGATGTACATGCAGATGATCGATGCAATATTTATACCATACACTATACAGCTATATAGGATGACTCACCAAGTATTCTTATTCTCATTTTTTTCTTTTATAATGAATTTATTCAAATATTCTGGTTTTTAAAGAATATATTATTTTAAAATATTAAGTTCTTGTACTATTCAAAGAGCGTTCTATGGTGAATGATATGATACAAACTCCTTTTTTTCCAGATGATGAGGACTACCTTTTCACGTTAAAATGTTTAACAAATAATTTTTTTTTTTTTGAAGACGTTGATGGTTTATTTGTATAATTCAAAATTACAACGAGTTATTTTCTGTTATTAATAACTTCATGATCAAAGCATGATAATAGATTTAAAATGTAAGATATGGGAGAGGTAATGATTTGATAATTAAGTAATTAATAAATAGATGGTAGGTATTTTATACTTGTAAAATAAATATTGTCAGTGTTCTAGATTAAATATCAGATTAATATTTTATGCTTGATGTAAAAAATGTAAACGCATTAATAAAAAATTCTCATTCCTACTACTTAATATTTAATAACTATTCGTTGGAATTTCAATTTACAAGCATCAATATTTCCAAGAAACTGATATGAACAACAATTTACAGTAAAAATAATAATTCTCAGTTGCAAAACAAAAATGTATTTTTTTATTTTAGAACACTTTCAAAATAGTATAATCAACCTAAGTATATGATAATAATATAATTTTTAAGTTATTTAAAAATTTAAAATTTTAATAAATGCGTTATTAGAGATGGAATTAAGATGAAAGGGGATAATCATGATTGGTGAAAAACCTTGTTTATATGGTATAGGTATTTATACGCAGGTGAAATAGGTACACCGTACGTGCTTTAGTGCTTATATTTATATATACGATATATTTATGTACCTTGGAATAAAATGCACAAAGGCGCATAGTTGTAACAAAAGAAGAGTAATTTTCGATAGACCTGTGTGTATAATAATACAATATATATTATATTGTGATAGGAATACAAAAACATCGTATAGCATGTCACGACTGAAATAAAAGATCATTATCGTATGTGCACCGTAAATAGGAACTAGCTGCAGTATCTATATGACTATTTATATAATATCACGTAGTCATTTTATACCGGTAGGTACTTTGTGCAATATTAAAGTGCCCCAAATCGCTTTTATATTATAAAGTATACAGTATAATATTATGTCTTATGCGGTTTTACAGGGTTTTAGATTCAATAATGTATGGGACGTCAAAATATCGTTCGACTCTGTCTATAATATTGTGTATGTAATGTTATAAAGGAACGGATAAGGCAAATAAAATAATAATAATAATAATAATAATAATAATAATAATAATAATATTGTAGTTAATAAGGTATAATAAATAAAATGGCGGTAATGCAATAATGACGAAATGGAAGTATGGTTAAAACGACATCAAGGCAGCAATATGTACTGGCTAAGTCGGTCGCGGTAGAAGTGTTAATTGTACCTAGGTACCTATCTATATATAAATTATATATCTACCTACTAGAATTTGCAATTTTCAAACAAATGGATTTACATTATGTTAGTGTGCAAATAAATATTTTCAATAGCAGTAACGATTATATTTATTTTATAAATTATACAATTTCTTACTATCTTCAATTAGTGAGATTTAATTTCAATATTGAATTTAGTCTTAAAATAAGATAGACTTAGGTTTATTAATTTGACACACACAATAAAACATACATAAGTATTGGTGTGGGTAGAAAACTATAGTTAATTTAAAAATCCTCAGCATTTTTTATCACTAAAAATTAGAATTAATTATGGGACCATTACATATTGCAGTATATTTTGTTCTTGTGATTGGAAATTTAGACAATTTAAATTAAGTTCGACTTAAAAACTAAAGGATTACTATATGGTGCAAATTAATTATAAAGTATAAACTATACTTAATTAATATACATACTTTTTAATTTTTAATCTAGCTATATGGTTTAAATAGTAGTGGCTTTATAGAAAGTCAATTTTTTTTTTTTTTAATTAATTTTGCATATATTGATATTTTTTTTTACTTTTAAAGTACATTTATCCACTTTTTAAAATTATTTCAGGAGTCCAAAACTACTTGGCATCCTTTTTTCCCAAGCTAAAATTTGGGTACCTAACCTAATCTAGGTAGTTCAAGGACTTTTTATACTGCAAATGAAGGAATAACAATTTTAAATAATATATTCGTTTTTGAACGAATAAATCGTACTTAAACTTATTTTAATCAAAATTATCGTGTGTATATTATATTATTACAATATTATATCAATTATCATTGCTACTATTTTACATGCCAATAAATCGATGTACTGTAGAATGGTATGAATGTATTTATAATATTAATATTTTTAAATATTTTTAAAATTTCATTGTGTGTAAATGATTATATAAATAATTATAGTGGAATGTTTCAAATTTATACGAATATAATTTTTTCAAAATTTTCATAATTTTTACAAATACCAAAAATTGTTTGAAGAAAAATAATTATTTATTTTTTTCATTAGCCAATTTCGTTAAATTTTAGTATACTATTCTTTCAAAAAATTGTACATATTTGTACTCATATTTTCAATATTTTTAAACTTCTGTATCAAAAACTTGAATGAAATTTAGTTTTGAATTTTTAAGTATTTAGTTTTAAAATTTAAAATTGTATAAAATTGAATGAATATCTTAACTATAAAATAGTTTACAATTTTTATAGTTTTGAAGAATTTTATGAGAATTAAAATTTTAAATAATAGTCAAAAAATGTGCCTATGTTGTTATTTTAATATTTTTAAATTTCTATAAAAACCACTTATTAGATATTTTATACTACATTTTAAATCTTTTTGATCGATAAATCAAGTTTACAAAATGTTAATATGAATATTTAGCGAAAAAGTCAAGTTTCTATTGCAGTTATTCTATTTTGAATCAAATTGATTTTGTCGAAAACTGTTGCTGCATAAATACATTCCTGTTTTTCGTTTTTGTTTGTTTGTTTGTTGTTTTTTTTTTTTTTTTTAATTATTAAGAATAATAGTGCGAATTCCTTATTTCCAAATCTTTGAACTATCTTCAAAGTTTAAGGTTGAAATATTTTTTCTGCTACAAAATATGATGATAATCATAGAACAAATAAAAATATACATCACTTTAAAAAACTGAAATCTAAATACATTCATCACTCTGCTCAAAATTTAAAACGGAGTTCTACACATACATATTATACCTGTTATTAGTGTTTTAACACTCTTAACCAAATTTTAACCATTTTTAGATAAATTTAATTTACTCAAATATTTTTATTTTTATTATTCAATGACTTATTTAATTTTTCTAATGTGCTATTTTACAATCTATAGACTCGTTTAATGTTCATTTAAGTCTATGGTATTTCACGTTTATGATAATTATAAGACATAAGTATAATACGTAAATATTATAAATACTTGATAAATACTGTGTATCATTACTAAATTTTAATGAGAACCATTATTATATTTTTTGAATAAGAATTTAGAACTATCCAATTCATTTTAGCTAATAAGTGATAAAAAAAGATTAATTTATTAATAATTATAACAGTAAAAACTGATTATTATGACCATATTTTTAGTAACTTTAAGGAAACTAAAAAATATTTTTAAATAATTTACGCAACATATCTACCTACTTACAAGATATTATAACATTGTACTACATTCTATGGTACCCATAAATACTAATATATATATAAGACAATTGACTCTTTATGGCATGTAAAACATATGCTACTTTCATTTTTTTTTTTATATTACAACAGTGGAACAATTAAACACATACTGTAAGTAAAAATTTAGTTTTCATATAATTATATACACAATGAATAATAAATATATTGTATAAATTAAGGCAATTGTATTAATTAATTTAAATAAAAATATTTTTAAATTTTTGAAATTGCAACATTTTTTTCTTGCACAGAAAATATTTCCTAATGTATATTGCATTATCATTTTAAGTAAGTCAAGTATATATAGACATCATATACCACGCAAGAAAAATAAATGCATCTGGTTTAAAGTATGCCTACACGTTTTAAATTAATGATAAATGCCATTTTACAATACTTTTCAAATCAAAATACTAAACTTGCATAATGTACATGTATTATAAATTATTCATAGGTAACCAAAGAGAAAGTATAAACAATAATCAAAACATATAATATAACTTACAAGTAATGAAACAAATTAACTTTGTAATATTTAAATTCAAATTATGTTAATTATCATTTACCTCCGCACTTATTTAAATTTTTGGAATGATTGACTTCCAAATAAATTGATGAATAAATTAAAATATGGTTACAATCACAACATATTAAAGCAAGATTTATTGTTATATTTTTCATTGATTTTTGAGTTTATATAAAATATACTCATATCGTAAACTAGTACACAAGGTTGTAGTAGATTTATCTAAAGATTATTACAATAATAAGTATTTAATATTTTTATGAAGATAATTATGTCTATAGTATACTTAAATATTAATTTTTAAACGAATATTTGTCTTTATGTTACTATTGTTTATCTTTTTAGGGCTGCATACGAATTGTATCCCAAATATAAAAATTGTGATTTGTGACAATCTAATTGCGTTTCGGATTTTCTATACTACTATATTAATATTGTGTCCCGATAATATTTAAAAACTAGTAAAATCAATTACATGGACAACAAATAGCTGTGAAGCTTTCCATTCAAAATTTAACGGTACGTTGTATTCTGCTCATTTAAATATCTACAATTTTATTGATATATGTATTATAAAAACGTAAAAAAATATACTTGCATAAAAATTCGCAACATTAGTCAAATAAAGAAAATACGTTAAAAACAATAATTGTTTAAAAAAGAAAATGATTAAATACCTACTACGTCAACGAAATAACACATTTTGTCCGTTTTGATTTTGTCAAAACTGTATCGTTCAAATTTTTTCTGAGCCATAAATAATATTATAATAACATATATATAACATATTTTTTACTATTTTTTATT
The DNA here is from genome assembly GCF_002803265.2 of Melanaphis sacchari. NCBI lineage: Eukaryota > Metazoa > Arthropoda > Insecta > Hemiptera > Aphididae > Melanaphis > Melanaphis sacchari. The sequence goes on from NW_020270704.1 coordinate 233,818, forward strand.
TATTCTTTTAATTTTATATTTGACGAGGAAAACAATATTTTTAACCTACCTCGAACAATATAAAATTCATAATATTTATTAAATGTTTCTATTGAGTCTTAATATTAAGTCTGTATTAAATGGGAAAGAAAATAATGTATTTATATTGAACACAAGTAGCATAGTCGTTAAATATTATCGGGACGCAATTCATATGAAAAAGGGAATTTAAGATGTAATTTGTTTGAACCGCTTTTTAAGATATATAATTACAAAAGATCAAAGATTCCACTTTAAATGACCACTATTTTATCACAGATAACTACTCAATAAGCTCTTCAATAAAGATCACTGCAACATATATAATAGATATAATAAATAGCCGAAGGTAGGTTCTTATGTAAACACTCACTGTTTTAGGGAGGGGTACAATATACCTCAAGTACCTCTTCTACATAAATAATAGCAACTTTTTGGATGGTCATTATAAGAATACTTATATTATTCTTTAAATTTCATTGGACTGTCACACCTTCAATTATGACCCGGTTATTATTTAACCGGACTTAAAAATGAAACTGTAGAGGCCAATCGATTACAATTAATTCATAATTGTAAACACTGTACCTACCTGCTGAAACACAATACATTATTATTATTATGCTATTCACATTTCATCATTTTAATCAATCGATATAAAACACATTACTCATTAGTAAGTCTGTTCTGAATGTGCACAAACTATCTCCACTCTTGAGTTCTTCATAACAGCAACTCGTACTATATTCTGCTGAAGCTTTATATTTTAAGACTGAATTCGCACAATATGTTACTACAGCATTACAATATTATTATTAAAAAATACCTATCCTACTAATAAAATTATTATTGTTGTAATTATCAACGTATTTTAATGTGTTACTAATTTTTATTAATTTGGGCTTATATGTATATAATAATATATTATTTGAATACTTAAATATAATTATAATAATAACTATATAAACTCATTTAAACTATATGTAAATAAACACCGTTTTAATTTTGTTTTATTTATCTTACACGAAGTAAATTAGTCTGTTTATTAATTTATCTCGACTTTTTACTTTAATTTTAATAGCTATTACCACCGAAATATATGTATCAGATAGGGCGTGCCGGGCGTGTCACGGGTGTAATATATAGAATTACCAAAATTTAGTAGATTTAAAAAAGGATTCCGATTACAAGTGTAGTATATACAATTAATAGACATAAATTTAATGTTTGAAATAAAAATGACTTAATTTGTGTTATTTCAAGGTCGTTGTATTAGGCATCAATGAAAAAAATAAATATTATATTAGGAGGTTCATATTATGTGTCACTTTACACTCGGAAAATGTTATTATTTGCTGCAGCGGCGTGGTGAGCAATTTTAATTAAAGGAGCTAAATATATTTTATCTATTCAACCACCCATTCACAACAAGATGTATACCAAAATTGATCGCTCTGCTTGCAACAATTTCCACGAGTGAAACATACAAATTGGGTATATTTTTTTAAGGTAAAAATTTGTGTTTCTCTACAAAATAAAAAGAACTGTTATACTATTTATATAAATTTTGTTTTAAACTAAACTTGTAACGGTGTAAAAATACCTTACAAAAACTAAACATTTAGAAATTTTAAATTTTAACATGCTATTTTGGTATGAAATCAAATAACTATTCAATTTTTAATTTATCATAATTAACAATTAGGTATACAGTATAATTTATACTTATCGTCTATATCTAAAAATTTAAAGTATTTATACTAACATGTTAATCAAATATAATTTATAATAATATTTAAATAAAAGTTTCTTTAACACGTCTCCTGTAAAAAAACACAAATATATAAGCTCTTAGTATTTAACATTAAAGTATGTACACTTTCTACACAATACTTAAACATCAATATTAAATTATATTATTATTTAAACAACAATTCTTTTTGTAGCACTGAAGATGTAAAAGCAAATTTGTCCAAAATTTTTTCTGGGCTTAAAACTATATCCTTTTCACATGATAATAACATGAGACTTTTCAGTCTATTTTGCATCATAGTGGATATAAGTCGAGTTTTAATTAAATTTACTTCCAAGAACTATCTATAACTTGCAGAAGATGTTTTAGAAGTAGTGCATAAGTAGTTATAGACTAAAATTCTCAAGTTCATAATTTAAAAAAAAATTAATTTTACAAATCTACCTTTACCACTACCACCACCACCAACACCACCGTCAAAAATCAAAGGAGCTTTGGCTTAAAAAACTGTCTCGTCACACCACTGATTTTCTTATTACATAGGTGATGACAAATTAATTTAAAAATTGTTATTTCTTTTTAAAGATATTATAAAATTATAGATTTCCTTTATGAAATTAAAACCAACTTTATTTGCCACAAATAATATCAGACGTAAAATAAATAGATGTTTACATGTTGTTGATTGTAATTTTTCTAAATTAATTATCTTCCAAAAGAAGTTTTAATCAAATGTATTGTACTCAGTATTATAATATTCATAATAAATTATTCTAGTAATTTATTAATTTGATGATACGTTACTTTTTATAATACCCTATTTAATATGATGTACTGATGTATTCATAAAGTAACTATATTTTTAGAGGATTTTATCGCTATGTTAATTGTGTTAGTCTGTAAATTAGTTAACATAAGCAAATAAAATTCTAATTTAATTTGTTACATTTGGTTTTTGTTAATTTGTGTAAATTTCCTTCATCACTGCACTATTCTTATTATACATCTTTAAAGTTAATAAGAACCACCAGTGAGTTTTGAAAAGAACCCGATGGCATTTTGATGAGTATATCATAATATATTATTAATTTTTAGTATACGCTGTGTGGCAGACATACATCTTACATATGATATTAAACAGACTTGCATGTATTCACACATCATAATATTATTCGTCAAATATAATCTATTCACTACACACAATTTATATAGCAAACCTGTTTTTGTTGTGACTTAATAACATCACAGTTGTGTAAAAATTCTAACCTAGAAGCTGAAATTATACACATAATCTGGTTAAAAAAACAAAAAAAACTAAATACATAATAATAATTAATTAATAAATAAATAAATTGGAATAAAATATCTGATTCTACGAAAGTTACAATAAATATTAGTAAGTTATTTGATAAATCTGTAATTCAGTAATAAGTATCTATAACAATTGATGTTTATAAAGGGAATATTGAATGATTTTTAAAGAGTGATTAATGGAATTAATTGGTGAGAGTAGGACAGTCATATAAGAAGTGGTGAGGAAGATCTTAGATAACTACTTTCTTTATAGTAGATTTAAAAAAAAAGAAGGGAGTAATACTAAACCAAAAACTTTAAAATAAAAAGTAGTGGTAAGAATAAATTAGCCAAACATAGATTAAACCTACTATGGTTGACATACAATACTACTGGGTAATATGAATGTGTTTTATATTTAGAATAAACATTTGCTAGTGGATTATTTTATCACAAATACCAGCAATTGTTTACATGATATCGTGTAAAAACCAAGAATATTAGACCATTAAGAATTTAAAGAGGGAAACTTAAAATATACACCCATTTATTTACTATTCTGCAATTTATTACCTTGAATTCACTTTGGTTGTACTTAAATATAAAAATGTAAATAGTTCAGGTAGTTAGCTTTTCATGTTCCTTAGCCTTACTAATTAATACGAAATATGATAGTGCTAAAAGGATAAATGAGAAATAAGAATTAAGAGTAAGATAGAAATGTATAGATAGAAAGTAAAACATAGAGTTTAATACTATCTGATTTTATGTTTAATGTATAGAGTATATATAGAATGATTCATCAAGCACACTCAGCAACATTTTTATTTAATAAAACAGTTATTCAAAAATCAATATCTGATTTTAGGAAATTTTAAATGTGCTTAACCTATTTAAAGATTATATTTGGTTTATAGTAGTAAATTGGTTCTATTTAGTACTTTAGGGGTGTTAAAAGTAAAAAAAAAACTCACAGTATTTTTCGAAATAACTGCAGAAATTAAAATTTAAATAGAAATACATTAAAGTAAAAATCAAAGTTCAAATTAGATGAAATGATGTATTTAAACAAAGATTAATAATTTTAATTATTTTTTTGTAATTTAAAAATATTATTCAGGACTATTTGAAACGTCTAATCTATATTGTTTTATACATGCAATGACATTTTCAAATGCAATGATTTTGTCAAAATTAAATTTAACTTACCGTACCTATATTACTTTTAGTAAAAAGGATTACTTTATAAACTTTTCATACCCCCCCCCCCCCCCCCCAAAAAAAAAAAAATACAAAAATTAGATAATTAGATATTTTATAATTGACCAGCTTTTGAAACCTAAGAGTAAATACTAAAAATAAAGTAGGTTCCACTAATTTTAAATAATATTTTTTTTTAACTTACTAAATAATAAACTTAATTAAATAACTATTTTTATTAAATACATTTAACATATTTCTTGTTGGCTTGTGGTTTACTCTCAATGGTTTTGACATCTTCACCAGTGAGCTTGATATATCACGTTGTCTTAATTAATGTTGATATTTTTAAGTTTTTTCTAATCCTTTTTTTTTCAACGTATCCGGGAATATGTTGTTTGCACCAAAATGTAGGATTACATTTTTCTATTACTAAAAAAATAAAAATAAAAAAAATGTTTATAGTTTATAGAATTTTAAATAGGCTCATTTAAAATGTATAAATATTTAACTTTATGTAAGTATAAATTTGTTTAACAAAATTATTTAGCATGTTTGTCCTTTGTAATAATGAATAATGACATAGAATATGTAAAAACACTAAATAAATAAACAAAAAAATAAAAACGTCTAATACAACATAAAAAATTGTCATTATTAAATAAGAATCATTAAATCATAATAAATTACGTTTATAGAAAAATTAATTTAAAAGATATATACAATTATATTTTATGTATGTTTACGGCATTAAGGTAGCCCTACGTCCCATCACAGCAAGTCGATATAGCCAACCGCTAGATTCTTAGGAGCTACATCGGCGCTCAATACTGTACTTTTGTGTCTTATGTCCAGTTCAAGTCTGGAATACGTTTAGAGTGGAATTTCTATACGGGTTGTTCTGTCATGGTTATCAGCAAATGTGTCTAGTCCACTTAGTGGTAATATTGTATACCTTTTATTGGATGTCTGAAATTAAGAATATCTTTTTTGTCAATAATTATTATTTACATACCTGTATAGTGAGTTCTAATATTCTCTGTTTATAAATTATATTTTGATAAAATTAATACAAAAACGCTTATAATATGATATTTTAATGAATGATACTTTCAACAATAATTGTTAAGATGATGCCACACTCGCGCCTTTTTTTATCTCTGTCTTACACTCCTACATACATACAACATAACAAATTTTCATTCAGCAGAATCCATTTTATGTTGTTCGCTTTAAAATTAGAGTAAATTTACTTATTATCAAACTTAAAGGTTAGAATTTCATCTAGACCATCATATACGCTTTTATTGATATTTTAATTTGAATTGAGTTATTTCTATGTAAAATATTAAAACTTTAAAATGCTCATAAATTACTTTAAAATTATGATATTAATAAAAGCTCATGCCATTTCCCAGAAAAAATTCTTACACTTAAGTTTGATAATAGGTAAATTTACTCTTATGTTAAAGCTAACAACATAAAATGTATTCTGTTGAACGAAAATTTACCATGTTGTATGTATGTAAGATAGAGATAACACATGCGGATGTGGAGTCCTCTTAAACATCTATTATTCAATTTTTATATTATAATGAATTTGGAAAAAATAATATATGACTAAATTTATCTTATTACAATTAAATATAATATTAAATTGAGCTAATATACTACCTATGTTTAGAATTTAAAACTGTATAAAATTTAAAAAGGCTATTCTTTAAACTTGTTATTACTTTTTTTACTCATTGTATATACAAATCACAAATAAAATAAATGATAAAATTTTAAGTGAGCCTTATATGACAGGCTATAAAAAAATATAATTAATTTTATTAAAAACTATTAAAGATATACAAATGTAAAATGGTGAACTATTATATTCATAACTAATTGATTTCTAAGATATGTTGTGATTTTAGGTGTGTTATGTTATATGATTAATTATTATGGAAACTATAAAATGGTTAAGTTTTTAATACTTCTATTGATCAAATCGTCAACATAAGGTTATTGATTGGGTTAAAAATTTAGTTAATGTTAAGTCAGCTAACTTACTGATACACTTTATGGCAGCGATTCTCTATTTTGTTCCTTATCCTTAAGTTTAATATTTTGTTAGATTATATCTTTTATTCCTAATTATAATTATTATAAGAATTATAATTTTTAAACTTTTTCACATAACTACTCTTAAAATATTTAAATAAAAAGTAGCAAACAATTTTATGCTAAATTTTGCACTCATATCAATTAGATAAGTTGATGGTTAAGTTTTAATTTGTGACATAAATTTTCATTTTTAATAACATATAATGAATATTTTCGAAACGAATCGTTTTAAATAAACAAATTCAACATTTTCTGCTATTAGTCAATTTTTTTCACGTACTCCTTGAGATCATTTAGCGAACTCCAGGTTGATAACTACTGCTCTAAGGGAACAAACAAATTATAAATCAAATATATATTCAATTATTTAATTCAATTATATTTACAATAGAATTACCAACTATCGAATAAAATTATAATTATACTTTTCAAAAGCTATTAGATACTCGTACATCATTTTCATAATTAAGTTTTTAATATGGTACTATTGAAATTATTTCAGTAGATGTTATTACTAATTAGTCAAACCAAGTAAATCTTTAAAAGTGGATATAGCTTGAAATTTATTTTAGCACTTATTGTTATTAAGTTAACATTAGCAATGATGCTAAAAAGTAAATCATTTTATTCTTAAAAGGTGACTTAATGACTTTACCAACATGTATTTATTTCATGAAATCTTGTTTTATTTTATATAAAATAAAATAGTCAATACTATTATGAATTTATTATTAACACTTGTCAATGTATAAAAGTAAATCTTAAATATTTATGTATAAACAATTTTATAATTATACTACTTCACTATGATTTGGATTTTAGAATACTAAGAATCAATCAATTCAGTAACATCATAAATATTTTTGTTCTTTAAAAGTTTGGTCTTCATTACCTATTTTAAAATATTGCAATTCTCGTTAGACATGTGTACAAACTCATTAGAGTAAAATTTTTTTTTTGTATATGATAAATTTAAATCTAATATAAATACACTTATTGATTCAATTTTCGAAAGAAATCAAGGTTTCCATTCAATTGACATTATATAACAAGTTATTTACTCCCTAAAAATCAGTAAATTAATATTTTTTGCAAAAATAAATTTATGACAATTATATCTTATACAACTTTCAATTATTTGTCCTATAAAATACAACAATACAATTTGGGTATACATTTAAATAAATATTTAAAACGTTTACCATAAAAAAAAAAGAAAAAGCAATCACTATAAAACATTAATACTTTAGTGACTAATAATTTACCTATTGTAAAATAAAATCTAATAAAACACAAAAGAAAATGAATTATTAGATAAAGTTACTTTAGAAGTAAAGTATCTTTTTATTTGATTACAAATATTACTGAAATAATAAACAGATTTGTGACCTTACTTGCGGATAGGTTTTAATTTTATTTTATTAAATACTCGTAATTTAATTTTCTTGATTTGTATTTTTATACTTATACAACTAGCTAACCCAGTCTTATAGAAATGCTTCAAAAATGCTTATAACCCTAATTTTTTTACTTGTAATTATTTGTAATCAATTTTTAATATTTGTCAGTCCTTTTTACCCTAGTTTTAATCGATTTCTTTATGTTAAGCTGTCACTGTTAATTAAATTTATTCTCTAAAACAATTTTTAACTTATCATACTCAATTTGTAACTACATATAACAGATTAATTAGAATTTTTAATCTCATGTTATTTTTGGAAATAATGTTTTCGTGTAATATATTTATTATATAAGAATTAGTAATATAGCAAGATTATTTTTTTTTGGAACTTACTTTGCACTTTACTTAACGGATTTTACAAACTTTTTTTGAGTGTTTTAATACTCGGAACTTTCTGATAAACACAATAGGACATTGTAATTTATTTTTAAATTTATTCTTCAATATTGATCTTTTGTTAATTTCCATAATATACCTACCTATACTATATACTTCAATACTTTATACATCACCTTTGCAAAATAGTTTAAGGAACAAAGTTTTATTTAAAAAAAAAAAAAAAAAATGAAAAATAAAAGAGAAAAAAATCTTCTAAAGGATTAAGTAAAACTAATAAATATGACTGACGAGCTAACAATTGAAAATCTTAAATAACATAGGCTGAAAAGTTATAAATAGTTTTTTATCAAATAATTTATTATTATTTTTTTTAATTGCTTAAACTTAAAAAAAAATGTATTGTTTATTAACTTTATAATTTCATACATATTAATATTATTTTTTCTATATTCTTAATGCTATTTAAATTAATAACTACAAATTTATAATTTGAATTAGCTTATTTGAAATATTTTTAATAATCTTATTTTACTTATGAAAATGTGTGAATAATTTTATTAATAAATAAAAATATTATAACGTAAAAAAATTTTGAACTAGTGATTTTACTAAAATTACACTATTATTTTTTTTAATTTGATTTAACCATTATATAGTAATAATTTTAGACATAGAATATAGATAGATTTATAAATCTTCTAGACTTAGCTGTCAAAATTAAAAACTTTTTGAAATTATTAACTACAAAATAGTTTTTAATAAATTAAACTTTAAATGTTAATAAAAATTGATAAAAATGTATTTTTAAATGTTTTATTATCTTAAAACTATTTTATAAGAAACCTTACATACAATTCTCAAGCTTGTTTAACTATATAAACAAAAATTATATTATGTATCAAAAATATAAACATTTAACATTTAACATTTGAAATGTCTATAAAATATATAAAATTGATATAGCCAAGAAAGAACCTATTTATTTTATATACATGTCTTGAAAATTATAACCTAAATATTTGGTTAGAAATTAAGTCAACATTTTTTTTTTTAAACTAAATTTGTATAAGGATTACCATTTTTTAATTTTTTTAATTATTTTCAAGTAAATTTTTGAAAAATGTTATGTTTAACCGTACAAAGTATCAACTAGATCTATTGTTAGCAAAAACCATTCTCTAAATTTAAGATTGAAATATTTAAACTGTTACAAAGATTATAACAAATTCAAAAATAAAAAATAAAATTAAGAAAACATACATTATTGTAAAAACAATAAATCTTTTGCTCTGTTCAAAATCTAAAACAGATTCTAAGTGTAATATAACATTATGGTTTTGTAAATAAAATAAAAAAGATAACAAATTTGAACAGCTGATGGAAATAGATAAATTTTATTTATTTTTTCTTAAGGTGAAAAATTATTTGGCTATTAGAAATATATCGGAATAGCCGATTCAATAATATTTACTCATTATTCTCTACTTTTATTACACTTGGCTTATATATATATACCTACATATTTTAATATATTGTATTATTGTATATTACACGTATAATCTATATCTTTGAATGAAGGTGGCACTCGAAGAACAGTATATATTTTGGCGATTCCTCTGTACATATGGATTAGTCAAATTAATCAGTTTTAAGAAAACCATTAAGTGATTTCGTTGTTTAAAAATTAAAATTAAATATTTATGTAGTTCACATACTGCGAACCTAATATATATGTATCAAAATGTACAGTAACAGTACTGATTAATATTTAGTATAATAATAAAATATAGTATAATATTATAATATGTTATTTACAATTTTTTTTTGTCATCTTGAATTGAAACTCGTTTTTAGGTAGGCTGCTCGTTATGATGATCTAAATAATCTACAATGGTTTTTGGTCTGTTAAGCAAAAAATAACTTAATTTTAGAAATTTTAAAATTATTTAATGGAGAGAAATAACTTGTTGACTATCATCATCAATCCGAAAACCTATAGATATAATGACTTAGTACTTGGTAGTTTAGTAAATAATTGGCAAAATTACAATAAATTTATTGGTGAAGAAAATAATAACTGTATGTTATTCAAAAAAATGTTCATCATGTTATGCTTTGGAAAATAATTGCAAAGATATCTTAACTTTTAAAAATATGCCATATTATACCTATGAATAATAATTTGTTTGTAAAAGTAGGCCATACATAAAGTAACAACCTGTATAAATATATTTGATATGCATATATTTATACGTTCATGTTAATAGCTAATGCACACTTAGGTACTGGCCACTGGGTTTCATAAACAATCACTAAACATATTTTAATGAATCAGTGGTGAACTAATGATCCCTTAAACATGATTTATTGGTTCATGTACATTATACATTCAATTTTAGTGATCCATTAAAATAATCAACTTTCAAGCAACCCGGTATTATATAATAAATATACTATTTATATTAATTTAACTTTTAACTTGTATTTTGATTCGTATCTATAAAATTTTTGTTATGTAATATATTATTTTTTGGGTACCTATTCTTTTTTTTGCTAAGGTTATAAATCTGTTATTATAATCCTACATATACCTACCGGTTTTAACAGCAATAACAGTTTGTTTCAATCATAAACTAAAACATTTTTTTATTTGTTGATTAGACACATTTATTTTTCTAAAAATAAAATGCAATAGGAAATAGTTGTCTTATATATTTTAAATTTATATTTCAAGTGTTTCTATCTTGAAGGTCTGATGTATATAAGGTGACCAAGTAATTATGTAGTTATTATAATACCAGTTATTGAGTATACTCAATCAAATAGTTGAGTAGGTACGTAATTTATAATAATTATAATAATATAGTATGGACATTTTATGAAAATTAAAATAATATATCTAAATAACAAAATAACAAAGGGAGTGATCAGAAATTAGTGTTACAAAGAGATTATATAATAATCTGAGGAATATCGTAGATATTTTGTAATACCGATTTATGGTCGATCTCGCTCCAGACCATGAATATATATAATACACAACAATGTTTCTGGATTTATTGTCATGAGCGTTAACGTAAGCGAATGTCAGTGACATAGCCATTTCTTGATGGCATATTAAAACTCCTAAAAACTTACTTCGAATTTACAATTATCTGTATCAATATTATTTGTCTTATTCATTTTATTAGTAAACTTTTGTATAACCTTTCTCAGAATAGTATAATAAAACTATTATACATATTAATGAACTTAAAACAATCAAATAATTCATAAAATTCTTAAAACGTCTAAAAAAAAATATAGAAATTAGTAAATAAACAATATTTAAACATAGAAAGAAAAAAAGCAATAGTATTATAGGCTGATATTAACGTTGTATTATACTCAGTTCTCACAAAATTAAAAAAAAAAGTAAATTACTTTAATAGTGATCAAGTTTTCTTTGGGCATTTTATTTAAAAAAAAAAATTGTTATTAGTGAAATATCATCTATATTAGTATAATATATTTTATTGTTGGAGTGAAAATAACTATGTAATTATTATTGAAATGATTCATAAAATGTTCATTATTATTATTACTACGCTGTTTGAATCAAAGTAAACATTGCAGTTCTACTCACGAAAAAAATGAGAAAATCATAAGATATTTAGTCATATCAAACAAACAAATAATGCGATTCTATTACTATAAAACTTCTCAATTATATATAAACGTTATCATTCACGACTAGAAAATTACCCAAACCCATTAATCTGAGCATCTGACAGACTCAATAACTGGAAACCCTAAAAGGAGGCTTAAGAGGACGTCGCACCCGCATGTGTTGTCTCTGTCTAACACACGTACGCATTTTCAAATAATTATATTTTTCATACTCATAACTCATTTAAAAATTGAAATATCGTAAAAAACCCGACAAGAGAACACAGATAATGTTCTTATCTAAAAGTTTGATGATAGATCAATTCACTCTAATATCAAAACTTAAAGCACATTATTGAAACTGGTGAACGAAAATTTACTGTCGTACGTGTGGAAAACGAAGATAACACATGTGAGTGCAACGTCCTCTTAAGAGAAGGTGATGTCGTGACCTAAACACTTAATCCCTTATCAAAAGTCAAAAATAAAAAATAATATTAATATATATACTGTATGTTCACAAATTTAGAGAACACTGAATTTCTCAGCCGGATTAAATTGGAATAAATTGAAATTTTTTTTTACAAGCTAGTGGTATATAAATACACATTCATAGATTAATTTCAACATTTTTATTATTTCGGAACACGCATACGCAATAAAAAAATATTTTTTTAATAGCAAAACCTATTTTGAACACCATACTCGGATTGGCCTAATTTTTTTAAGTCATTTTGACGTATTGAATATGGTTTTAGATTAAAAATTGACTGAATAAAAGCCATTTATTTTTTAATAAATAAATACATTTATACGATTCATTAAAGTGCATAAAAATATTTTGATTTATTCCAATTTAATCCGGCCGAGAAATTCAGTGCTCCTTAAATTGGTAAACACACGGTAGGTATACATAAATAAATATAAATATAATAAATTTAAAAAAAATAAACAAATATAGTGTAACTGCTGGACTACTTTTTTTCATGTAATTCATGTCATATTTATTTATAGCTTATATTCTTACTATAAAAATAAAGTTTTACATATTATATATATAAATTGAGAAAAATAATAATAAAAAAAATTACTATCAAAAAGTTATTGAAATGCGTGAACTTGTTAAATGTCAACAAAAATCATTTAAATTATCAATGTTGTTACTTCTCCGGCACCCCTTTTGAACCCCATTTTAATACATTTCTGGTTAGCACGCTCAAAATGTATACATAACAATTATTCATAAATCCCGTGCTTAAACGTTTAAATTATTCATTTAACCTAATTTTGATTTTTGGGATTTCGAGGTTAGTACTTTGAGTCTAATCGGTTAATATCGAATGTCGTTGTGCTTGGAAGACGTACCTGACGACCAACTACGCTTTATTAGCAGTTTATGAGCATTCGAACACTTCCATTACTGTTGCCGTATACAGTTGTCTGCTGACTGAAATTTTTTCTTATTTAAGACAGAGACACAGCGTATTATAAGCTAGAACCTAGAAAATATTTTGTACCCAGTATTTAACGTACTTAGTGTTCATGTTAATCAAGATTTTATTTGGATTTTATGTCTTTAAAATATCTTACACGCACTACAATATGTGTATCAACACAAAATTCTAAATAACGGTCCTAGAAGCGTCCCTGTATTAAAATAAGAAGCATGTAAATAATAAATATAAATACCTTACCTTGTTGCACTATTCTTAGCTATCAGATTCTCGAGAAATGGACAACACGTTTCATTAAATAGACCGTAATGAGATTTGAAAATATATACTTATTTGCAAGACTTGTTTCGTCAGAATGTTGTCAAACGACACAACATTTTTCGCACTCGCGAACAGGGATTTGAAAACGTTTTAATCAAGAATTACTAAGAATCAAACAACAGCGCTTTTTGTTGAGAGTTTAAGACTGACCAACAGAAAATATTGCGTTTGTCCGCTCTAGAGTAATATCACAGAAAGGTAATATTAACTTGTGAGTTTGTATTGCGGTTGCGGTATAAAGTCAGTAACCTCGACCGTGGTTTAAATGTTCACATTCCATATAGAATACGGCTTATACTCACCAATGATATTATTCTCTGTCATTGGCGTCTTAACGAGAAACGGTAGCCATTATTAGTTTTCTTAGCGTTGTTCGGTTTTCAGCGATTCTTGATTAAACAGTTTTTGCGTCATCGAGTGCAATTATTTTAAGTAAATTAAATATTTATTTTGATTTGTGCATAATATTAATATCGTGAGTATTCACTGCGATAAAATTCTATCGAAACGTATCTTGCATATCATTGATCTACGTATAATATAGTAGTTAAAATCAATATGGTATTATATTTGCAAGCCACAAAATTTCCGGTCCAACGAATGTACCAACAAAACACGTTGACTGTTTCCTGATGCATCAAGGTAAAATAGATATTATACAACCTATACTATTCTCAGGCTCTTAGTGGAATATTCGATATATTCATTAATAGCTATTCATTAGTTTTGCTGAATTATTACTTTGTATATTGGTGTTAATTAGAATATATTATAGTTGTATACTATAATATGCTTGTATGATGTATATTAAAGAAAATTAGCATATACAAGTTAAACCTTGGTTATAGTTACGTGTGTCTTTCGTTGATTTTTAGTAAGTTCATCTCATAAAAATAAACGAATAAGCAAGTATAAAAATTCTTAATATATTTATAAATTATGTATAGTAGAAAGTACGTGTAAAAGAAGTAGGCATTATTATTAAAACCATGCATAAAGAGTTATAAAATTCAGTTCACGATTTAAAATTATATTTAGGTATGGCTAAATTCCATTCGATAATACGTCTAATATTAAGTTCGATAAAACAGCTATTTAATATTCAATTTCCAATTTTTTTCTTATCTACCTACTTCATTTATTACTAAAACAATATTAAATATGTACAGAGTAAGACGAGAAGACTATTTTATACAAATATAAATTAATAGAAGGTATGATCGATCGTTAGCACTGAGTACCGATATTTGACAACAATAATTATAATTAAAATACGTATAATTATATGTAAAAATACAATACATATATATTATAATATATGTATTGAATAAGAAAATTACTGTTACGATAAAATAAAATAGGTACATTTGTATTCATTAATTTCTTAGCATTTGATACTTAAACTATAATTTTATAGAACTATTATTATACTTTCATTTATAGTTTATAATTTTATTTAAACGTTTTTTGGACTCGATCAGGTATTATTTATAGATTAATTTAAGTGTACAAATATTTGGATTCATAGGTTTCTAAGACAAGTGCATTAAAAAAATGTACACTGGTACTATATTAGGTAACATCTATCATAAAAATATATTTTAAAGAATATGTTGTATATTCCAATACAATAGTAAAAAATTTAACAAAGAAAAATAAACTACTGTAGAAATTGTACATCATCAGTTAACATGTCATGTAGGTTAATACGCACAAAATCTTAAGTTCCAGCTGAATTTCTTACGGTTTTTGTGTATTTTTTTGTATGTTCAATATTGATTAATACGGCCAAATTACGTGGTTCATTTTATGTCGTCATAAAGCAATTTTAATTTTTAACTATATGTTGTTTACTAAATCTCAACAATAAATATACATAATTTAAAAAGTGTGAATATAGAATTAATTAAATGTAAATAAATTCAATTTCCGATGGGTATAATTATTAGAAAATAAGCTCAGATTATAATAATAGATCATAATATAAGGATTTTTAAATTTTATTTATTTAAGCTGAATTTAATAATTAGTCTTGATAATTAAATGCATAATTTGGGTTAAATAATAACTTCATTAAAATATAGTATTTTAGTAATTTATAAACGTGAATTTCCATGTAAAAGTTGTCACTCGTAGAGATTGCTTAAATACATCTCTAGGTGTATAAACTCTTTAAACTACAACGAAATAACGCCAAACATGAATTGGTTCGGGAAATTTTAACCATGGTCAATCAGTGGACAACTAGATAGACTCTAAGATACCACTCTAAAATTCCGGAAGTCACACCGCTTTACAAGTCATTGAACATTAAAAAATCCGTTTCCGAAACACCTGTACAATTGCAGATGGCTAAGTGCGACTAAGATCAAAGTGGCAGTCATCTACAATTATACAATAATATTACAATATATTATTTTAAATTACGGCAGTTTCAATCGTCACGTGTTCTCTAGTTAAAAAAATATTTTATAGTCATTCGTTCATATTTATTTATTGTGTCTTTAAGACATTATTGCAGTATTTAAAGTTCAATGGTATTTTTCAAAACCAATCGAATTAGCAACTAAATAAAATATGTACCTATTATCAAAAATCCAGTGTAAATCAATTCTGAAATTACAATTTTAATGCATTATTCATACGTTATTTAGAATATTTCGCAATATAAATAAAACTATGAATAATATAAGGTAATTCATAAATTATGATATTGATCAAAGTTAATCATTTCAATACTATATATTATATTATATTTATATAACAACTTATTTAGTTATTAGATCCAAGATGAGAGCATTTTCAATTATTAATTTATTCTTTAAGCACTAATATATTGAATGAACATACACTGAATAAATACTTTTACAGCATATTATATAGGTATGGTTGTCATTACTCATTAGTTATTATTTATTACCAATCGTATAACATTATAATTTTATTGAAGTGATTATATTCATATTTTATATATATTTATATACATGGATAAAAATTACCAAGTATCATTCAATAATTTAATGGTGTAAAGTGGTTTGGTAAGAGAGTTTTTATTTCATTCATCGCTTTAAAACAATTAATATTTGAGGAGCAATCTTTAGGTACCTATATCTCTTGATTCAAGATTGAGAGAAATAATCGAATTTAATTAAAACATTTCATTTCATGCACCTACCTATAGATTAAATGAACGAAAACATATATAAATAAATGTTTCTTTATTAATTCTATAACTACTTTAAATCTTAGGACTTGGAAGGACATTTATATTTTCTACAGTTGTAACATGTAACACTTCAATAATATATTGTTAAGTAAATTTGTTTTCTAAATGTCAAATATATTATTAAAACCACGTGGAAAATGTATAAAAAATCATGTTACAAAAGTTAGATGAGTTTTTACATTTATTTTTTATGTAGCATTTCAAGAAAAAAATATTATCGATGATGGTTTTCGAACGAAAAATTCGACCTTGGCCCACTCCCGTTTGATAAATGCGTCTTAAAACAATTCTAAATCGCGTCGTAGAGTTTTCACATACAAACTACAAAGGTTTAAATTAAATAGTTTCAAACCGCATAATAATAATACAGCAAGTCTTGTTTTTCAAAACCACATTTTCATCGATTGCGTTCAAAGTCAAAAGGGAATGAACAAATAAAAAACGGATAAAACAACAACAGTTATATGTATAATAATGTCGATCGGCGGAGTATTATAGAGTATACATTACTACAGTGTAGAGAAAATCTTATTGTTCTCTGAAATCTGAAACTCTAAACACACACAATAAACAGTATCATTTGAATAATTGAATTTCGAAAAAAAAGACTTACAATTCGAAAAAATTCCAAACGTTTATAATATATTATTACTGTTGTGCCCACCTGTTCTTTGTGGCGTCACTAAAAGTGTTGCAGCGTTCGTTTGAAATGAGCAACGATATCATAGTAACATCATAGTATAATATAATGGTCGCTATCAAAGGTGAAATGGAATATTGGATCGATCTTTGTGAAAAATTTTTACCGTCATTAGTTTCCACAGAGATTTTTATCGAGAAAAAATATTACACAGTTTTATTTTATATACATTGCTTGACTTGGAAAATGTATAGTATAAGTGATTCAAAAAAAAGTAAACGTCCCTAACTATAACCGTGGTGACTTCACTTTCCCTTACACTCCCTTTAAACATACTTCTTAACCATGATCCAATGATTTTAAAAGTATTTCAATCATAAGCTTGAGTAAGTTAGGTACTTTTGCAGGTAATTGAGGAAGTATTATTATTTTTTTCAAATATAAAAATAATTAAATGTTAATCAAATTTAATTTTAAATATATTAATTTATTAATTAATTTATAATATTTAATTTCATTAGTATTTATATAAAATTAATAATATAGGTTAGGTTTATTTATTTATTTTTTCTAAAATCAATACTAATTCTAATTTTATCATTAAACATGTAATGATATGCAAGAAACGCAAAGCTTTTCAATGGGTTTTACTAAATAGGAACATTTAACATTGTAATCAAATACTTCTTATTAATCATTGTTTAACAAATTCTATAAGTAAGAAAACATTTTTATTTATAACATTATCTTTTAGGATAAATATTCTTAATTCCCTAGTCTTTTAACGTTTGTAATTAAAGAGCTAGAATAGAAGTATCTATTTATTATATAAATATATATATATATATATATATATATATCAGTTATCACTTTATAATTTATACCTAAATATTACAAAATTAACATTTATCACTCTATTGAATACAAATACTTTCATACATTTTGTTAATTTTTTTTTAAATGTTAAGATTTCATAATTTTGCCGATTCCTATATAAAATACTATAATCTTAATTAAAAAAAATAACAATAATAATAACGGTACACTAAAATACCTAAACGTCGAGTTGATTGTATTCAGTTTTACTGCCTTTAGTTACACGTCTCCACACCTATCCCCCCCTCCCCGTCATCACACTAACAATAATTCAGGCAGTAAACTCTTATAGTGGTATTACGTCATAACGTTGACGATGGAGGTGACCCTGGTAGCGTAGCCTGGTGCGGACGGGTCCAGGATTTCCCGCCAAGTTTGCCGTCTCGAACAGCCTGCCCAGAGTATCTCGCGGGACAGCGGGCGGGCGCGACGTCCGCGACGCGAGCTTTGCGCCGCCGCCGCGGGCGCGCCACCGTCGGACGCGCAGGCGGACGGTCCGCTGTTCCACGGAAGCCGTCGTCGCCGGCCGGCGCGACCGCTATTACGATACAATATCAAACAGTAGACGACGCGTTACGCGACCGCACCGCAGATCACCGGTGACCGGCGGACGGACGATCGCGTGCGTCGTGTATGCGAGTCTCTCTCTCGAGTACCTACGCGTTTCGCGATCGCATGTGTCAGTGATAGTGTATGTGTGTGTGTGCCGCCGCGAATTTGACGAGTGAACGTACCGCGTCGTAAGTTCACGCGCGCCAAAGTTTCACCCGACGCCCTTTGTGATAAATTTAACCGTTTTGTTTTTTTTCATTCCTATCCCCCCCCCCCAATTCGAAGCGATTTGTTTATCCGTTTTCGCGGGTTGCGTCTTCCGAGTGCTAGCGAAAAAACACCGTCGAATTTATAACACACATATATATACACACCTAGACACTGGGACATACCTATACTTACGCGCGAACCGTCGCCCTCTGTGCGAATAATATTCGTCTACTTCCACATCGTCGCCGCATAATGAAAACTTCGGTAAGTCTAGGATTTCGATATGCATTTATTTATCGTACTCTGTTTATATGAATTGTTTGGATAATGATATAAATAAACACTAATTTTATTGTGTCGAATATGATTGTATATGATTGTAATATGATAAATATGATTAAGATATTTACTAATCATATCGTGTTATTTAAATCATAGACCGTATGTAATATAATATCATACATTTTGTAATACTATGGTATTGGGTGTATTATACATGTAGTTTCGTTGCGTTATTTACTTAGGTACCTAATCAATTATTTTTTTTGAGTACCTATTATATAAAATATGTTTTATACTTTGGTATCTATTTATTACACCTTGAACCTAGTTTTAACTTTTTGTCGTTTCTTCATGCATACATTCATATAAGGTTTAAGAACGATTTTAATTAAATACCAATAAAATATTTATCAAAAAGTTTGGTAGGAAATCGACTTTACTTAGTTTAGTTTAATTTTAGTTTTCGTAATTCTTTTTTTTTTAAATTTTAATTGTGTTATGACCAAGAATAATATTTTATATTTATTTAAAACTTTAAAAACAGTGTCTATAGTAAGATTTATATTACTATATCTAAGTCGTATTTACGTTTCTTGACGCAATATTTATACCACCTATTTCCTCTAATAAGTTTTTTCATACTAAATACATTTATACTATTATATGACATATTATAATAACATGTCCATTAATAATGTCGATTAAAAAGTAAAAAAAAAATATGCTAAAATACCTACTTTAATTAAAAAATATATTACTTTGGCTATATTATATAATATAGAAGTAATAGTACTTCTACATTTTACCTCATTTACTCAAATAGTAAACCCTACATTATACAATAAATATAATATGGCATTTATGGTTTATAAATATACCATACATAGCTATCAAAAAAATATGAATAAAGAAAAATTAAGATAATATTATATACTATCGCTATTCAACACAGTGCGCTAAAATTTACATTGACTTATAGAAAATCATTAGAAATACTCGCATCTTCATACCATGCCACATGTAAACTCAGCTTTTGAGTTGAATTAATTAATATATTATATTTACAGGTAATATGGTTTTCAAATATAGTTAACTAATGTTAATTTTTTGTTTTGATTACCTGTTACAAACTCATGTTTTATTTGACTTGAATTTCCCGGCCATTAGTACGTTTTAACTTAAAAAATAGTTCAAGATTATCACTATCTGTGGTGTTGTTTCCGGATCCATTTTTAACGGTATTACCGAATTAGTACATATAAAATATCGATAGTTATAAAACTATAAACTTTATTCATAGCTTTTAATATTCATGACGTGTTTTAATTCTTAAATCTTATTTTTTGGTAATAAAACATTTAATGTTGGCTCAAAACATTAAACAAATCGTTAAAAAAATCCAATAATAGAAATATTTTCCCAGAATATATCTAATAGCAATTTAAAACAAATTCTTAATGTACAAATTCTATATTAAGAAGATTAGTTCTTTCTATACGGTTACTTTTTAATAATATTTGGATAGACATATTTTATTAACTCGCTTACCTGCCTATTTATCTGATATTTACATTAATATATACCCATTTAATAACTTATTTTAATCAAAATTTATTTGTACTACTAAATCTTGATATTTTTTGGTAATAAACTGAATTCTGTTCAAAATATTTGATTGTATTTGTATATTTAAAAGTATATGTTTTATTAATTTCTAATACATATAAAATGTGCGTTCTGTCATTCTACATAATATATGGTTTGATTTTTAAATTCAGAAACAGACTTATACTTAAAAATGTAGCTACTAAAAATTTATATTCGTTCTAAAATCTAATTTAACTTAAAAATAATTAATTATTAGTAATTTTATACTTGAATATTATAATATTTATTCTAGATATATAAAAACTTACAAAACATACAAAAACGCAAATACTGATTGACAATTTTTGCCAAATAATATACTTATTCAGTATTATTAGTGTTAGGTATTTTTATAGCATCAACCTGTTTACGGATCTAATTATCTAACTGTGTATAATTAATAATATATGTATTAAATATAAATATATCTAAATAAAAGACCTATAGACTAAAAAAAAAAATCATTAAAAAACGAATGTCCTATCTATATAGGTGTGTAATATTACTGTGTTAAACAAAGCTTTTGATATATCAACATACGTTTGAAGTAAATAGATATTAGATAATCATGTGTATTTTTAACAATAACTGTTTATGATTTTAAATTTCAAATTATTTTTAATCAATATTATAGAAAATATTGAATGACTATTATAACAATTTTACATTAAACAATAAATACATAATATCATTAAAATTTATAAGATCTCGCCTATTTAATATTATATTATTATATGCTTACTAGTTACTTATAATGTTAGTGGTTGCTGACCAAATATTGAAAAAAATCCAATTTGGGCAGGAATTACATTGAGAATCTGAGAACTAATGTTGCAAAATTTGTAGAAACTAAAAAAATTGATTGTGCTGTAACAAACGCTTATTTATAAAAACAGAAAACCTTTTATCCTTTTAATTATTAAATAATCCATACAAATATTGACGTTATTTAATTGTAAAATTTAGTTTCAAATGTATTATAAAGATAGAAATACTCCTATATATAGTAATGCTAGTAATGACATTTCATTGTATTTAAAATTTTACAATTTCAACAGTCAAAAAGTCTCATCGTTTTATTTAAATAGACCAAATAACTATAGTTGATTGATCTCATACAATTAATCAGTTTATTACCAATCAATTTTTAATAATTGACAATTATCGTAATTTATTATTTTTATTTAAAAATATAAAGCGTAGAAAATATATAGTTAAATAAATTATCATAAATCATTTGATTTTCTATTCGTATAAGTATTTTTAAAATTACAAACATGTTAAGTATCCAGTTAAATAGTATAATAATATATTAATTATTTAATTAGAACAATTTAAATTTATTTTATGTTGAGAGAGAACTTTACTATAAACTGAATAATCATAAGACGGATTATAATTGGTGTATATTGAAACATAGATACATTCATTTTTATTTTATACATATATATATAAATGTTATTAGCATAGATTTGATAACAAGATAACCAGAGATTACGCCTGATAAAGAAAAAAAATGAGCTAATTTTAGAAATATTTAAGGTATTATTTAAGGTATTATCTGGATAATTAAGTTTGATTCTGTATATTAACATATGGATTTATACGGGAATTATTTTTTTACGCTTCCAAATACAGATAGTTAACTCAGAATAATAAAAAATAAAAATATTATAAAAAAGCCTATTTTAGGTATAGTGATGTCATCTAATTATCTAATTGTCTAATACGTTATAAGTTCTTTCAGAGTTCCATTGTATTATAGTACTATAGTATATTAAAAGTACCTGATATACAGTTTTAGTATATTACATACTTTAGCTTTGTGGGTATACTTTTATTGTATAGGTTTTAGATATTTTTTGTTTTGTAAAGACACTTTTTATAGTAAAAACATGCTTTGATCTTTAAAATGGACAAAATTGGTGCTTTGATGAGTCAAAAATAAATTCTTTCCACTACTTTTCTTAATACCCAGGAAAACTAAAAAAAAAAAATCACGGTTAACTGAAAAAATAAGTATTTACGTAAACCCAGTTTTCAATAAGATAGATTTTTTTTTTATCCTAATAGTTCAAAAATAAATAACCTTAAGAGGATGCTACACAGGAATTTATTGTCTTTGTTTTACAAGTGTGTAACATAGCAAATTTACGTTAAGAAAATCAGGTTTAATTTCGTTAGTTTAAAAATAAAAGTGAATCGACCTATAATGAAACTTGATAGTAAGAACATTTTCAGTGTTTGTATGTGGGTTTTTACGATAATTTCATTTTTTAAGTGAGATATAAGCATTTTTAATTTACTATATTTTACATACTCAAAACTTGCTAAAAAATTAAACTATCGTAAAAAAAAACCATTTAAAAACACAAAAAATGTTCTTACCATCAGGTTTCATTATAGGTCGATTCACTCTAATTTTTAAACTAACGAAGCTAAACCTGATTTTCTGAGCAGAAATTTGCAAAGTTACGCACTTGTAAGACGAAGAAAACAAATGTTTGTGTAGTGTACTCTTAAGTGCTTAAAATGTTTATAAAATAATTATATTTGAATTTTCTAAAAATAATATAAATATATATAAGTAATATAATGTAGTGCTTAACTTTTTTTAAATTTGTTCTATGCGTATATTTACACCAAAATTATCAAACTATCATTTTAAAAATCATACAAAATTTTATCAAATGTAGGTTTCTCTCACGATTGTTATAAAGTATTGAACATTTTCAACTCTGACTTCTCAAAAGTACCAACTAAATTAAATGTTCTACTAAAGATCTCTATCACAGTTAATTTTCAGATTATTTCAATAAGAAAAATTGTCTTTACAAAAATTAAAAAAACACAGATCATTGTAATACATATTCAATATTCATTTATCGCTTTCTCCAAAATTTAATAATGATTTTAGTTAATTTGTTGTAAGTAATTCAAAAAATATATTCGTAAAGACTTTTGAAGCCTTTTGTCATTACATATATTATTATTTTTAGTATACTTACACAATTAAATATTGACTTTAATTTTTAGTTATTATTATTATAAACATATTTACAACGATTAATATTAACATTTGATATACAAAGTAATAATAATCATAATTGACATAATTGGTATTACAATAATAAATATATTTGTTTGATGTATTATAGCAAAACTGTATTTAACCTACCATTTTAGTAATATTTGATAAAACCTAAATAATATAAATTAATTATGAAATATTCTTGGAACAGCATTTATTTCTAATTATATTTTAATGATTTATTTATCATAGAATTAGAATTTTACAAATCCATAACAGTGTTATATATTCAGTTACAAGATAGGTACAACAAAATGAGCTTCTACGTTTTTTTTTGTTTTTTTTATTGATTCTAACTATAATTTGAATTTAGATGAAAACATACTTACAAATTATAACTCAAATAATATAATAAATCATAAATTAATAATCCAAGTTTAACTATATGAAAAGTATAACTAAATTGATTTTTAGTATTTCATTATTTGTAGTAGCAAGTAATTGAAAAATATCTTTATCCGTCATATTATATTGTTAAATATAATCGGTATTTTATTATAAATTTTGTTTAATTTTAATTTTACTTCAAGATTATGAAATTTATGTAATATGTTTAATTTATATAATAAATTTTTTCGAATGCGAGTTATTACAAACCAAAATTTTTAAAATACAAATTATATTGAAATATTTTTAAGTATTTTACATTTTTAAATACATATTCTGTAATTATTTTTTTTAACCGAGAATTTTGATCGAGTAGACCTAATTAATTAGTTGTAGATATTTTAAGTTAATTGGAGTATCGAATGGACTAGTAAGTACCTCACAAAATGTTGAAACACTTTACCAATAATATAAATTTTAAATAAGTACTTCTAAGATTATAAACAATTAATAATTGTTCAAAATTCAATATTGCACCTATCGAAAAAATATTCTGCTTCGGTAACATCGAAAATGTGTGCCAGAATTCAAAAAATGAATCAAAACTATAACAATAAAAATATATTTTTTTCTAAAACACGTAGTTTTTACATTTAATTATTACAATTTAAAGTTTAATTCTTAAAAAAATATTTCCGAAAACGATAATTTATTTAAGATAATAAGTATTAATTGTTAAATAAATCACTCTGTAAATATTTTCTATTTCAACTTTTAAGGTACAAATGTATAATGCATCATGGTTAAATTTAAGTTAAGTAAACACAAGAAAATCTTCATAAAATTTCTAATTGAATATTTTATTTATGGTATTATTTCTAATACCATAATAACAATTCATTTTAAAATACTTTAAATGATATCGATAAATTTTCTAATAATTTAATTTAGCTTTGAATACTATAGATGTATACTATATGTTTTTGGTTCTTATTAGATTTATGTTGTTGACATCTAGAGTATACCAGTAATGAAATTTTATCTCTAAAAAACAACCAATTATTAATGGCGGGTAGGCTACTGTTTGTGTAGTGGCTTGTTATCTAAAAAAAACAATCCGATCTGTGCTTTATTTGTTTAGTGAGCAATTGGGAGACGCTATTAATATTAAAATAATCTAAACATATTTAAGTAATTTAGAAAACGATTTTCTATCTACTTAATTGTTTATATAAGTAGGTGCAATTAATATTCATATTTCATATTTCAGTCGTATTCAACATTTTCAACCCAAAATTCTTTGAACTAAACCGAAGCATAACTGTATGCATAATTATTTTGCCATGTCTCCAGTATTCGATGTAACTTAAGTGTATTATAAACGATTTAAATTAAATAGGTATTCAGGTTAGGTTATGTATAAATCCTTCGATTAAAATACTTGCATATATAAATAAACTGACTGATTAATTTTAATAAAAAATATATTATAAAGGTTGTGGTATCGGGACCTGCTTACTTAATAGTACTAGAAAATCCATTTTCATATGGTACCAAATAATAATATAATATGTAAATGTTAAATAATTATTCTACTCATGTTGGACTTCCCTCTGAAAGATGAAGATTCTTCATTAATTGAATAATCATTTATTTTTTCCATTATCACATTCACTTATTTGTTCAATACATTTTTAATTCAAACAACTATTTCAGATTTAAATGAGTATTGTTTTTTATAAAATCTAATTAATCATATAAATTAAATTAATCTTTATTTAAATCTTGTATTTATATATTCTATTAATATATTTTATTGTCGTTCAAAAAAATATTAGGTAACTTTTAGGCATGCATTAAATTTAAATACAAAAAGTATTTATCATAACGTTATTTAGTAAAAATAATAAATTAAAAATTTTACGTATTTTCTTTATATTTAAATTTAAAAATGGAATTCTTCGTCACGCACGTTCTCTGAAACTTTTTATTCGATTATCTTGATTTTTATTTAAAAATTAATTAGTACATCAAGGAGCAAGTTTTAAGCTTATTTTTTTTTTTTTTTAAACTTTGATTTTATAAATTAATGAAATATTGAGTTATTATTTTTTTTTAAATAATCAACAAATACTTAATACACACTATAAGTTATATTTTTTTCATCTAAGTTACCAAGTATTAACTATTATTAGATATTAGTATTTTATACTGAATAGTTGATAATTGATGTAGTATATTTAGTACGCAATTTATTCGTTGTTTTTAGTTCACACTATTGAAACTTCATGACTTTATGAGTTGTTGATTTAGTCGTTGGACAGTCGTGCTAAGTTGAAATTTCGGAAATATTATCTGTTCACTAAATCAGAAAACCAAAAATATTATTTTTCTATACGCAATACACTAAATGTTAGTATAAAGCAATCAAATTTAACACAAATTCATTTTGTACGAAAAACAAAGTTCATGAGAGTAGTAAGAGTAGTTAGTATATCATAAATATTATTTAGGTATTTATGTTAGATTATTAATTATTATTAATTATTATCATATTATTATATAATTTAGAGGTACATGTCTAAATACATTTTATTTTTAAATAACGTAAATAGCTAACTATTTAAATACATATATAATTTATATATATATATATTGATAATTTATACTTGTACAACTTATAATACGTACAGTAAACATTAAACACTGTAATTAAATTATGTCCCGAATTATTTATAACGTCACTGTTCTTGATTGAATGCAGAGATTAATGAATCATAATAAATTTATGGTATCAACAATAACTTATACCAGCCATATATTTAGCCTAGAAAAAATTATTACTAAAATTCTTATATTTTTGTTATGCAAAGAGTGCGTTATGTTTTATACATGGTTTTTAAGTGTTATATAGGAATCTACACATTTTAATCTTAGGTATTTTATTTCGAGAACATTTATTATTCGTTTATTATATTGATAAATAATTCGTTGTAGGGAAATAATGATGGTATAGAAGTATAATATACTTACAATTGCATAATAATATCTCCTATTTATTTCATTTATACTAAAAAAAACTATATTTTTGAATTAAAAATTAATTATTTTATTTTCCATGTAATTGTATGAATAAAACATTATTTATCGTTAATTTTATGAATAATATTGAATTAATTTCATATTTTATTCAATATTTTTATTTTTATTATCACCAGGATGAGTGTTTTAATATTTTAGTGTATAGTATTTTTGATACTTATAATATTTATTATACAGAGTAATTTAACAGCATTTTCATACTAAATTTTTGCTTTAATTCTGCATTTATTCAAATTTTTACTTTGGAAATTATTAAGTAAGTAAATTTCAAGACCATATTTTTAAATTATTAAATTTATTATGCAATTTAAAAAGTATCCTTTAAAAATACAAATGTCTTTGGTCAATTAAAAAAAAAGTGATATATACTATATACCTACCTATAGTAATATATTCTGGATTATACTTATTACTCAAATTATAGTTTTGTATTAATATTTATGTAAATATTGCGAAATGCCTCTTGTGTGTATATGGCGAGTGCTATACTTCTAGTGTTGTTTGTTTTGGTGTAGGTATTTCAAATTTAGATTAAGTACTCATATACTATTGATACAAAAATGTAATCAATTTTTTAAGTATTTAAATGTTTAATATCTATTAAATATTTTGTTTGTTAAATTTTAATAACAATTATATTAACATAATATATATATATAAATAAATCAATGTTATTTTGATTGGATTATTATCATATTTTAAAAACTGTGAAATAAACCTTAACTTATATAAATGGTACTTATAGAAAACTGATATTAGTACAAAATAATATCCAAATAATTAATTGCTCATAAACCCATAGGTCACAGTTCTTTATGAACTATAAATATTTACTGCAAAATGATTTACTAAGTACGTTTACTTCATTCTTTAACTATGTAATTATACAACTTTTAATTTTTGGGATTTTGAAGATATACACAAAAAATTTATTTTAAGTTATTTAGATTGTTTAAATCATTTAAAATGTGTATCGTAGATATTCAAACATTCTTTGTTATTATAAATGTTTAAGCAGATGATTTTTTTAAAATTCCAATGCATTTAAATCGAAATGTGTGAAAGTAAAGTAATTTCTACGTAATTAAACATTATGTATTATGGATAATAGTTTTAAATAATGGTTTTATTTTTTATATCAAGTATAAAATAAGTATATGTAATGTTTATTCAATTTATATATTATATTTAGGGAATTGTAATGTATTAATATAATATTGTTAAAAAAAAAGTTGAAACTTATAAGTATCATAAATTTATAAACTTAAGAGTTAAGACTAAACTTAAAATTACTCATTGAAATTTTAATTTACAAATTTTATACGCAAGTGTCTTGAAAAAAATTATCTAAAATGTACATAACCTAATTATTGTAAGTACTTTTAAGTAAAACAAAATAGCTTATAAAAAAATTAACACTTAAATTAACTCCTTTGGTTTATGGAGTTATTTTACATATTTAAACTGTCAATAAATCTATTTTCAACAGTAGGTACTTTTAATATCGAAATATACATACACATATATATATATATATATATATATATATTAATAGTTCTGAAGCAAAATGTAATAATATTTTGTTTTGTCTAAATTTATAGGTATAAATACTCATATCATAAAAGATAAAAATATTAAATTTTTTTATTAAAATTTGATTTTAAAAATAGCCAATACTATTTCAATAAACAATTATATTTGTAAATTAACATATTTTAAATAGATACAATAACCTGATGTATCCAATATCATTATTTTATTTCTATTAACTCGAGCAATTGAAGCATATTCAGATACATATGTAATTCTTAAATAATTTAGTAAAACATATTGTTATTATATTAGTTCCTTTTTTTATCTAAAAGTATATATTGTATATATCTTTTAGCAACAAAATTATTACCTATTTTGAAAAATAATATTTATTTTAAATTATTATGTTAGTTGATTGCCATGTCTTTTAACTAAAGTCTATTAAACATTTAATTTTGATTTAAAAAATAAAATAAAATATAATTTTACAGAATTTTACAATTGCATGATGATTAAAACAAATTTATTTAACTGAAATCAGGGATATTACAAAAAGTATAACATTAATATAAATTTGTTTATGCTTAGTGTCGATCTTATCTTTTTTTTTTTATATATTATAAAAATACGACCACGAAATGAAACTACTTTTCTTCAGCCATTTTACACGACTTTTTGTCTCCCGCGAGTATCACAAATAATAGTAAAAGTAAAAAAAAAAAAAATTAGAGTAGAGAAAAAATAAGAAATTGTTTAAATTTATAGCACCAAACCATGAATAGTAGTAAACTCCATTTTTGTTATCTTAGAATGCATTTTTTTAATACAAATTAATTTAAGAAAATATAAATTAAAAATTAAAAAATATTGAAATTTTTTGGAAAAACAAATAAAAAAATATTTAGACAAATATTTATTTACTCAAATATAGTCAAAATAACTTTTTATAATTATGATAAAATGCATAAGAATACGATTATTTAATCTTTTACATCTATTTACTTTTTTTTTTTTTTTTGTAAGCTATTATTACTAGATTTCTATAATTTTAGTATTACGTATATGTATTTTTAATGTTTATTCAGGTATTAGTTGTACCTACTAAAAAATGTCCTTACTAAATCAAATAATATCCATTATTATAAAAATTACACTGAATATTTTCCTGAAAATATTCTTGAATAATAAATAGCTAATTTAGCTAAAATCATTAAAAAATTTAAAAGTGCATTAAAATATAATTTTAACTCAATGTCACCTAATATATAAAAAAAATATGTTTTAGAACTCCAAGAATTTTAAAAAGTCTAATATAAATAAAATAATTATTAATTCGTTACTTACATAATTAGAATAGTTTTTATGATATATTTATATAATAATGAATGGTCAGAATTTATACTGTTTTAATATCAGGTATATGATGTTTTATTTCCTTAAAAATTCAAAATACTCTTTTAATATTCTGTAAAAAAAAAAAAAATATTTTAAAATTATTAAATTTAAATCTGTTTAATTAATTTGGTTTACAATAACAATTTAAATTTATTTAATTTCATTTATAACATAAATTAATCGATATGTTAAAGGAGTAAGTACCCAGTTTAATTATTAATTATTTAAAGAAATAGTTACAAAAATAAAAATATTATTTTTTATTGTCAAATATTTTTAAACCCTAAATGCTTTTTTATGCAAAATAAAATTGTTTTTATAAATGCTGTGTTTCATGAATCGTAAATATATTATCTTACTCCCATTTAACTACATACACTAGAAACAAATATGGTAAATCATAAAAATTCTACTTTTAATAATAAAAATGTTAAATGAATAATTACTTAATTTAAAAATCTATTTATACATATATATATTATTTTATTATTAGTTTAATTTAATTTTATAAAAATTCTATCTCTCTACCATCACAATAAGCTTGCTTAATAGTGGTAAATATTATTGTAAATCATTTAATTGTCTATTTTAATAATAAAATTAAATGAAAAAATAAAAACAGTACAACGTAGTATTTCAACTTTGTTCTTCAACATTTTGAGGCCATTTTTAAAAATGTATTTAATTAAAATCTTGTGTATTTTTAAACCCTATTTTATTTATTTTAATTTCATTAGAGTAAGACCCACCATAATGATTAATTAATAAGTACCTAAGTTTAATTCGTTATTTTAAAATTTTTACATATTGTTTTAAGAATTTTTATTATTATCTATACGATTCCATTAATTAAAATAACTAAAAATTATTTTTATTAAAACTTGTGTTACTAGTTTATGTATATTTTTAAACTTAAAAAAAATAATAAATTAGTTGTTTAATCTATAAAAACTATTATTATTTATAACATATTAAACTGTAAAAAAAAAAAATTTAAGTGGAGAATAATATAAATTGTATACTTTTGAAAACTCTTTTTTTTTTCATAATATGAAATAGAAATAATAGAATGAATGCAAATGTGATTCGTTCATAAGAAAAAAACAATGCTTTCAATTGAATTTAATCTTTTTAAATATGTTTTTGATATATTTTATTAAAATATTATCCATATAGATGAGTGAAATACGACGATCACTAGTATTAATATAGTATTTTCTCATCAGAGTATGCTTTATAGTCCTACTGTATTACAATTTACAACGTAGATACAGAATTAAATTTTGGCAAGTGAAAAATGTAAGCAGTAAATTATATTTCTGTAATATACATACGATATTTTATTCACATACTATATAATATGTTAGATTAAATTTAAAAATAATGATCTCAACTATTGACACAACTTATAATTATAATTTATGTATAAAATGTAATAGTAGTTATTTTTAATTGTTAACATTTGGGGCATAGGTAAACTATCTATACTTACTGACTAACAAAAACAACAATTATTTATTTCCTATTTTTTTTTTTTTTTTTTTTTTTTTAATATATTTATTTTATTGTTGATTTTATAATTACTCAAATCGATCTTATGAGGTTCCCATAATGTTTATCCTATAAATACGTAATATTATTAAAAATATAATATTACCTCCAGTGATCCAACTGCTAAGCCTTATTCTCAATAAAAAATAGTTGTAATGATAATACAACATAATATATCATGCATGATATTGCAATTAGTTACTTAAAGATTTCGAGATTAATAAAATATTTATTTTTACTTTTATGCTTATGAAAAAGAAAACATTTTCAGTTCTTTATACTAGGTTTTTAATTCAATAAAAAAGCTGTTGACACAACTTGAAAAATTATTTCCTAAATCTATGTACACTATTCAGAATTAATATTAATAAGAAATACGAAATATTTATTACCAACATTCATGCTAAACTAAAAATAATACACTACTTATTCTCAATAAATAATAAATCATAATTAAAATTTTAAAAAAATCTGGAAATTTGATTTTCTAAATAATATCTGATAAATATACATAATTGAGTGGGCCACTGTTGTGGGATGTGTTAAATTAGAATTTATTGATAAATCATTACATACGAAAAGCGATTCTGAGTAAATATGGTCTATAAAAACTTTGTATTAAATTTTCACACTTATGATGATATATTTAAAAATTTTACATATTTTTACCTACAAAATCATTTACGAAATTTTGTAATTTTGATGAATTTCATAAAAAATTAACTTTGTATGCTTATACATTGTTTGCAACAAAGTGTAACTAATAAAGCTTGTTTTAAGAGAAAACATATTTATTACATATACATTGTTCAGTTTAAATAATTTTATATTTATAATATATTTTCTGACTTTTATCTATTTTTAATAAGTAATTACACTCATATAAATATTAAGGTTAATCTTTTTGAACTTCATATCTATAAACCATGATTATATATTGTATACCTAATATATGTTTAATAATATTTATTTTTAAACACATTGCATCACTACAACTTTACTATTGTCGAATCATCATGATTATAAATTATAAATAAATACTTATAATGATTATCTAGTGACGGACTAATAACCATATATAATATCAATTACCTACTGATGACATCAGATATTTGGTGTTTTCATTCATTGATTAAATTATTAGTTATTTTGTTTTGCTATCCTTTATTGGAAATAAAGAATAATATTCCTACAAACTTTATAACACCATAACCATAAAAATATGCTCAAAGATATAATTCAATTGTAATTTTATTTTACTTTTAATTACATTTTTAATAAACAAAAATTGTTTCTTTTGAAATCTATACATTTTATAATAGATAATAGACATGATATATATAGCTTTTAACTTTACTAGGAAATATAATCTTAACATAAATATAACGATTACATTTCTTTAATTTAGGTACATTAAATCGCAAAATATACACCTATGTAATAGTATTTCGTCGTAATATGGTGACTATCATCATTGTTAATAACAACTGTCGTTATGAAATACTTATGCACGTAATATCACGTACATATTTAATAATGTATTCAGCTCATGTTTAAATTTAAAATACTTCCCTTTATAATATATGATACCTCATAATACTTGTGTTTTATTAGTATTGTCTATATCAATGGATCTAATCGCCGCGAATGTTCGCTCAAAATTAAGCATGTGCGATCGATCGCGGACGATGGCAGATTTTATTCACTTGCTTTTCATAGTGTGTATGGTCTAATTTAAAATCGCATCCGCGCGCGAACTATTCGATATACCAGTAGTATATAAGGGCCATAATAGTTATACATTATAGGTAAGTGTGGACTCCTTTTAGATTTACTGTGATAAAATAAATGAAGAATATAATGAATAAATCCACACGTCAAAGTTGTGAAATACATATACGGTTACCTAATATAATATTATATTATTATATTATGTTTAAATTTGGTGTCAGCAGTGGCGCATACATATAATTTTTGTACGGAAGGAATCGAAAAAAAATTTGGGCTTAGTGTACACGTACATTTAAATAATAAATAATAAAACATTTATATTTTTAAATAAATTTAATATTATTAAAAAACTACAAATAATTAAAGTATTAAATTATTATTTTTTTTTTTTTTTTACTTAATTTATCAATTATTTTTTCGAAATCAAAACTGATAAGAATGTTCCTACAAGTAATCATTATAGGTATCCACAAAATTGATAATATTTTAGTATAAATGCATAAAACCTCTAAAACTTATCTATGTATTTTATTCTTATTTCTTAAGACTTTTTAGTGTAAGAAAATTTATTATTAGCCGACGGATATGCGGGGTGTAGTTGTCACAGTGTTATTATCGACAACGGTTAAAACGGCTTGCGTGATTGTCGGCCAGTCAAATTTTATTCTTATAATAATATTAAATTTATAATATAATATAAATATTTTACATTAAATGAATATAATACTATGATTACTAATTAGCCATTAGTTTAACAGTGGGCTGTCTTTTAGATGGAGCTAAATAAAAATTTACAAAAATCCTAGCTTTTTTTTTTATAGTTTCTTATTAAACTTCTATACTAGGAACAATATTTTATAAAATTAAAAAAAAGTTCTGTGAGGAAACCTGACCTCTAAATCTCTCTTGAATATGCCACTGAGTGTCAGAAATTAAAATATCTTACTGTTTATGTAATGTTCTAGTATTTTAGTATTTTTTAGTAAAAGTTACATTTAAATTGTTACAATTTTGAAAGTTTATTTTTAATTAATATAGTTATTGCTTTACTTCATGTATATCAAAATAGAACAAAACTATAAACCTTTAAAATAAAAGTATTTACAATAACCTCATTACTGAATTATATATTATACTAAACACTTGACACATTTAAAAGTTAAATATAAATATTGAAATGAAAACATGTCTGTTAATTGTTATATAAATATATTTTGTGTGTGTACATTAAGTTGATTGAACTAACAATAAATATTGTTATATTTTGTGTAATTTACTAAATTCTAATTTTATATTCATTCATTTGAATGTAAAATATACACGCTTATATTTTACTTGTAACTAACTATGTTTGATAGAATTTATTGTATTAATTAGTCAAGTTATATATATTTAGATTCTGAGAAAAGCTGTATAATCACTATTTTGACTAAAAAGTGTTTTAAAAGTTTGATATAGCCTTTATAAAGTGAAATTAGACACAGATGTTTTAAGGGAAATTTTGGGGATTTCTCTATAGTTTTATGAGAAATTCACGAAAATACACCCAGAAACCTCAATCTTGTGAGAAATCCAGTGAGAGAACTAAGTTAAATTTCTACTGGAAAGGATCCTAAGAATTAAACTTAATTAAAATATATTAAATTATTTCCTGTACCTATATCAATTGAGTCAGTGGAAGTTATATCATAAAAATACTAAAAAACTTAAAATGCATGCATTTAGAACTCAATAGCAGGCAAAAATAAAGTAACAATTTCTAAACACGCAAAATAATCTTGATAAAATAAATTCATAATACGTATTATGGCTTGAACAGTATTAATCAATAATAAACGTAAATTTAAAAAAAAAAAAAAATTATATTATAATATGCATTATATTTAGTGTCGTTAAAAATATGCAAAACAATTCATATTTAGAATGATTTTAGTAAAAATTTAAATAATATAATTTTTTTTATTATCATCATTATTATTTATATTATTTAGAACATGAATGAAAATATTCATAGCATTTAAGTACTGATTCCTCATTAGTAAATTATATGAGAGAATTAGATGGTGTAATTATTTGCCTTCTCCATTTTTAATTATAGGATATAACTTATAACTTTTTTTGTGATGAATTCTACATTTCTGGATTTTTTTTTTTTTTTGAAATAGGCAGGCATGCTACTCCAATTTATCTGGCAATATTTCATTTTTTTTCTTTAAATATTAATAAGTGTCTCAGATATTTTAGCTAAGTTTATTTTTGTTAAATAATCCTACTTATTAAGTTCTAATTACCTCATCACAAGAAGGAAACCCATACCAATATACTATACTTATTGAAATTATGCTATAGATGTTTTTTTTTTTTTTTTGTACTTACACGTTTATACAATTATGGTCTATGATCAAATAAAAATATCTTAAATTTGGATTACCCACTTCATTATTTAGCCTTTTTTAAGCACTTATTTTTAGTTTAAAAAAAATTAACTGCACATATTTTATAATAAACAATAACATGTGATTATAAAATAAAAATAACAACTAGTCACTAAAAATAAAAATGATCCAGTATTTTACTGAAATATTTAATTTTAACTACTTTATTTATCATATAAAATTATTTACGGAATTAAAAATACCCCTAATTTTATTAAGTATATTAACTAAATCACTGTTAGTTTGAATCATACTATATCATGATAATTTTATTTATAGCTCTATCTGTCGTTAGTGGAATGGAGAATTTTGAAGATTAGTTAAGTATGCCATCCTGATGGTGATCAAAGTAATGGCTGATAAATGAAAGGCGAATGGGGTGCACATGGGTTGCGTGTCTAGTAGCAAAGACGTCTACAAATATCGTCATAACACGATTGAAAAAAATAATACTGTTACATTGGACCGTCTTTTACATGACCAAACAGGTATTTATTATTATGACTTTTATAAATATTAGATATTATAATCTAAATGCAAACTATTAAAGTATAATATATTTATAATAGTTAATATACAGTAAAACATAAATACTAAATAATAATTTTATAGGTATTTTAAAGTTAAAAAGATGAAATAACTTAAAAAGTGCTATTGTTTTGTGTTGTATTTATACTTAAATTAATTCTTGATGATAGAAATTATCGCTAATAAAGATAAAAAAAAAAAAAGATAATAATTTTTATCTTAAGAATAATATACAATTTAAGTGAAAAATTAGTAATTCTTATGTGTAACTATATAAATTTATTATATCTTATAAAAATACAAGTTTCATCGTAACTGGACAAAAAATAAATTTTAAGCTTTATTAATATTCACCAAATATATTCAAACTAAAAACATATTATTTTTAAAGTAAGATAACTTATGTTATATTACAAAAATATAGATGCGTAATATTACGTATACTATTAAAGAATAATTTAAATGTTGCTTGTCATAAAAATTATATTTATTAGATTTCGATTAAAAATATAAATATGTTGTAGTTATTAGTCATTATGATAAAAAAAGAATATTCCAAACGCTTAATATCGATTATAAGAAATAGATATTCATTTACCTTATTTAATATTTTAAGCTACAGTAGGTACTAGGTACGATATTTTTATAATATTGAATACTTATTTGATAAAACAATCATATTTTTTACAAATTAATTTGATATGGTAATTTTTTTAGCTTTTAGAGTTATTCAGAACATTAAATTATAAATTGAAACTTCATTTTGAACAAATATTTAATATTATATTAATCAATTTGTAGTATATAAAATAACTTTTGAAATTTTTAGTTGAAATGTAACACTTTAATAAAATTGGCCTCAAGAAGTATCTAATTTCTTTCATATTATTTAAAGATTTGGAAAGTTTAAAATAGAGAAATTTATATATTCTCAAATCTAATATTATAAGTAAAAAATGTACTTAAAGCATAATTCACATTTCGTTCACGATCAGTAGAACAGTATAGTATTGCCTACACGTAGAACATGTTTGTGGATTATCGCGTGTTTAAGCCTTTTCACGTACTAGGGTGGTTAAGGGGACATGCGATAATCCACATGATGAATTATCCCATAGACAAGATATGAGTGGTAACCATACCAGCATACATGCATATAGTCGTATGTAGTATTTACATTCGTATTATATGAAGTAAATTTACAGTATATAGGATGATCCATTTAACATTTAATACGTTAATCAGATATTGAAACAAATATATAAACTGTATATTTTATACTTTTTTTAATGCGAAAAAATTTGTTTTAAATATTTAATTAATTTTTTTTTTCACATTAACTGATAAAAAAAATGTATTTATTAAAAAAAGAGTTTATCACGCGTTATTTTTTTTATGTTTAGAGTAGAATGTTGTTTTTTAAATTTTATTTATAAATATTCAAAGTCACACAAATTATTTATTATATTTTTTTAAGTTTATATGAGAACAAAATATTGACATATAAAATTGTGTGATTTATTATTTAAAAATGATTTAAAAAATTTTGTACAATTAAGTGTAATCAAATGTATCATCCTGTACATATAATATAAATATATGAAATAATGTAATTTGTTGTGACGCAACTAAGACACTGAAATGACCTTGGACCGGGTAAATCACATTGACCGACTTATTCAACGATTGGAGAGAGAAAGATAAAAAATAATACATAGGTAGTTTATAAAGCAGTTACCACAACAGGTAAAAACTAAAACTTGGAATATTAAAAGGAACTAGGTCGTTAATTTTTAATATTTTCCCTGTAACTCTGCTTATCCAGGAATACTTTTAATATATTTAAAAAATTGGAAATATTATAAATTTTGTATTAAATAAAAACCACTTAAGTACCTTCATTGAGTGTCTAAATTTTTTTAGATTACCTTGTTAATTTATCTAACATTAATGTAGTAGATTGTGTATAGTAAATTTAAAAAAAATAGTTATAATAAAAAATAATTTTTATTTGAAATAGGTACCTATGCGTTTTAGCTTTCATAAAAAAAAAAAAACTGTTATGGTGTTTAAGCTTTTTATGATTTGATTATAAATACGTAATGTCTTTTTAGTTTTTACACAATATTTACAAATTATAAATGATAAAATTAAATATTTTATAAATACGCATAAATAACGAATTGGTATAGATTTATTAATTAAGTATTAATAATAATACAATTTGATAAAATACATTGAAGTACGTTTTTAAGAAATGTTTACTTCAGTTGCAATGTTATTTTATTGAATACTGAGTTATATTATTATATTCATTTAGAAATATATTAGAAGTTTACTTCATCTTCAGCTTTAAAAAAAAAAAAAAAT
Organism: Melanaphis sacchari; assembly: GCF_002803265.2. Classification (NCBI taxonomy): domain Eukaryota; kingdom Metazoa; phylum Arthropoda; class Insecta; order Hemiptera; family Aphididae; genus Melanaphis; species Melanaphis sacchari. The sequence continues at coordinate 272,914 of NW_020270704.1, forward strand.
GGTTTAAGTGTTATAATTTAATATTTAAATTTTCTAAATTTTCTAAGATAAATAACTTGTAATCATAATATTTATTACGGCCTTTGAACTCTCATTCTAAAGTAACACAGATAAGTAAATGAAAGTCAACGTTATTCTTGTTATTAATTAAATAACAAAAGATAACATTTTTTATTATTATTATTATTATGAGATGTTGTAAAATGAAGCAACTTTTAAAGAATTTATTATTATTTAATTTCTCATTATATTCATTTGTTAATACTTTAAAAGTATATTTTGTAAACACTCGAATTGTTAAGTGTTATTTCAAATTTCTTGCTTTCTTTTGTATATATTTTATAATTTATATGTTATAAAGTATATACAATATACATTATACATGTTGTATAATTATTATACTATAGGTACTTTTATCAAACCATTAACAAATAGTTTCATCTGCTTTTAATACGTATTTATTTCCTATGTATTACTATATTGTAATATCTTATCTCAAAATATTCAATGAAGATTTTCTTCTTTGTTTCGTCTGTTATGCATATTTTTCCTACAAGAGGAATTCATGCTCAATTAATAATGTACAATTATAAATTGTATTTGAACAACATCATTTAAATGTATATTGTATATATGTAAAAAAAATATTTCAAGCTTTCCTAGTCATTTGACAAACTAGAATTTAAGTATAATAGTTTTATTATTACGCGTATAATAGGTAGTATGGTGTAATATGCGTTTGTCACCATCTCTGGGCATTTTCGATTTACAAGTATCTTTGCTTCTCCTTTTTTATATTGATTAAACCATTATTATTATTAAATTGCTTATTAAAAAAAATGTCTAAATATTGTTAATAGTTACTAATATTAAAATACAATAAAAATTGTTATTATTGTCAACATAAATTTTCTAATTATTATTGATAGACCTTATACCTTACCTGCTAAAAAAAAAAAAAAAAAAAAAATGAAAATTTGGGTTTTTTCATAGTTAATTCTTTGTATTAATAAAAATAAAAAACATTTTACACCCAACATTTACATTTTATATTAAATAAATTATATATTCTATTATAATAATATTTCTTAATTGTGTACAGTGATTAAGTTATAGAAATTATTCAGATTTCAAAAAATAACGCATAAAAGTATTTTCTAAGATTCTAAATATTATGCTATGAACTAGTCATTAAAATTTCGTTATACCTACTTATTATACAACAACCGAATCGGTATACGTTAAATTACTAAAATATAATTTATTTATAGCGTGTAACTGATTTTGACAAGATATAAGTCGTATTAGTACTTAAAGTTAAAGTTTGAATTATGTTTTGTAGTGGGTTGGACTTAAAAATCTACCTTGATATGATTTATTAATAGTTTTGTTTCTCTTTAACATTATATTTTTTTTGTATGTTTATATGTTGTTATGAATAGTAATATAAAAAATATAACCTCATGTAAAGTATACCTATAGCAACTCATTGTAAGTTAATTTGCTTGATGTCATGTAAATACAATGAAATATTTATTTTCGAAAAATATTAAACATTTTTATTTTTTAGTGATATCACAATAAAGTTAAACTTACTTGAAAATATTAATTACACTGTCCAAATGTCAGTTATAATAATAATAATAAAATTATATTTCTATTATTTTTTTTTTTTTTTTATTAAAAGATAGCAAACTAGTTAACGCATTGTGCAGCTGGTATCGAATACGTGATGTACTAACAGTCAAAGAGGCTTAAAACAAACGCGCGTCGCTAATTCTTTCCCCAAAACGAGATTTCCCTTTATTAGTCTTATAGCTATAATAATATTTACTTAATTTTCAACGGACACGCATAGCAAGAGTGTTATTAATAGAGATGTATTTGATATTTGGGACATATTTAAAATCTACCTTTTCTCTATATGTTACAATGCGACCGGGTGATATTATGCGAATATGATTGTAAATTGTCTGAAATAATTTTTACAGTATTAAATATTGTAGATTTAATTTATCACACCCTACAAAAAGAAAGCTAGTAAATATTGTAAAAATTTGATCTCCTCTTTAGCAATAATTGATAAATTGTACAAAAATAAAAATAATAAAAATATCGAACCAGATGTATCCAATTGTACCTATATTTATACAATTTTTTTACATTTTATTTGAATTACAGCTTTTAAAAATGTTATAAACTGTTGTAATGTGATGGACTATTCACGTCGTATTGTGCGTTCAATTTTCATCGCTAAAGTAATTTATTTCCATAATTTTAATAGTTGAAAAAAATCATTCAAAAATACTATTCTATTTTTTAATGTGTTGTTCACATTTTTATTGAATATCTCCATTTTTCTTTACCATTTGCAAGTTTGCCTAAACAAAGATATTTTTAATTATTCTACATATTTTTGTAAAAATTTCATAAAGTTGGCTATATTGTATTGTAATATATACGTATCACTATAATACTAAAGTTGATTTTAGTTAAAAAATGAAAATAGTTACCCAGCGTAATTAACCACTAATTATAATTTACATTCTAATGATACTATATATGTCACAATTTATTATATACCAAATATCTCTTAAAATTAATATCTTTGGCAAAATTTACCATTATTTATTTTTTTATTTACTCAAATTTTACTTCTTACAACTCTGTGTAAGTAAAAAATTCATAGTTTCTCAATTATTATAAATATAGTTAAAATACAAACTATCAATATTATTATAAAATACTATATTAACTACCGATGAGAAATTCATATTTTTTAGAGTATTGGATCGTTGATAGTGATAACTTAGCATTTTGTTAGATAATCACAAATTTGATAAAGTTAGTTATTTGTATTAGATGATCCACAAAGGGACAAACACATGTGTTATGGACTTAGTAAGTTTTTGAATGTTATTAACAATACTGTGGTTGAAAAATTGGTAGAATATGCTTTGAAATATAATATACTTTTATATGATTTTTCAGTGTTGATTTTTTGCAAGTAAAATAATTATAATAAAATAATATTGTTTTTTAAACTCACATGAAATAGTACTATCGGTTGTATTATTATTATTTCTGTAGCTTTGTAATGGATTATGAATATCATTGCGTATTTGTAACCCCAATCTGCGCATATATATTTACTAATATAAAAATATAATGTAAGCAAAATTCTATAAATAGCTAAAAAAAAAAAACTAATATTATGCTAGACTAATTTATGTCTATAGTAATGGTCAGGAAAATCTCCCATAGTAAGATGTAGGTATATGATTATGTTAGACAATTTGATATACCTTTTATATAAAATTGATATATTATACTTAAAGCTGACATATAGGAATATTATTTTTTTAAAAGATCTTTTTGTTTTATACCCATAATTCATGATCTATAGGGTTTCTTGACGTTTTTACCTACTTTTATTTGATTCTAATAGGTACCTAGTAATTTATGTAATACTTTATATTGACAAATATTTTATTATTTCTTCATGAATAATCGTAATAATATGTTTAATTATTAAACTTTAATATTAATAAAATTGTCAGTACACTTTATCTGAGTTATTAATGCAATACAATAGATATTTTTTTTACTAAGTAACCTAAATCCTTGGAAGTTTGGAATATTAAACACGATTCGTTTATTGAATAACTAATAATGAACAAAATAAAAATTAATAACAATGATTATTAGCGTATAGATTACAATTTTTTTTTTACACAATCTTATTAAAAAACTAAATTAAATTGTCCAATTCTAAAATTTGTTACTTTTATGTTTGCATCTTTGTTAGGTTCCAGGATTTCGGATAATTTTTCAAGCAGGTAATTTTTTTTCTGAGATATTCGTATTTTAAACAATCAGTTAGTATGTTTGATTATTGTGCGTGTTCCGCATGTGATGCAAATTGGAGGTTCTTCTTTGTCCATTAAGAAGCCGTGGGTAATTTTGTGTGTTCTATTCTTATTCTGTTTAAGACTGTTTCGTTTTTTCCTATTTTTACTTGAGCCACTTGTTCTTTTAATTTCGCTAAGTTTTTGGTTTTATTTTTTCCATATTTTATCCCATTCTAATGTGCATACATTTTTTATTTGTCTTTTGATGCCGATGTAGGTTTGTATTAGTATTTTTATTTGATTTGTCTGTACTATTTATTTGGCTGCTCAGTTTGCTGCTTCATTGCCTTGGATGTCGGTATACTCTGGTATCCATATTAGAACAAAATCTAATTTTATCAACATAAACTATAAGCGTTTGTATAAAATGCGTATGACTTTAATCTAAACTCTTTAAATCATAAAAATAATAATTTATAATGCGTCATATTTTACACTTTTTAATCTTGATTATTAAAATTACAATTTTTTCGAATAATCACTATAATAAGAACTTATGAGAAACTTTATAAGAAATTTTCGAACTGATTTATCAAAAATAACCTAAGATGTTGAGCATTTCCAAAGCATTTTGTACATTATATTATCATATTTAGAAAATTCGAAAATTAATTGTATGTGAAAATGTCAAGTCTATGAATAAAATTAGTTATTTTTAAATTAAAAAATAGTAATTAAAAACGTTACTATCAAAAATTGGTTTTAAATAAACCTTCCTGTTTTTCTCAATTATAATGAAAAGTATTGAAGACTTTTTACTCTTTAATCCCCAATGTAACAACTATACAAAGTAATTTTTTTTTTTTTGATGAACCACTCATTATTTCAAAAACTATAAAAATTTTAGAAAATATTTTTTTTATAAAATCTACAGTCGAAGTCAAACAAAACTTTAAAAAAAAATGTATAATTGTTATTGTTATAAGTTTTTAAGTTTTTACTTTTTTGAATAACAACATACATTTCTAATTTCAAATTATAAAATAAAATATTGCAATCAAAATTTGAACAAATATGTTTTGAGTAATAAGTATTTACAGTTTGAGTTTTTACGGGAATAAACTGCAAAATGTTGACCTACTACTTACTTCACTTACACTTTAAATACCTATAACTCAAATTTATAAGTCTGAATTTAGAATTTAATGCATTAAAATATTCCGATTAAGAAATTATAAATTTATGTTGTCATTTAAAAAAGTAAATAACTTAAAAAAATTATAATGATATACCTAACATTTCAATAAAATTGCTTTATTTTGAATTTAAATTATATAAATGAAATATTTTAAAAAATTTTAAAACGATGAGTGATTCACGATAAAAAAAAAAATACCTTGTATACAATATACAATTTTATATCAGAATCCACCTTTAAAGTTGATGATTTAATTTTTTTGTTAATCCAAAAAGTGATTAATAACCAAGAGAAAAAAATATATTTATTATATCATTTTAAAACCAATTATATTACATTGTGGCTATACATTTATAACTCTATTTAAAATTTTAAATGACTGATTATTATGATAACGTATACAACTTATTGTATTTATATAATAGTAATACAGAACTTAAAATATTTCATTAAAACTTAAAAAGATTAAATACTTAAATTCTATAACTAATTTTTACCAAATAAGTTTTATAAAAAACATTTATTATTACGTATTTCTATTTCTATATTATTTTAGATTATTTTAGTGATAAACTATAGCTCGATATAGACCTTTTACTATGAGTTAATTGTTTAGAGAAAATAAATACCTACTGATGTAATACACACTTTTAAACTAACATTTTAAATTTTACAATTTTTTTTTAAAACATAAATATATTTTATTTATATATATTATATAAATATTTCTTGGTATATTTAGAATTAAAAATAATTCTATTACCATAGTAAGTAATCATTTAATTATATATACACTGCCATAATATCTATTAAATTATTATATAAATTAAAATGTACAAAATATTGTTGTTATTTTGTATGGATTAAATAACACAAATTATCTAGATAGGTATATTTTTATTTTGAAATTTTTTATTAATCGATTCTGTACAAAACTTCAATATAATATTTACTATCTGATTAAAATATTATGATATTGTTTAAATTTTGTTCTGGACTCTGTTTTATTTTTATTTTTTTGTTTTTAGCCAATACAGAATTATGGGATGCAGAACATAGAGTGAACAATAACGACATAGCGAGTAGGAATAGAGTAAGTTATTACTTTTCTACATTTTTTTTATACAATTTATTACAATTTTAATAAATATTAGATTAAAATTTAAATTATTCTCAGTTACTTTAACATATAACTATTTATAATATTAATTTTTTATCGTATAGATACTATAACAAATTACGAAATTAAAATTATTTTTAATGTTTAATTTTTAAAATTTTTCATAATGACTAGGAATATAAATAAAAGGTAAGAATAGAAACATATTTCCAGGAAAAAATAATAAATTTAAATTCCTAAAAGTTACAAAGTTTTGGTATTCAACAGGCAACAATAATATTAGCTTACAAATATATGAGTACTTTATTGCACATCCATATATGTTAATGTGTTTATGTTTGTGAAGTAATGGAAAAAGACGAATAAAAGCTTAAAGCTTTTTAATATTATGGTACATACATTAAACATTAATATTTGTATTGGTAAACGAGAGTATTTATAGTTTTTTATAATTAATACGATTTTTTTTTTTTTATAAAATATACAAATAAAACATTACAAAAATTACTCCATTGTAAATGCAACTATTATTAAATTTTAAATATAATTAAACTCAATATTATTCTATTAAAACTGTAGTATTTAATCGTTTCCTATCATATACATATTGTATGATTGATGTATTTATAAGTACTATTTATTAAATAGATACATTCATTATTTATATTATTTTTATAGCTTTAAATTAAAAATAAATCTTCTTCAGCATCTATAATTTTATTTTAGAAAAAATTGTTTATTTATTTTGTAACTCTAATATTTTGTTTTATTTTGATTTATCTTTATTTATTTCAAAATATTTAATAATTAAATACAAATAATAATTTAAAAATGTTTCATACTATTTATGTTATAGTTAGTCATATCTTATATAATGATTTCAGAACACTATAAAAGTTTATTTTCTGAACCAAATAATTTGTATTTTCACATGTATGTAAATCAAGCATTTAATTATTAAGGTAGAAAACTTTGTTCTAAATATAAGCTTTATTACCTACATCAAAAATATTATTTATAAAAATATACTTTCACTATTTTATACATGATACAGAAAATTTAATTTCACAAATTTGCAACTTGCACGTTTCTTTAGTTTTTATAAGTACCTAATAAGAATTTCATAAAATGTTTATATTTTATTAATCATACTCAACCATTATTATAATCAATTTTAAAAAAAATAATTTAAAAAAAAAATTAAAACATTACCTATGACTATATACAAGAGTCTAAAAAGGTCTGATGCCAAATAGTAAATAGTAAATACATAATTAATTAAAAAAACGTGAAAATTAAAACCAAATGAATGAGCAATTTAATACTCTTATAATGGCAGGTTTACAGTATCCATTCAATTAAAAACTGATCTTTAAATATTTAGCAATCTCTTAAAAATCAAATAATGATGTGTTATTAGTCAATTTAATTTTAATGAGTTGAGAAATTTATCAAATTTTTGTTTTTTTAATATTATTTTTTTTTCTCATCAAATCTATTTAAAATATTATTATTAATATACATAATTTTATTTTTATTTTTTTTTAAGTAATTATGTAAATAAACTGAGTTCAAATTTTATGTTTATAGTATTACCTATTATTATCTAACATTATTTAAATAACGTATTTTCAAATATGTGTTAACTATTAAAATTGATTTCGAATTTTATTCCTATAATATATAATAGCCACATCTTACTTCAAATGTACAAGTTTCTATTTAAATAATTATTTTTTCATTAGTTTAAACGAATGAATTTTATTATAAATCAAAAAAAAAAAAACTGTACTATTTTAACATGATTTTCAATTTAAATAAAACTAAGTAATTTAAAACAAGATTAATTTTATATTTTATTAATGTATTATACTGATGTCTATAGTGTATTAATAATGTGAGAACAATAAATGTATTAAGTTCTCAATTTCCCTTGAGGATTTTTGGTAATACTCTTTTACCCCCTCTGGAAAACTTATTGTTCATACCTTTAAAATATTGGTATCTTAACCACATACCTGTAGATAAAACTTGAATTATTTTCTTCATGATACACTTAACTAGTTTTGAAACGTGACTTAACCGCATCAACGTTTTATACATTATGACCATTCTGTTAAAGACAATAAGAAGTGAGTGTAACCAATGGACTCAAATACAACTTTATATCAAACAAAGTTAGTAGCATTGTATTACGTACTTAATTTTAAATTAAATATCAAGCCTGGGAAAAATAACATTTGCTTTTGAAAAATATTAAATATTAATATACATCATTTTATACACAATAAGACAAGTTTGGTTTTGTGTGAAATAACAGAAATATTATTTTAACAAAAACTATATTTTTAAAATTTAAGTGCATTAATAAAAGCAAAAAATGATTTATAATCCATTTTTATAAACCTTTAAAAATTTATGTAATTGATAGAATCTGCAAATAAATTGATTATATTTGTTCATTATTGATTATTAAATAACATCAAACAAACGTATCCTTTATTTATACATAAATTATAATAAGTAATACTATTGAACTGAAGTTTACTAGTATTAATTTACATAATATACGACTATGATGTACTTAAGTTTAGTAAGCAACAAATTACACATATTATTTTTGTTGAAAATTTTCAATAAAATTTGATAACTTTTCAGGTTGTATTTATTATTTAATAAGTTTTATAAACACGTGTCAAATAACAATATGTTTATTGTTTTAAAGTTTTAAACAAGTTTTGTCATCATTCAAATATTATATAAATATTGAATGAGCATTATGTTATACAATAATTTTATTAACAATATTTTTAAAATGACTTTTTGAAAAATAAAATATATTACTTTGAGTAGTTTGTTTTACTAAATTTTTATTTTTTTAAACAATGTATCAATTTGATGAAATTATTTTATTTTATGTATTTTTTGTACCTTACAAGAATAGATTAATTTTTATCACGTATCATAAAATTAAACTTCAGTGGTGTTATCTAAGGGGGTAGCAACTCATTCGATTGACCCAGTTTAGTGCTTAGCTTAACAACTTTAAGTAGAAACATTTGCAAAATATAAATACATTTTGTTTTTAAAACCATTGACGTTGATTTTAGTAAAAAATTAGAAGTCTAGAAATTGTTAATAAAAGACTGATCAAGCAAAAGACGCTCACGCTTACACAAACTGCTACATAATAAACGTTTAATATGTGAAAAGGTTTATATTACTCATTATTAATTTGTTCAATAATTTTATTTTATTCATTTTTTTTTTTTTTTTTTTTGCTAAATTTGTTTCAATTATAAATGTATTGTATAACTTTCTCAGTATACTTATATATTTAAACTCTTAGCATGTGCATAAGTCATAATGTAGCATAAAAACTAAGGTAGTAAATCAGTAAATGATTGCCCTAATTCAAGAAAAATTTAAATAATGTAGCCACTGAATTAAAATTAAATAAATTTGAAAAAATGAAAATTACTGTTCAAAGATAATACATTTTTATTTTTTCACTCGAATATAAATTGAATAATCAAAACATCACAAAAAGTTAATTTAAAAATTCGGTACAATTAAAATGAAAATAATTTTAAATATATTACATGATTTTCAATTGCATAACACTTATTATAACTAATTTATTAATTAGCCTAACTTAAAGCTTCGAATTATAATAGTTTTTATTTATAATGTTATAGTTACTAGATACCTTGCAAGAAATGTGGGACAACTGTTGTCGAAGGAGTGGATCTGCATCCGACTTGTCAAGGGACACAGTAGATGCATATTCACCAATAAACCGGAGTGATTCACCACTAACGCAAGTAAATATAAGACCCATTAAAAAATTATAAATGTAAAACTTCATATTATTTATTATCTGTCAACGTTACAATGTAATTTTAAGTAAAATAACTTCTTTTACCATGTCAAAATATGTGCATTAAGCCAAAACCATAATTTTCTTTTACTTATTTACAAAAAAAAAACTGTTATACCTACATAAAATCTTCATAACAGTTTTACATTAAAAATAGAACAATACTTGGTACTTAAATAATTTCAAAAAATTAAAAAGTTTAGTATGTATCTATTTTACTATTTCTGTACGGCAGTATAGTAAAATGATCGTTTAAGTTATTTATAAGATTTTTAAACTATTCATTTTTCACCGCTATAATATTTTTACCTTAATCAAACTGAGTTACTCGATTTCCCCCGAATATTTAGTTAGTAGTTATTTACATATTTTTTCTATTTATTATCTATTATTTAATTATCTATGCACCTATATTGTGTATAAATAAATTAAAAAATAAAAAATAAATATTCACAAATCTGTTTACGTTATTTTAAAAAACCAATTTAAAATTTTGCTAAGAGTTTCTGGTGCATACATGTATAAATGATCACGTTTTCTTACTCTAAATTACTTGATTGTGTACATTTTGCTTTAAAGCATAGTATTGTACATCACTCGTTTTTTTTTTTTTTTTTTTTGGAAACAGCTTTGATTATTTAAACACATCTACTATTAATACAAAATGTATGTCCAAAATTTGAATATAAAATATGAAAAAAGTCGATATAATAATACTATGCAAAATTAATAAAAAAAAATTTGAAAAATAACTAATGTACTCACTAAAAAAGTTAAACGTTCAAATTAACTACAAATATGCCCTTCTCTGACCAAAACAATGGAAAAAATAGTAACAGTATTTGGGAGAACTCAATGAAAAACATTGTAAAATTATGCAAAAGTTTCGACGGGAAAGTAAAATATTTAAATACAATGTGTGCCCTACCCTCTGGCAAAAAAATGGAAATAAAGTTAACGAGATGTCACTCAAAGAAATATTTAAAACAACTCTTGGAAAAAAAAAATATTCAATTTCAGAAAACTGGAAAATAAAAAATTCTTGTTGTTTAATATTTTTAAGATTTGAAGATAACTAAATACTAATTCAATGAGAGAAAAACAATTTTTCAATACATTTAATAATTATATTATAAATTTATTTATCCTTCACTCGTACATTAACACTGATGTTGTTGTTATTAAAATTTAAAAGTATATTTATAAAAACAATCTAAAGGTTGTTGTACTAAAATTTTGTGTATCCATGTATAATTATATTTAAAAAAATTAATTTATACATAATTGTATATTTTGTAAAATAACTATAGGTATAATACATATTTCTATGTAAGTATGATTAAGGCCGAACAAAAATCATAATTATTTTATCATCTGTTCACAAATCATTAAACGATTATAAATTATAAGCTTCAAACAATATAACTATTATTTGACAGTTTTCTTTTTACAAAAATAAATATATACATATTACATATATATGTAATATACTGTTGATCGAATTATTTTGAGTATCGAATTTAATCGTACTGACTTTTTTTCTCTTAATTACTGACGTAAATTAGAATTTGTTGCCTTTCTACTCGGTTTTCTGTAATTAAATACTAATATAAACTCGAGCAGATTTAAACTACTATAAATCAATTATTAGTGTACCCAATAGATTAAAAAAATTCTGTCCAAAAACTTTATCTTTTTGAAACCATCACAAATTACAATTATATCTTTTTTTCTTGCGTAATAAGTATGATATAATAATTAATCTATAATAATTTAAGATGTAAACGGAAAAATAGTTTTAGATGATTCTAAGCTCATAAGTTTTACAATGGTGTGTTATGTTTTATTAATTGCGTATTTGACGTCATCTATAGAGTAGTTAAATGTTTTAACATTTATGGCCCTTTGTTAGCGAATTAAATTATTGATAATTCTGTTGTTCAAAAATAAAAACTACCCAATATCTATTAAAATAATGAAATTAAATTTAAAAAAAAATTACTATAAACAAAAATATTTATAAAAATATATTATTTTTAAATAATAATTGAAAAGAGGTTAATTGAACATCGTAAATTATTTATTTACTATTAATCATTATGTTTCATACTAAAATTATCAATTAAACGTGTATTAAAATATAGTCTGTTATTCTGTTATACATATTTTTTTACATTTTATGATTAAAAATGTAATAAATTATAATACTTTAATAACAATATTATAATAAATTAAATTTAAAAAATAAAATATGCAAAATAATATCATTAAATCTAAATTCAGGCATAATGGAATATTTAAAAATTTTATTTTATATATCTTATCATACACAACATATTTTTGTATTTCATTTTGCGTGATTTTTGTATACTTAACACTTATTTTATTTCCTAAAATTAATTGTTCTATCTGTGCCGTATAAGACCATCCTTTTTCTTAAATTAATCTATACATTTTTATTTAGTTGAATAAGATAAATTCAAACTATAGATACAATTTTATTATGTCATTTTTTAATTGAATTGCTAATAGTTTATAGAGTTTAAATTATAGATAACAATAATGACAGTAGCTTATCGAAATTATCGCTAATGGTAATAACAACTTCTTTCAAAGGCAAAATTATATTTCAGTTATAACTTGTCGAGTTTTACAGATACAGCATTTAGTTTATAAACTGGTATGTGACAAATATTTTATAATTTGATTTTGTCAACACGTCGACCGATTCAACAACCATTAATTTATTGTAGCTATCCAACAGATACTACTTGAAACTTTTTCCCTTAAGTAATATAAAATATATATATTATTATTTTCTATGCCTACGTAATATAATAATTTCAAAATATTTAGATAAATTTTACAAAATGAATATCACAAACTTATTTAATTTACTTCATTACACGATATGCCTGTATATTAATTTATAAGTAAATAACATTAATATAATATATAATATTATAATATTCTTGATAATAAATACGAGGTTTTTTTACTAAAATTAATTCATTAAGTATATCTATTATTGTTGAAAAATAAATTACTAATTTAGTTATATAAATAAATTATAAAATATCCTTAAAAATCGATGCTGTTCTAAAAATTAAACATTGAATTTAAATATTTCAAACTAAATACATTGATTCTAGTATCAAATTAAATAATGAGCTATACTTGAAACTTAACCGAATAGCAAAATGACTTACCTGTTTTTTTTTTCAAATAAATATAATTTATTTCTTCATTGCATAGTTTTAAACAGTTATTAACTACTTCAAACATTCAGTTTATTTGTAGATTTTTAAAATAATTTGAATACTAACTATTTAGAAAAAGCATAATAATTATTACAACGAGCATATTATACAATTACAATAAATTATTAATTTAGAAGTACTTATTTTTAATAAATACCCTTAATTATGTTTTAAGTAATGTGTTTTAATTACCTATGTATGTACATATTGTACATATTATCAAAACATTTAAGCATATTTTGTAACATAACAAACCATTTTTTAAGGTTATTGAGTGATTTTCTTCATTTTTGGATGACACAACTTAATTCAATTTTTAATATAATTATACTGATTTATTTTAACAAATATATTTTTATTTATATAACTAAGTTAATTTATAAATTATTATTATACAATGTAATAGCTCTTCTTCGTGAATTTAAATATTATTTAACAAATATCGATTAGTCAAAGAAAAACTAAACTATAAAACATTAATATTATGGTCTTATACCATTCTAAGTGATAGATTGCATAAATATTTATTACACGTGATTCTTACATTTCAATTTTAGCAAACTGAATGCTCATAATTATGAAGTTAAAAATTAATATTATTATTATTATTGTATTTTTATAGACAACTGACAATTTTAACAATTTCATGTTTGGTTGCTCAAAATTTATTCAAGATCTACATTCAAATTATTCATTAAAAAAGGTATGATATTTCATGACATTTAATTTTAAATTTGATATTAAGCTTATAAAATATTTAAATACTTAAAAATATATATATCTTTATTCTAGGCTTATATTTAATAAAATAAAATTCAAAAATGAAGTAAGCGTTATTTGATGGCTTAAAATTATTTTATTCTACACCTCGTGATAAAAAATTAAGAATATTTTTTTTAATTTTTCTATTTATACCCTTGAAATATGGGTCATTAGGCTAAATTAAGAATAAACCATAACTTTAAGACAATAATATTTAATATTATATAATTCTGTGAGTTACTGTATAGTCAAACACCTATCATATAAGTATGGCATATTATATTGACATGCTCATTCATAAGAATTTTCCACGTAGAAGTTTTAAGATGTATGAATCTTATATATCTGTACTAATTATATTTTTATTTCTAACTAGTATAGATTTAAAAACGTTATAAATAAATAAAAATTAACTTATAACTGATAATTGATTAATTAAATTACTATCTGCTTTATTTACAATAATTTTAATAGCCTCACAAGAGAAGAGATTTGTCAGATTTATTATAGTTTAAATATTTTTTTGAAGTGCGAGAAACAAAATTTAACTGGTCGTAATATAAAAAAGTAAAATTAAAATTTTTTACATTGTTATATTTTTATGTTATTTTTAATATTTTTTTCTATTTTTTTTTTTTTTTTTACTTATATTAATAATTTATTTTATTTTATTAATAATAATTCTTATTCATTTTTATTTTGCATACAAGTTTATTTGTTTGTTATTGTTATTTATATATATATATATATAATATGCATATATATTTTTAATACATCTTATATCGAATTTTATTTTACTTAAGTATCCACTTTATTTCGTCATTAGTCACAATAAATTCTTTAGACTAGGTCTATGAGCATTTGTGGTTCGTGGTCTCTTTTTAAATAACCCATTATTATTTATTTTTATATGCGACACTTGGTGTGTAACATTATAATAACTTATTCAAATCCATCAACGATTATAGATATATTAAAAAAAAACTATATAATTAATAGGATAATATTAGTTCTTTTTCCTTTTTAGTTATTAGAACCAAGTTTCACAATCTATTTTACCGTCGCCTGTCCACAGTCATCTTGTAACGCAGTTATCTCACCTTCCATAATTAATCTTTGCACTCCTTGACAATGCGGCATGTAGTTTTAAGCATATTACCACATATTCAAAGAATAAAGAATTGATCATACCCCATTTGTATAACAAGAATTCTCAAATTTCTTTTTAAGTCTTTATACAGTTTAAAGCGATTCACTGTGCTCAATTTAGGTCAAATGAGACTCTACTAGTAGGAGCGCTAACGAAGAAATAATTTTGAACTTAGTGCTTATCTATCTATTTTTTCATATTTTCTCATTTAAGAATACCAAACCATATAGGGTTTCTAAATGTTAGTCTCTTAGGTAAGTGAACTACTAATTTGCTATATTTTTTTGAGACTTTAGATAGGTCAAGATAGTTTATTTCAACAATATTGATTCAGTTTGGACTTGTTTATGTAGATTTAAAAGAACTCTATGTGTGTATATTATATATATACATATATACAATTACGTTTGTTTCAAAGTACCTACAATTATCTTTGTAGTGTTATTAGACTGTAAATTAAATTTCTTGTAGTGCGCACTTCTATCTCATACAAACTCTATAATACTGTACACTAGATTACTAAAACCAAACCTAAATAAAAATTATTTTTATATTTGTTTTGTTTACTCCATATTTTAAATTTAAACATTAAAATGTAATTTACAATATTTTTATAGATACTAGTAGTAACATCTAAAGATGATTCGGTGTGGCAATCTATTTCAACAACAGCCAAAAATCTTGAATGGACAGTGAATCGTGTTACTAATACGGAGGAAGCATTGGAGTGTTTTCATAAGGGTAACGGAGTACCAACAGTAGCATTTGTTGATTGCAGATTTCAAAATGACAAAGCTATAGACGCATATCAATTAGCAAGGTATTTGGAAATTTCTACTATTGTAACAATTGTTAAAGAAATTTAGATATTTAAATAAGTATAAATTATTATCACAAAGATACCTTTGTAATTATTTCAGAGATTAGAATTAATCTAGGTTTATTAAAATTAAATTTACAATTTATAATTATCATAAATCTTCATAAATCTAAATAAAAATCTACAGAAATATATTTTTTAACCTTATTTGTTTTTATTTTCTTATTATTCAATGCACGGATCAGTAAACTATTTATAAACATAATGTACTGAATATAAATGACCTACCATTACAATACAAATATAAGCCAACGATAAAAAGAACAAACTTATTGGTTAGTAGGAATGCATCATTTTGTAAAATAATATTCGATATAACAAATAATAATTTACTTATAAATACGTTGTATTTTATAACAAAGAAAACAATTTATAAGCGTATACAAAATATTTTGGAAAGATGAAAAACGAGTTGAACCATTATTAAACATGTGCGCCAAAATTATTATTTGCTTTCACTTGACTGTGTTTGTTATTTCAATAATATTGTTTAATACAAATTAATATACCTACCTCATTTAAATTGTAAATAAATTTTATAATATCTATTATATTTATCTTAACTGTATATTATAAGTAATGTATTAATTTTATGATAATTATTATAAAATGTTGATACTTATAACTTTATAAAATATAGATTTTTTTTATAAAAACCTCTCAATAAAAATAATAATGAAAGTATCGTATTAAATTCATTATAACCAGAAATTATCTGTTATTTTATTTACATTATTTTGATGTCTTTGAAATCCATTATAATTAATATATTATACATATTACGTACCTATTTGCTATTCCCTACTTTATAATAGATTTTGAATAGAGCGAAATTTTATTGTTTTTTCAATTTGAAATGTAATAATTTTTTCCTGTCATCACATTTTAGATCAGAGCATTAGCTCTAATCTTAATTTTTAAGATAGGTATACAATTATAAGATTTACTACACAATGCTCTTATCGACAATTTAAAATAGTTTAAATGGCAATAGAATTATGTATTAAATACTAAATTATAATTTATTAAAAGCAAAATATTGTTACATACATAAACAAAAAATATATGATGCGTATTAATTAATAATTTAATTAAAATTTGAATTCATACTATAAAATATTTTACATTTTAAAAATATCTAGACGAATTGTTTTCAAGTAACATATTGAAATTAAACCCTTGAATATTCACATTTTAATCAATATTATAATTCCTTAGAATATAGATGTTACTACTTATTACTTTAAATAAATTAAAACTGTTTAATTAATGTATTAAACCATCGTGTTTAATGTTACATCACACTATCTCTGTTTACAGCTTAGTTTCATCCTGTTGGGTATAATTTAATACTCTTAATAAGGATATCAATTTTTTTTTTAATAGTCACTAAGACTTTGATTTATTCTTGTGAAGTAAACTAACTTTCACAACTTCAAATAAATTGAAATCTTCATAATTATTTTATTTTTAAATGACTAAAAAGCTGTGAAATTGCAGAGCTAAGAAATGTGATGTAGAGGAATTCCTAATGATCGTGTGACATGGCAACCCCAGTCTTTTTTTTATACATATTTTTGGAACTTAGGGTCATTTTGGTGAAATTCTTAAAATTTTATCACCATCTCTGACTTATCCTACAAGGTTTATCACGTACCTCTGAACCATGCAATTTCGGTGCTACTTTATAGCCTTTTCCCAATACTCTTTATTATACTATTTTATTTATAGGTAACACATCAAAAACCTAATGAAAAATCTAAAAAATAGTTTTATTTTCAATATTAAATCAAATTAAAAATACTACAAAAAATCCCGTCTTCAATAATGTATTAAATTGTCAAGACTAGTTTTTTATTATGAACAAAAATCATTTTATCTCAACCTTTTACAAAATATGTATTCGAATTAATAAATTTGTTGGTAGTTATTTAATTTATTAAGTTATTTTATCATAGATACATCAAATATATTTTAAATATTTACTTAGTAATTTTAAAACATGGAAATTTACACTAATTTACTTGATAATTTATTGTTAAATATATCATTATTTATTAATATTATTTGATAAATATTCATATTTTTAAATTTAAATAAAATGTATTGGCTGAATAGTACCAGTGAATTCATGATGAATATTTTCCTCTTAAGTATTTTTAATTTTGATATTTCTGGTTGCGACTTAAAAATGTATCACTAATAGATACATCTCAATATTATTCTACAACTAACAAGTGACTATCGTAATAAAAAGTAAATGTACTTTCATAAGTAATGAAAATTAAATGTCTGTTGCAGCATGTATAAACTTACATTTATTGTTTTCATTGCTCGTAAAAACGTGTTTCCTTAAGCCATTTACTCTTGAAAACAATTTAATTAAGTTAAATTTAATAAACATGTATTAAATCTTTGTTATAATATTATTTTCACACTTTTGGTATTTTATGATATGTTAATATAATATTAATCGTTATTTTGTCATAGCAAATTAATTTTCAATCATTATGCTAAAAAAAAAAATGTTTAAAATTATTTGAAATGAAAAGAAATAAAATAATAATAAAATCGACTGTATAAATAATTGTAAAAAAAAAAAAAAACATTAAACAAAATAATTATTTTCTGTAGTATAATAAGTATTTATATACTTTATAATTAAATAAAATAGTTGGTGAAATATCATTATTTAATGATAAAACAATCAATATAAACAATTATGTAAGTAGATAAAATAATTTATAGTTTAAATATCAGTTATAAACATCACATATTTTTTAATACAATTGTAGTATTAAATTTGAATAAAAAAACACAACCTTATTTTTGTGTTAAAACATGTATTATAAATATTTTTGTAATAATATGATCTTTATATCTAGTTAGGTATTTAATTAAAATAATATAAATAACTAGCTAAATTCTCTTAAAAAAATAAAAAGTATATTTTAAAGTATTTTTATTTGAAAATTATAAAATAAGAATGAGAAAAGTAAATTTCTTAATTTAAAATAAAACAAATTAATTGTATAAACCTAAGAATAACTATATATTTACGTAAAAATATTGTTACTAATTTTCATTTTAATCAATTATTTATACTAGTCTTGAAATTTATAAATAAATAACCTATTTACATAGATTGTTATTTAATCAATTTTTTGTTGTGTTTGATATTATATTGACATATTTTGCAAAATACGTTTAATATTTCCTGTGTTTTATTATATTTCTGTGAATATGGTGTAATAGTATTTCATTTCGTATGAATTTAATTTTTATAATCATTAGCTTAGTATATTGTCATAGGCAAAACTTGGATAAGCATTGCATGGATACTATTCTCACTTTTATTTTTTAATCTTTTATCGAAACATGTTTATTCAATACGTTTATTCTACAATAATTTTTGAGAGATTAACCCTTTATTGAATATAATGTTGAACCATCGAACGTTTTTACACAAAAATTGTTTAAAGAAGATGATAAATTAAAATTAAACATAATTTTTTTATATTAATAGTTTTACTTGTAGACATTAGAAAATATAAATATAATAATTAACTTACGTGCATTATAAGGAATAAACAAAGGCAACATAACATCAGATACTCATATTATTTTTACTTATATTATTTAAATAATTTATCGCCGATATCTATGTTATAAAAATAAAAAATATTTATGATTATTATCCGATTAATAATAATTCTATGTAATCTATAAAATACCTAATGTCGTTTGATGTACATACTTAACATACATTCTTTGAATATTGTTCATATTTCGTTGATTATTGAAACGTGTAATATAATATACGAATAGTATATTCTTGGTAAAATTAAATAATTTTATTGTACAATTTTAATAGTATATCAAATATCAACGTCAACTTACAGTTAATATATTTGTGAAATAGTTGATAATAAATTTATAGACGCGTTTAATAATGTTTTATATTATTGTATTATATTTTATTTATTTAATACGAGTAAAAACGTTTGAGTTCAAAAAAAAGATACAACCATTAAGACCATAATATTATTAAAAATAATTAGACCAAAAATAAAAAAATAATTTAAAAATTTCATGTTTTTCTCATACTTAAAGTTGTTATAGATAATAAAATTTAATAATAAATCAAAAAAAAATTTTAAAAAAAAATGTAAGAATAAAATTTAGCCATTTCATTGCGTTATTCAATCTAAAAATAAATAATCTGCTGAAAAAACATATAAATACTGTATGTTAATACTGCTCCATACTACCTAATAAATAGTTTTTTGAATGAAACAAGTATAAAAATATATATTTAAAATTTTTTGTTTTTTTAATTTTAGGATAAAATAAGCATTACTCATAGAGGTCGTATAATAATAAATACTTAAGTATTCTTCCGATAAACAATATCAATAAAAGTTTTTGATTTTCAAATTAGTAAAAAAATTCACAAACCGGTCAGTAATCTTCTCATACACACACTTAGCCAAATAATATATAGACAATTTCTATTGAATCAATAAATGTATTAAAAGACCGCTAAAAATTATTTAATTGAAAACAGAAAAGTCAATCGAAAAATTTGATTATACGTTCTATAAATATAAAAATAAATTGCGCGGATACAGTTCTAAAAACAAAAATACAGAACAAGGCGAAACGTGTCTTAGGCTGAATCTGATCACAAATTAAATTATTTCATTCAACAGCCTTCAACTCGTCTCAAATGACCACAAAACTACCTACTTTAATCGTTGCTTATGACAGAACCGAAGTATCGAACCTAGCGCTGCTATGATGACTGCTTATGATCAGTTAATTTATCAAAATTCCAATGGCAATATACAGAAGCTACTGCTCTACCCTCTCTCACTATGTCAATTTATCCGTCAATCCAATCTGTCTCTGTCTCACTCGCTCATTTGGATTCTCCCTTCTCGACCTCGTCACAAAATGAATTCGTAACAGAAGACCCTTACTTTTGTTCTTATTAGGTAGTAAAACATAATGATGACAACCATTGATAGCAACTCAGAACTCATTTTTAGACAAAGAACTATTATGAATTTATTGAAAGGCTACCTATCAACAATATTGCCTGCGATCGGCTTTTTGTGCGTGTCACGATTCGCGACCTCGTCTTCCGACGGTGCACTATGCAAACGGGAGGGTATTATATAATGATCCTGTGCCACCATCATTTCAATCGACATAACTCACATCATTGGTATATTTTTAATTATGGCAAGTCTAGAACTTTCTATGTCGTTCGGTTATTTATTACAAAATCACACTACTTCTTCTCATTTTAGAGGACTAATAGGTACATCCCGTTCTCGTCGTCGTGGTGATACGATGATGAAGCATCTGCAAGAAGTAAGGGAGAGAATAACTTATCAAATCCACTATCAATATTTATTTATAGCGTACTTAGTGTACAATAATACTACTTAATTAGAATATAGCTATGTCTGTTTAACAGCATACGCATTACAAATAGTAAATAATAATACACATGAACCACTGAAAAACGCGTGTTTGGTTTTCCGAAATTCAGTTACCCAGTGGAATTGGAAATGTTTATTTGGATTAAGGACAGTCCAAACTTCAACCTATGTTAAGTATTTACTGAGGTATTTTAGCATGCTATTATATTAAATATTTACATACAAATATAATAATATGTAATAATAATGTGAATGAAATTAAATAATTTGAAAAATTCAAGTCAACGTGGTGTATTTTAATTCATATTTTTGGTAACGTTTCTTCCTTTTTTTTATACATTAATTATATTACTTTGATGGTCCAAATAAAATTAATTTTTCAATTTTTAAAATTATATATCATAAAAATAAAATTACATATTAATACATAACTTATATAACACACAATTACAAATTACAATTATTGGAAACCATTTTCCATAAAATACATTAATACAATATAAGGTAGAAATAATACTGATTTTTAATCTTACTTCAGTATTTACTTTGAATACTTATCTGTATGGATGTTTATAATTTATGGATACAATAAGCTTTATATCAAAAAATGAATGTTAACTACAAGATGACAGAAAATCAATGTTTTTGAGTACGGTTATTTTATTTAAACTGGTATCAACCTATAATACTCCATAGAATCCTCTTGTTGTTAAAACAATTTCGTGATGCTTTTTAATTTATACATTATAAATTTACAACTTTTAATTGAACCATAAATGCATGTTCATTTGTTTGAAATCGTCATAATTCATAAACATATTATGTAAGACGTAAATTCCGTATAAAATTCATTCTAATTTCTTTGTTACATAATAATTATTTTTATTTTTAAATCTTAAAATAATGAATTTAAATTGTTATTAATAATAAATCATATTTTTTTGGCGATTTCAATATACTAAGTACCTAATATTTAGTTATTTAAATATTCTAATTACTGAACTATTTTTAATTATTAATTTATGGCTTTAAGAGTTATTATGGTAGTTTTAATAATTTGTTCGAATATTAATTTATTTTTATCATACACTACACAGAATTTGACTTAACATTTTAAAATCATTATTTATATAATATCAACCAGTAAATCTAGTACATATAGGTATTTTGTTAATAAAGTTACTAAATTTTAAATATTCATGAATCTAATTTGTTTCATTAAAAATGATTATAATATTAATACATTTTTGTATTATCAATAACAAAAAAAGCTTATTTAATGTATAACAAGCTGTTTTTGCAGAAGAATAAAACAATAAAAATTCATAAATTGCTATTTTCTTATTTTTTAAACAGCTTTTTATAATAATATATCAGTATGTATCATTCATAATAATAATATTCAATGACTGTCAACTAATTTATCTGATTCCAATAATACGTATTAAGGCTTTTCATAACTAGTAAATTTATACAATTTAAAATGCCGTTTAAATTTTTATATTCTCAAGCTAAGTGTCATTACTGGGTAACTCCTTAATCACATAACTCCAATATTATTTCCATCTTCTATCTTACATGCGTATACTTAATTATACTTAATAACATAGACTGTATATTTCATAAAAAATAATAATAAAAAACAAATATTTATAACATAAGTATAACCATAATTTGTAATATAAAAGACAATTGAGTTATTTTCAAAGTCATTTATAACATTATTGAGTTCATTCTATTCGTATACTCGTACTATATTAATTTTTATTATTATTTTATAATTTTTTGTTTTATTGTTAACATTTAATTTTTGATGGGTAGAGTATTTTTAAAAATCACACAGTTTTTAAAAGTATGCCATAATGTTAAACTTTTCAACGATAACAATAAGTTATTTATCAGACTAAAATAAAAATAAATCGATTTTAAATAGCACTTATAATTAACATACAAAGTTAATAACGTAATTTTCAATACGCGTATAAAGTTCATTAAACTCATAAAATGTACTGCACTTGAAAATATAATTAATCAAAATCTATAAAATTTGAATTTTAAATACATTCAAAATTGTAATGGTTATACTGTGGACTCTAAGTATAATTCATTTATTTGAGATTTGACTCACTTCTTGTTCATAAGTTAAATTAAATATTCTACAATTAATTTAATTTATATACTGTGTGTTCGCTAATTTATGGAACACACGGTATTATAACAGTTATAATTGACATGTATAATTAAATTAAATAATTCCTGTGTTATTTTTTTAACAAATATATCTACTTATTTTTCATTTACGTGCATTTTGTATCTCGTTTTTGTGGTATTCTTAAAAACTACTAGACATTACGTATTTGTTCCAATTTCTAATAAAAAAAAAAAAAAAATGTAATAAACAAAAAATATTGAAGTACGACCGAAAAAGCTCTACTCAAAATCGAAAAACTCATAGTGAGAACCATAATTTTTTTATGTTCATAAAACTAATAAAATAAGTTAAAATTTAAAAATATATTACAAAAATGTGTGCATTAAAAAATAATAATGGCTTTCCTCGTTCTAAAAACAATATTTTGTATTTCTATAACAATAAAGAACCTAGCGAAGTTTCACGAATAAAATAAGACATTAATTGTTACTTAAACTTTGATATTGTGACATTGTTCTATCTTGCAATTTAATTTGTAAGAATGTTAGTTTCATTCAGCTAAAAATGTAATGTAAATTAAAAAACCACTGAAGTAAACTTAATGAAAATGAGCCTCAAAGTTAACTCTGTTCCACGATGTTAAGGACTTTTTCTTAATCCTAGTGAAAACATAATACATTTATGATATAAATAGTTAATTATACAAAGTTATGCATTAATTTTTGCTGTATTAAGTTGACTTGAAAATGGGAATAAAATATGTAACCACTCTGCTGTAAATTAGATGTCGAGTATACTCATAATTTGTTAAAATACTGTAATGTAATGTATTTATTAAATTCTAGTTAAATTATAATTTATTGCATATGAAGAACGATTCTGAACAATTATAAGCGAAAAATCTGTCAGCCTATATTACTAAGTATAATTATAATTTATTTTACTAGGTATTAGTAATATATGATGTTGAATTAACTTTTTCTAAAAACACTACATTATTACATTATTAATATTTAATTATTATAATAGTATATATTTAAATTAAATATTATTGTTATTAATTTTTGATTTAATATTAATTTACCCTAGAACAATGTGAATGTTTTTATATTTTAAAAACAATAGTATACAATGAAATAAAATGTTATGTATATAAAATATACTAATATAGTAAAAAATTCAAATTCCCGCCTAAAATATTTATAAATTACAACATAATAATTAAAAACAATAAAATCACTGTATAAAATTTTTTTTATAAATTACAGTGAAATAAAAAAATCCTTAGATGAGAAAATATTTATGAAATTAAAATTTGTTATAAAAATGAATATTAAAATGTTTATAAATTTATATCTATGTATAAAATAATTTGAAAATATTCGAGATTTTAACAAAATTCTAGCTTCAAAAGCTCATAAAAAATTATTTTAATATTAATTTGATACATTAATTTTTTTTAATAATACTAATAAGTAGGTAATAATGACTTAGGAAGAATCGTGTAATTCTTTTTAAGTTTTTTGACTGAGTGAATGTTTCATTTATAAATTTATAAATTTAAAAAAAAAATAAATACTTTATGTTATTATTTTTTTAAGAGTAATATTCAACTTGTACAAAATGGCACGATACGCATATTAATTGCAGAGAGTAAGAAAAAAATAACATGAGATTACTTATTTAAGAAATCACCCAGTAGTAACGGTAAAAAATAAAACCTAAAAAAAAATTTTAAAGCCCATAAATAGCAGCTCAAAAAAAGTCAAAATTGATAAAAGTATTATGTAAATAAAATTTCAATATTTATATTTAGTGAACATTCAAGTATCCTCAGTTATTTGTTTTTAAATTACACCAAAAAAAAAACAAAATTTATTTTACCCAAAATCGTTTTTGCGCAAAATTTCCCATATTTTCTTGATTTTTTGTTTTGCTTTGCTCGATTATATTGAAAAATATTAAAAAATTTTGATTTTTACACTTTAAAAATAGTAACTAGATATAATTGTGTTTCCAGAAAACATCTCAAAATTTAAAAATCAATACATTCATTGCTAGTTTTAAAATATATATTATTATACCACATAATGTTTTACTTATAAAATATTTTCATAGAAAAATTAAACGCTAGGCAACATTAAAATAAAATGTTCATAAATATTTAATAATTTACTAAAATATATCATAAAAAAATTATTGAGAACTAAAAAATAAATAAATGACTAACGATTTAAAATATTAATTAATATATAGCAATATTATTGAAAATAATTTTTAAATATTTACAAAAAAAAAGTTAAATAAACAAATTAATTTTATAGTTATTCAATATATTTTATATTCAAAAATAATTAAAGAATATTTACTATTTATTTTGTTTTTATCTATGTTAAAAGTATATTTTGGTTGCTTTTAATTTTCAATATAAAACAACTATGAAGTATATATTATTTTTTTTTTAAAAATACCGTATCAAGAACTTTTAAATTATTTTATTTAAAAAATAAGTTTTCGTAAAAGTTTTTATTTAATGTTTAAAAATTAAGTTAAATGTTTGCATAAATATATAACGTATTAAACATCTTAGTTTGATTTTTATGCGTAACCTAACATGGCCTAAAACTGCGGACACTTGGTAACAAGTTGATTTTCCTTTGATTTTTAATTGTCTTTTATACGCTTATAAATTTATGATGCAACCTCTACATATACGTATTATTGTTTTTTTTTATTTGAATTTTCTTTTAACTCTCTCTTTGTCATTCTCTTAATTTATATTCTTTCTGATTGTCTATTTCTTTCTTAAAAATACCAACCCATTTTACTTGTTTTTAGACTTGGTTATGCTTTACTTTTTACTTCTCCTGAATTCCCATCATACAACCTCCATTACCACTAAATTATACATTTTTTATATAAGCTGGCGCAGCTAAAATCATTTTAAATAACAATAATATATATCATAATTATATTGTCATCTTTTAGATAAAAAAAATTTGACATAACCTTTAAGAAAAACATTAAGTATAATTATATTTTAAATAAAGATTTATGAATGAAAATTGAAAGAGGGTTTTATGTAAAATAATGTTTACAAACAATAAAAATTAACTTAATATCTATGTATAAATATACTCTAATGGACTAAAAGAAAACACATTTAATGTTAAATTATGATAAAAAAAATCAATTTACATTATAGTTATTCTAAGACGTTTTAAATATTACTTAATTTAATTGATGCTAAAATTTTAAATACGTAAAATGTGTATGTTAATAAAAAAACCTTAATAACTAAACACGATTTACATGTATTTAAAACTTCTTTACTAAAAATACGAGCATGAAAAAAAAAATTAAGGTACCTACTTTTTATTTTATTAAGATATCAAATAATAGATATTAAAATGTTTTACAAACAATTCGAAGTCACTAAAACTTCTCTCGCTATCAACTATACCTCAGGGCTATAACATAATCTAATATTTAGTGTGTTTATTTACTTTAAAGTTTAAGAATAGTTTGTAAATGGTATAGACAATCGAGGGATGAGTAGAAGAAATCTTCTATTTATATCATCCCTGTAGTATATATTCTAAAAGGGCAGCTTAAAACTCCAGATACTCTAAATCTTTAGCCCTTGTTAATTTCTCTGTTAAAATTGACCTGACTGTTAATCTCGAGCCTCATTGAGTAATTTAGTTAATATTACTAACATTGTATTTGAATTATGTAAATGATAATCACAAATATTTATCTGTATTTTATCCATACTATTAATCATAAATTCTATTTTGCAATTACACTTATGAAAACATTATTGTTTCTGTATGATAAAGATGAGTAATTTTAATCATACTTTAAACATATATATCAAATTATAATATTATAATAATTGAAAAATATTGTATTTGAAAATATAATAATAATATAAACATCGATAATAAATACAATTTAAACAAATGATTTTCTATTAATAATGTATTAATTATTTTACCATATAATATTTTTAAAGTTTAAAATTAATACTATTTAAAATAAAAAATCGCATAAGAAAATATTATTTATCTCTTATATTGTTTAATAAAAATCAAATATATCATAATAATCTAATTTTTGAACATTATTCTAGGTATTTTAAGTATATATAAAAATATATTACACAAATGTAATATATTGTTAATTAAATAAATAATATATGTTTTATCCTGTAAGAAATATTTAATAACACTCAAGTAGTTTTTAAATATATGTTTAAACTTTTCTGTTATTATCTCTTGTACTTATTGTAAAAATACTTCACAGATTGTACAATAACAAATAAACGACAAAAAAAAAATATGTTAAAAAAAAAAAAAACACTTTTAGGATTTTACTATAATGTATTAAATATAATAAGTTATTAAAGGACAGAATTCCACTGGAATACATTTTTCTCCGTGGAATTGAAAACCACCTAAAATGGAATTTCAGAGAATATGAATATATGATCATGATATAAAATCGGAAGAGGCGGTGCAATGGCTTTAAATTTGCGCTTGTCACGGTAGATAAAGAACACTTGTGGTAGCCCATCATCCTCAAGCAGATATTTGATGCACTTTTTACTAGTGTGCCTAATGATCCAAATACTAAGATTATGTTACGACATGTTTTTCGGTTCATTCGCCTTAGAGTAAATGATTTTAATCGTATTTTTCACTCCATTGTACCTTCAGCGTTGGTAAAAATATCAGCAACCCTCATGCTAAATTTCTTTTATGCATTTATTAGTATAGTAGTATTAAGTATACAAACGAAAACAATTTATACACAATTTTAATATTTATACTTTTATAGTATAATCATTATTACTCTAATCTCACTCAAGATAAATATATACTTAAGAGTCTCAATTTGTTTTTTTTTTATTATTATTATTATTTAAATACTACAATAAATGTATTTTTTAATAACACAATTTTCGCTATTAGAAATTTAAATAATTTATTCATAAATAATAAATTTAATATTGTTTTACAAATCCATAATATAATGTATGTCCACATGCGTTATTTATTTTGTAAAATTCTTTATACATTTTTCTGTTGAACTTTTTTAATCGATATCTAAATAAGTATATATAAAGGTAAATATTTATATATTATGTATTTAATGCAAATACATAATAGTACCTTAAAAACATACAATTTTTTGAGAATTGATCTTTGTCTCTTTATTTTTAGACTGAAGGTATCAGTTTGTTGATCGAAATAGAAAAATAATACTTTTAATACAATACAGTATAAAATCATAAAAAATGTAAAAAAAAATAGGGCTAAAAAAAAGTTTCTGCACTTTAAATTATACATCCATCATAAAACAAGTATCTAATATACTTATATGCATTCGATTAAAAAACTTCTGTTAAATTTTAATATAAAGTTATTTTATTACTAAACCATATAATTAAGTATAAATGTATAAATAATAAATATTTAAGTTATAAATTGAAAATTTCATCGTGTAATTTTAAGTTGTTATTCAATTTAAAAATAGCATAATAATATTGATTAAATGTTTTTTTATTTGTTCCTAGGTCGTTACGTTCGATTAGAAAGAATGCTCACGTTGTACTTGTCGCTTTAGTAAGGAAAAGGTAATCAATTTCTTTACACTTATACAGTAATTCGATGGGCAATGATGCGAAACCTATTGGTTGATAAAGTATAACGTATATGTTTTTTTCAGCCTAGTGTTGAGAAACGAAAAAGACGTTACGTCCATTTTAACCAGTGGATTTAATAAGGTATTATTTTTATTTTTATTCAATTTTTATTGCTCAATTGTATTGCATACGATTAATAAAAATCCTTACGTAGAATCTCCATTTTTAAATACAATCCTGCATAATAATTTTTAGTTTCATTTTAAGTGATTTTATCAATATATTATCGTTGCTTTAAACATATTACATATACAATAAGTAAAGGGTATTATTTTTCTTTTCTTCGAATATTATCTTATATTGTTATATTTTTCATAATTTATTATTATACATTATCAATATATATTCACATTATTACTTTGTTAATAATTATAAATACTATTTTGTGTTTTGTATCCTGTAAAAGTGCCTATTTTACCTTTCGAAAACTAAATTTTATAAAAGAGAAAGGAGATATAATTTATGTATATAATATAATTTATTAATGATTACGAAATTTAAAATAAAATTAACATTTTATAATGTAAGTAAAAAAAATATAATTTTATCTAGAGATTATTTTTAAATATTTATATTATTTTACTTTGGTATCTTTTTCATGATTTAATTATGTTTACTGCGTTAAAGTAGATTAACTCATAAAAACAAATAACATTTTATTTTTTATTTTTTATTTTTAATTAAATATTTTATGTTATATCAATAATTACCGGCAATGCTTTATTAGCTTTTAATTTGGATAGTTTTTTGTTTTCTTGTTTGTGTAGAATACTTAGTACGCAGTACACAATTATTTGTTTAATATAGGTATGGATTGGGTATAGGTACATAACATTTAAATAACTTGATCGGTGTTAATTTCTTTTAACGTAAAATATCATAAAATATTTCAAATTTGTCTTGTATATTTTTATAGTACTAAATAAATTTTAAAAACATTTTAAATGCAGTCTGCTAACAAAAAACTTACGTTTTTCAATTTTTAGCAAACATGTTTTGTTCGTAAAAAAAATAAACTAGTCTCTAAAACAAAAAATAATTATTTCATTAAAAATTATAATAACTATCGATGTTAAAATAAAAATTAGTGTTCACTTTTACCTACCTACTTATATTAAAGTTAAAAACTCAAACATTGTTCGAAAAATTGTTTGGTGTTCGATTTAGTGTAATGTCATTAATTATTCTAGATATCAGTTTTAAATTCTGACCAATAATATATTTATTTTCTTATGCAGTTAAAAAAAATGTTATGTTAATTAATTTTAATTAATTATTTAGTATTAATTGTTTATTTCTAATAAGAAAAAACAATAAATTTATTAATTAAAAGATATATTTTTATTATCTCTTTGATCATTTAAATATTTTTATCTGTAATTGCTTCATTATTTTATATGCTAAATTAAATTAATTAAGTATCATTTTAAAAAGTCTCTACTATCTATTTATATAGGCTCTATAATTTATTTTAAAAGATCTTGTTTACATACCTAGTTATTTTTGATGATTAATTTATTGACTGAGAAAAATTAATATTGAAAAATGATGTGTACCATAAATAAAAAAGTAAGGAACAGAAATTTTTAATGAACCATATTTTTTGTATTGGTGTGATTGGTTAGTTTATTTATTAAGTTAATATTGCATACGGATACCGCTCCAAAACTTTTAATAAATAAAAATCATATTTTAATTTTATCGTATTTTATTTTCCTCGAAATCACTTCTTTCTATTTTATTTTATAAATGTATAAATAAAATAGATTTTACCTAATTACTTATTTAGTGATTTATATTACAATTTACTTCCCAAGTTTTATCAATATTCTTATGAATATAAATAAATAGTATGGCTTTAAATATTTTAAATGTTCTAACTGCTGACCCGAGAAGAAAATATTATTGTCATTTTGAACCTTTCAAAGAAGCAAAGATAACTCATAACAATCAGATACCTTCATTTAATTTTGTTTCTTTTCATTATCTTGTACTATGATGAAACAGATATCAAACAGGAAATGTTAGTTCAATGATTAAGCCATAAATTTAAAGGAAGTTTCCAAATATTGAAATGCCTACCCAGTAAATGTTATGTTGTTATCATGAAGTTTATATTTTATTTTTATCAACTATTTATTTTCTTACTATATCAACATTTCATTTTATATCTAGAGAAAAAATAATCCTTTGTATAACAACTATTATTGTAGTTATTTAAATTGTATAAACTATAGTGATACAGTTAAACTTTCAAGATTTATCTAAAGAAACCACTATTCTACCTATTCCTAATTTAATACCTAATAGTACTATAATATTTATGTCTGGAAGTTTTATAATTTCAAAAATGGTAACCTATTATTTATTGAATATATTTTGTATTTAAAATATACATAACTTATTAATCGTATTATTTGGTTAATAGTTTATGATAATATACTTATTTATATACAGTATATTTTATAATTTAATTTATTGAAAAAAACATTTTTACAGATAATAGTAGAAACATGCAACAAAAACGTATGGATCAAAGAATTGCAGCAACTAGAAAAAGAAGATGTAGCGATGCGTTCAATATTAGCACAACAAGATGCAGTTTTAGCTGCACTAGACAAAACCAAAGACCTCGTTATCATTACCGACCTCAAACACAACATTCAAGTAAACATTTATCGAATTGAAAGATTAATATTTTATAACTTTAAACCCTTCTATTCTCTCTTTTGAGCTTTTAAAATGATCAATAACATCATTGGTTCGGTAAATATACTGACATGCGTAACATCCCTTGGGTGCATAATATATTTGTTTGCATTTGGATCAGTGTTTTTCTAGGTAAACTGAGGAATTCAAACAAATAAAAAACGATTTGAGAGCGAGAGGTTTTAGGTAAAACCACAAAATTAAATTACCTCATCCAAACTACAATAACCATTTTGCAAAAACACTTTGCTATTTAACATTTCCTGCCGGCTGTAATACGTAGTAAACTGATCAAATCTATTTTGTAAAATAGGGTAGATTCCAATTGATGCCTAAAATAATTATTTTATCAACAAAATAAATGTTTTTATCTTATTCAAATAATAATAAAATGATACAAACAAAAAATAGAACTGACCAACCAAAATTAGGATATCATTACTACCTATATTTCTCTCATTCAATTAATATTTAATAAATTTATGAGTAGATAAACTATAAAATATTATTATTATAAGTCAAAATATAGAATTATGAAATTTTGACTCAATTATTTTTGACATCTGCTTATATGCTTAATAAAAACAGCAATATTATAACATTTAAAGGGGATATACTGTATATATTATTTTTATACATTTTAAATTCGGCGTTAGGGAAATTTACGTTTCAATGTTTATTGCCTACATTTATAGTATTATGTTTTATTCATAGTACTGTAATATATAAAACATAACACAAACTTCTCCCAGAAAATCCAATTTTATTTAAAGAATTGTATTTGTTCAAAGTTTTTAAATGCAAAAATATAGTCATACTGACACTGCACAATACATATTACACGTGAATTAAAGTAATTTAACAATTTTTAATAAAAGCTGATAAATTATAAAATACAAACTCTGAATATAATTCAAATGTTTTTAATAATTAATTTTCGAAATAAACCAATATAATACTCTTTAAATTAAAATAACATTAATTTAATGAAAAATAATATTGTAATAAAAATTGTACTGCCTCAGAAGAACAGAAGTTTGAATTTAAACTAATTTTATTTGATGAAATAATAAAATAATTTACCAAATTGATGGAAATATTTACTTTAACGTTTTCGAAAAGGCTCGACGATTTTGTTTGTATTCCTTTCGATATTGAAGTAGTACGACCACTTTTGTTCTCAAGGAAAATCTAATTTCTACCAATTTATACTGGACTGGTGTTAAAAAGAATAAAAATAAAATAACGTTGTATGTACTCTTGTTTGAAGTTTCAACTTATGATAAGGTTCAATAAGGCATAATAAATTGTGTAAATATTTTAAAAATCTGCGCTTTTGCACAACCAATCTGATTTTATTTCAATTTTTGATAACCATTTTGCACTCCACAGCTTATTAATCTAGATATTAAAGTTTATAACCATAATTTTCTCTTTCTTTTTATCTGGTTCATGCAAAAAAATATGAATTTCAAATACTATACAATAAAATTATAATATAACTAATACAAACTACTCGTATTTTTATATTTTTCATAAGACTTTAATAAATAAAACACTCGTTAACTCTTCATCAACTTAATTCAAAAAAATTACTAAATATCTAATATTTAATTAGTTATAGACAATAGACACTTATTGTTTACACTTAGATAAATAGATAGGTAAGCCAATTTATATGTAATATATATATATTAAAATATCATAATAAATTAATTATATTATTTAAACTAAAAACAAATTAAGCCCAAAGAAATCAGATTTGAGTAAAAATTGAACAAACTTATTAAAAATAATAAAAATAACAATTACTAAAATTTTAAAACTTTAATTAAAATCTATAATTTTATAAAAAGTTTGTTAAGTTTTTATGAGATTATTCTTCCCTCTAATAGATATATATTGTGTTTTTATTGTGAATATTATATAAAAATGTAACATTTTTTTCTGTTTCTTATGTTCCCCTTTAGGTAATTGATTTATATTATATTGGTTAGAGCTACGTTTAGTATACAGGTACATTTTATTATATAGTATATAATATACTTATCAACTTTTTTTAAATTTAAAAAATAATTTTACACTATTTTACTTCATGTCAGTTGTCGATATCCTGTCATAGTTTGTACAGTATATAAACTGTTTTATTATTATTAAAATAAACACTAACTAAAAAATAGTCAGTATACCCAAATCGTAGTAAATTTTGATATGTAATTATATAATATTCATAACTATACAGGCAAATAATTTAAAAAACAATTTAATTTTCAATTAATTTTTTTACTCAACGACAAGTTTTAGTAAAAAAATACCGTGGTCATCTTGATGGATAAACTAATTTTAATAACATAAAAAAGTACACCCATAGATTTAGTTTTTAACTAAAATATCGATAAAAAAGAAGAAATAATAAATGTACCACACTTTCTTTTATACCCAACCTATAAAATTATAACTATGATATAAAATAATTTACTCAAAATTGATTGATAATAAAACAGCATCACATTCTGATAAATTCTAGCAATAATAATATTTTTAATCAATACTTAATATAATTAATAATATTATACTATTCAATTTTTATAAACACCTAAAAAATATTTCATATTCGTATTAATTATCAATAATATACACGAAAAAAGTTTTTACAGAACAAAAAAAAAAAAACTGAAATAGTGGTTTCTTATTTGTAAGGTAAATTATGTTAATAATTAAAATTTACGTAAAATAAAATTATTTAATATTGATTATTAAATTACTGGTTATAGCACTTATTATTTATTGCATACAAATTAAAACAATTGTTCCTAATTATCATACTACTTTTCAAGCACTAGTTATATCATTTATTTGTTTTATACCATAATATAGTGTCGTATAATTTTGATTCAAAAATTATTAAAGTGCCGTTTAATAAAATACCAATAATTTATTATTGTTTGAATATTAAATTTACTATTGTTATTTCATGGATAATAAAATAATGTAAAATCTTTCGTAGGTATTTAGTATATTAAAATGACTTAAGAAATTGTTTTTTCTACACTTTTCAAATTTAAAATAAAATATTACATTTTAGTACACTGATCAATATCTATTTTGTGGTCTAACGTTATTTCATATCGTAAATGGAAAACGCTGTTGTTCTTTTTTTATCGCTAATGCTACGCTAACGAAACAAATTTAAAATCCAATCAGGAAAACCTTATCCCAATAAAACCTTTCTAGATTAATTTTCCGTTTACTATTACGACTTATATTAACACAACTTTTTGTCTGTATAACTGCTGTTATTACAACTATTTAACTTTTCATACCAATATATCACGTCATAATGCTGGTATTTAAAACTTTGCAGTACATGAATAAGTCGGGCTCGGTGATTTTGGGATATGGCGCTGAAGACATGATTAACAAGCCACTGGCTATTTTTCACCAGCTGGGTGATATTGACCAAATTACCAAAAAACTAGAGAAAAACATCGAATGGGATGGTAAAGTATCGTGGAAGTGCAAAAGCGGCGAACACGTGTACCTTCATTGCCGAGCTTCTCCTTTTCGACCGTTTGGAAAGTAAGTTTTCGAGTTAAAATAATATAAATGACCTGCGCAAAATTCCAATGGATTTTTCAATCCAAAACACAGATACTTAGTCTTAAAATAAATAAATATTTTAACTACCTATATATAACGTTTACATTTTATTTTATGTATTTAACATTTGATCATATTCCATAAAAGAATTAAGAATTAATATAAAATATAATGAATATAATTTTCACATCACGTATAACAGGTATAAATATCATTACAGTATTAGAACGAATTAGTAATCTTTTGGTTTTATTTGAATAATTTATAAATTCTCATTAAAGCATATTGGTTTTTAGAGAAACAACAAATTACATCTACATACAAGAAAGTATTGTAGATATTCATGGTTTTCCTAGAGGAAGTGTCCCATCCATTCGCAAAGGATCATATGACCTCAAATCTATTAATAGCGATGGTAAGTAATTAAATCTATACATAAGATATTAATTTTAAATACGACTTTTTTAACATGATAAATACATGGCACGCATGCTAATATTATCAAATTCTTTTGGTTAATAATGATATTATAAAAAGTTATGACCTCGTACAAAACACTTATTTTTATAAAACTATCTATGTATTGCATTTGTTTGCAAGGCTATACATTTTAAGTTCAACGACTACGTACAATTTCTATGTTAGTTTTGTGAAGTGAAAACTATACTCAATTTGCAATTAATTTAAATTCTAACTCAACATTACCCTTAACTCTTGAGCTTCGAGGATTTGTGGAATAAATATTAAAATATTAACATAATATTTAACATAGGCTAGATGGCTGCAGGAAAAACATATAATGTATGAATCCATGAGTCTTACCTTCTCTAAAATGTTCGAAAGAGCTATTAAAAATAGACTACTCTCATACCTAGAGGAAAACAATATTCTTTCAAAAAACTAATTTGGTATCAAAAAAAATCCTGATACTTATAATGCATTAGCGTACTTAAAAACTCAGGCATAAATAATAAAAATAAAATAATCGGTGTATTTATGGATCTTATAGCACTTTTATAGACTTTTGATAGAATTTATCATAATACGCTACTAAGTATTTTGTCTTCGATAGGAATAGTTGACAAATTATTTTCATTAAATACTATAATAAAGAAAAAATAATCACCTAAGGAGTTTCACAAGGAATAGTTTTAAATCCAATAGTATACATTATGAATATCTCAACACTAGGCAAAATAAAATCAAACGGAAATTTAATATCATACTTTGATGATACAGTGCTGATAGGGGTGAAACACGATTTCTGACACTTTACCTTTTTCCCAACACGATTACGGACAATCACTATATGACTTGAGACATTTTTTTGTACCCAAAAAATGATATGATTCCGGATAAAATTAGCGAAAAGTTGCCAAGTTGTGCAACGCAGTTTACCGAGCTCAACGATTATCAAGATAAACTTATCATAGTCTAGTGAGTAGTGAACATTATTTATTCCTATTTCGCAGATATATGTGCAACACGCGAGGTATTAAAACAGCTGTGCACATTCCAGATGAGGTATAGTCAAAGAAACGTCAGTCTTTGATCATTTAAGTGATACGACTTTGGTCTTGCACGCGACGAAATATACCTGCACCTTTTTCATTTTCCACCACGCGAAGATAAACTATAGCATCATATCCCTTTTGTGAAGCATCTGTGAATCCAACTAGCTAGATATCTATTGCCTTCCAAATATATATAAAACGAGGTTATTTCAAACAAGCCAACTATGAAAGTTTGGACTCGTTCCATTTTTTGGAAATCTCTTCCGATAGAGTTGTATCCCAATCTAGTCTTTGACACCATATCTACTGCATCACACATTTCACCAAGAAAATCATTGGACTTAGCGCACCAATAAGATCTTATAACCATGCAACTGTTGATTGGATTGAACGTTTTGTGGGTCGTGTCTCTGAAACACTAAACCGATAACCGTAAACCATCTCTCACACATTTCTTCCTCCATATCCTCCATAGTTGAAATGATCAATCCGTGAAGTTCTTCGACCGCCCAAAATTGTTGCATAATTTCATCTATAACTGATGTTTTATTAACGACTAATGACACTGCTGATAACGTTACCGAATCCTTCAATGCCCCGACTATTACCCATCCTAATTGTGTGCTGAGCGCTGATGGTAATCCAGGGCTATGGACGATATCTGATCTAGTACACAACACCAATGGATATAGATCTCCTCCTATGAGCATATCAATAGGACTTAGTGTATCAAATTCAGGATCTGCCAATTGTAAATGGCCATATCATTCATGCACACTATTTGATATTTTTTCATAAAGCATCGATGCAGTGATTTTGTTAAGAATAGTGATATTGGTTGCCGTAAACTAGATTCATTGAATTTCAACGGAATAAAATCACACGACGTCAAGCCCTTAATTAATTTAACCCACTGTTGGGCAAGACCGACTACCTCGGTTCGGCTCTTGAAACGCAACAAACCTAATCTATTTACACAGTCTGTTGTAATCGCTGAAACCTATGACCCATTATCTAACAGAACCCGGAAACACATATTCTCCCGAAGTGTCTTTCACAAACACTACAGCTGAGGCTAACACAACTCCTATGTCCGAATGCGAGGTGCCTGAAAAACTAACAGATGACGAACCCCCTTCATTATTAGTTATCGTGGTACTTGATTTTTCGTCTGATTTCACCGAATCCGTACTATTTGATGTTGTTACATACTTAACATCAACGTGTAATAATATATTATGTCGTCCATTGCAAGATTTACAAAAATATATTGACTAACATGCATTCGCGATATGATCGGTACTTAAACAAATAAAACACAATATTTTCTTAACAACCAACACTCGCCGTCCCCTCGCCGATTCCTTTTTAAATGCAAAACATCTTTATAGCGCATGATCGCGTTTGCAAAATAATCATTTTACCGTCTTATTAATAGTAGTAGCCGCTAAAGATGTCATCCCAGACAACCGCTCGCCCTTGATCTTTTTAAAACCACTGCTACCAATTAATTGTTTAGATTCATGAGTTCTGACATTTTCCAAAATTTTGCATTGAAACGCTGCGAAATCTAATAATTTATCCAACTTTGGTATTTTGTCTGTCGATATATATTCCTCAAATAAACACCGAGTATCTGTATATCTAAAATACGCGCACCGATATAGACAGTAAAAAGCCCAGTTAATCGTCAACGCCCAATGCTTTAATCGCAGCGACGTTCTCGCGAAACGTACTAATAAACGACATTAGTGCCGGGACAGATTCGCGTTGAATACGCTCGAATGAAAATAACTTATCTAAATGCGCAGTAATTAGATGTCGTTTATTGTCGTACTGATCATTTATAGCACGCTACGCAATGTTATAATTTTCAGCCGTTAATGGAACCGATTTTACAATCATTAACGGAGGACCTGATAACGCCGAAATTAAATAATGGAACCGTTCTATATATCCGTAAGAACGTTATTTGTGTGTACCAATGACACAAACATATCACGAAATGTACACCATTGTATAGCACTGCAGTCAAATTTGGGTAATTCGACTTTCGATAAGCTTATGGATTGAACCGTATGAGACGAATGTCCATCAGTATGTATTTCACTAGATTTAATGAGAGACAACTGTAAAATAGCTAAAACTGTTTTAATATTGCCACATAAGTTCTTCATATCATCTGCCACAATTATGTCAAAATAACGCGATCAAAATCACAGTGTCTAATTCTACAGAGCGGATAGAATTTCGTTTTAATATTTTTCAAATAATTCGGTAAATTTGTGGAGCGAATCTGAGCACGCAATGAATCATTTCATGTTGATACATTTCGGGATTCACTGAAAGAACTTCAGCTAGCTTATTCAATTTCCTGATCAATCGCAATACGCTATCACGTGCAACGCTTGCCCGAGTGAGTGACTTCGTTAATTCCGACGTAGTATCCGTTTGACGTTTTGGACGGACCATAATTAACGTATATTAATAAACGAACAAATAACAATTCCCAAAATCCAGTTCGAATGGACCAAAATGGTAGACACAAACTCACGCTTATATATACGGCGATTATATACTTTTCGGTCGAAATATAATCACAAAACAAAACAAAATCAATTTTAACAATCTATTTGACAATATAATATATAAAGTATGTTATGCCTAACACTTAATGTATAGAAATATCTCTGACCTTTGTCGCCGATAGCACTGTACTCATCACATGACCAACAACACTCATGTGTCACGAGTAGACCGTAGAAAACAATACCGTTGGATTTATATCATGTGAAAGAAAACGCACCATTCGTATACAATATTAATACATTGTTTTTTTTAATACACGAACAAACGAACGCACCGTTAGCATCAACGAACACGCACAAGATGACGGACCACGCAACGAGCCGTTGACAACAACTGGGTATATTATATCAGAAACTGAGTTTACTGCCAACAACGCGGGCGGGGATGATCGATGTTATTGATCATCACTCATCAATTATTTGAAAATCACCTTTTGATAATCGAATAGTATAAAACAAAATGATTTAAGAGACATTAATAACTGGTTCCTAAAACATAAATTAAAATTGAACTTTGATAAAACTAACTTAATTACATTCATGTGTGATAAACGAACACTACTAAGTTTCAAAAACTTAAAAATTCATAAAAATAAATACATAAATAAAAATTGTTCTTAGGTATTCTTTAATAATCCAAAAACTAACATAAAATATTTAGGTATTGTAGTCGATCAATACTTAAAATGAAAAATTCATATTAATATAATGTTATCAGTAAATTAAGAAAATTAATCCACTTTTTTATGATATCTAAAAAACTAATCAACTCACATTTTCTCCGAATACTTAACTTTGTTATGTCACAATCAATTTTACAATATGACTTACTAGCTTGGTGGAGGGGAATGTAGTCAAATCCAAATAAACAAAGTTCTAGTTGCTCAAAAATATATAATAAGATTAATACTAAACAAGCCTAAAACTTTTCCACTGGAGATAATATTTAAACAATTTAATGTTTTAAAGTACCTACTAAATATTACACAGCTATACAATAAAAGTGAAATATACTATGTTCACAAATAAAATTGAATTAAAATTAAACCATATAAATACGATATCAGAAATAGAAATATTAAAATACCAGCTACTATATCATCGAATTGTAGTAATTATTTCATCCTAATTGGTCTAGGTCGTATGCCCAATTCATTATAGAATCTCCCATCAATTAACAACTTAAAAAAATACGTCAAACTATGATTAATAAAAACAGACACGAATACACTATAAACTAGATCCATATATTCCTCTAATTCTCAACGCACTATTTTATGTAATATTATAAACTTCTGTTTAATTATTATTATTATTTATTTTGTTTTTCTCTTTCCCGTAGGTGCAATTAACATTTAAATATCTAAATTTTAAGTTTTTTCTTTTTTTAGAACACCAATACTATTCTATCGATAAGAGGTTTTGCTCAGTGGTGGATAGGTTTCATAATAGTTGTATGTAATAAAAAAAAAATGTTTACTTTCTTGAGTCAAATAAGTTATTATTATTATTATTATTATTATTATTTACACAACCAATTAAAAATCTAAAGTATTATTTAATCATGATTATTACATAGCATTATCTCTAATTTAATATTTTAAAACAAATTCCTCTTACATAAATTCATGAAAATCAATGAACTAGAAACTTTTCTTTATAGATTAATAACATAAGCTTTAACTTTTATAGAAATAATTCCATCTGTTATATTATAATTAATAACAATTTTCCTGAGACCTTGCGCAAATATCTGTAGAAGAACTCTCATTACTACTGCTGTCATTACAACATATATATAAAATACCTTAATATTATTTTATTAAATTGTTATGAACTAAAAATAATATAAACAAAATTAATTTTTAGATTAACGTAATCGTATTAATTATTAATTTTAAATGTGTAAATAAATGACTAAATAATTATGTTGTACTACAAGTGTATATTTTATAATTTTGTATAAAATAACCAGGTATATTATATACACAATGTATTACACAGCACAGCACCTACTCGTAAATCGCACATGGTTTGAAAAATAACTTTTATCATGTTCAACTATCATTAATTAAATTTACACATAAATGTCATCTGAACCCTTTTTACTCGAAACCCCTTGATTATAACCAAACATTGTACCTGTGTAATAGGCAAAAATTACTTTTTAAAGCATTCTTGTTTAGAGTCAAATATAATTTATAAGTATTTTAATACTAATTGTGACCTTTTAAATAGGCACATCAAAAAACATAATTGGACAATACCGAGAATATACTATATAAATGTTAAAAGACAAAAGCATATAACAAAAAATAAATATATTTCCTGGCTGTAATTGCTACTCAATTAATTATTATACAGTGTCTAAAATATGACACTATAAAAGATATTTTGTATTTAATTATATAGAATCGTATTATCTCTAGATACTGTATCAATAAATAGTCAATACGGAGTAAGCTGAATCTATTATTATTTAAGTTGTATTATTTCTGATAATACAACATTTATAAAACCAAACTTTATTATCTTTCCAGTCGATTGAATTTTTGTAAATTATATTTCGTACAAGAATGGTCTAATATAATCATTTTTATATGTCTAAATCTAATATATATCATTTATAAATATATATATTATTAAAACACTAGTTGAAGAATTAAATCACAATAAATTAATGATTAAAATACATTAGAACTTTAATAAATATAATTAAAATAATTTATTATGAGGTACGAAAAAATATACTATGATGTACTTTTAATTGCCTGCTCATAACGCCGTGCAATCATTATTTAAACAATTTTATTAATTTTAGTAAATTAATTAAAAAAATAGTAATTATAATTATACTCGTTGATTATAAAATCTTACTTTCGCTTTATATTAAATATACCTATATAGACACTAAGCAGATAAAATTACAATTTTATTTTTTGTATATTATTATAATACATTCGCCTCTATGTAAAATATTAAAAATTATTACTAAATTTGTGAAATAAATTTTTATCATTTCTAAATTTAATTTATTAGATTTTTCTATAATAGGCGCACAATCAGCTCGAAGACAAAGTTTGGCAAAATTACATAACTTGCCACTTGAAGCGCCAATCACAAAAGTAATTTCATTGATATGTACAGCTCAAGAAAACTCAAACGACCAAGTCGTACAAATTTTGGATAAAGTATGAGTCTCAAATTTATGTTACATTATTAGCAAATATAATATGTCGAAAAAATACAAATTATATAATATTATAGGTTGTTGATATATTACGTGTTACTGAATTATACTCATCACATTTAAAAACCGAAAATATCAAATACGATGATCCCGTTACGTCAGATCTAATCGGAGCTCTTATTACGGTACTGTTTTTCAACAACATAATAATTATGTTAACATACATGTAACACTAGATATATTATGCTTTGTCTTATTTTAGCAAGGGCCTGTGCACGTGACGTCTACTCGAAGAAGCTCTAATGATTCAGCGACTGTTAAGAGTCAGCCTTACGGTTTGGGTGTTGCTAAAATGAATTTTATGACAAGCGTAACTCCTCAAATTAAAGAACTCTTAGACATGTCTCTTTATTGGGATTTCAATGTATTTAAGCTCGAAGAACTTACTATGAAAAGGTGACGGAT
This sequence comes from Melanaphis sacchari, assembly GCF_002803265.2. NCBI lineage: Eukaryota > Metazoa > Arthropoda > Insecta > Hemiptera > Aphididae > Melanaphis > Melanaphis sacchari. Next base: position 316,393 of record NW_020270704.1, read on the forward strand.
ATAATAATAACAATTTTGACCATCATTCTCATTGATAATCTGCTGTTTAAAAATCAAAAAAGTAGTTTTATTTTCAAATCTTGATTGCTGTAAAATGTAACAATAAAAGCCCCCCCACTGGCCCCACTATAAAAATAAATAAAGAAAACTTAAACTTTTTAATATTTTTAACGTAAATGGTACAAATAGTATTCAACCAAGTAACCAAATAATGCTTTTGCTCATATTTATCTGGTTTTATTTATTTTTCCAAATTAGTAGGTATTAATTATATTGTTTTGTATTTTATTTTCAATTTAAATAAAAAAAATAAAAAAAACATTAGTTATTCTTTCTTTTAGGCCTTTGGTACATCTAGGAATGAATCTACTGACACACTTTGAAGTACATAAAACATTGGGTTGTGATGAACGAACATTGCACGCATGGTTAACTGTGGTCGAAAGTCATTATCATGCTAAAAATACTTACCACAACTCCACACATGCCGCCGATGTTCTCCAAGCAACCGCCATGTTTTTAGAAAAAGATCGCATAAAGAGGCTTTTGGATCAATTAGACGAAGCTTGCTGTCTGATTGCAGCGATCACACATGACATCGATCATCCCGGAAAATCGAGGTTAGATCACATTAAAACTAAATTTAAAGCATTTAGCAATGTAATGACGTATTATTTGTTCATTAGCGCGTTTTTATGTAATTCTAAAAACGATTTGGCCATCCTGTACAACGACATAAGCGTTTTGGAATCTCACCATGCCGCTTTAACGTTTAAACTTACTACCAAGGACGAACGATTAAACATTTTTAAAGGTACGTATTTTGGTAAATGTCCAAATTTAGTTCACTTAGAAAAATAAAAATGCATTTAGGTCTGGAAAAAGACACTTACAAAGTGGTAAGACAGAACATTATCGACATGATATTGGCCACTGAAATGACGAAGCATTTCGAACATTTAGCTAAATTCGTAAGCGTTTGTAACAAACCATCGACACTCGACGAAGTACCCGTCGACGGATTAGTAAGTATAACAAACCCTCTCAACATCATAGTTGACAATTGAATGATTTATCTTTACGATAGTGAAACGTTAATACCATATAATTATTATAGACTCCTAGCGAAGTGAGTCCTGAGACTATAATGCCTACCAGTGCCGAAGAAGTAAATCTAGTGAAGAGAATGTTAATTAAATGCGCAGACGTATCCAATCCGACTAGACCATTAAAAATGTGCGTGGAATGGGCTAAACGGATTGCCGAGGAATACTTTAATCAAGTAAGAAGTTAAGCAATCCTTTCGTTTATTAAAAATGTATTTTTGTTTAAAGACTATATTTTGAGTAAAAACAATTTATTTAATATAATATGTACCAATAATGACGTCTTAGTACCTATTGTAGGTACCTAAGTAATAAATACGTTTACACAATAATATATCCTATCCCCTGTTTTTGTGCAAGCTGTGAAGTACCTACGACAAAATATTTGTATCACAATATAGCGTGCAGTACAAAAACACAAATGTGTAGCCATAAATTTCCTAGAAAGTGTTTATAAATTTACAACCCTCCTTTCCTTACAAATATGATTGATGTATATAAAAAATAAACATTACGATTTTCTTTTAAAATAGGAGCTGAAATTTAACTTCATAATGTACACTCTTGTATATTCATTATGTATGTATGTTCAATTAATTATAATTTTTTTTTCTCTAAATATTTATAAAGTACTTTTTCTAGGTCAAAAAGCTGGAAAATTTAATACAAGTTTAACTTAAAATAAAATATTTATACAAATTTTAAGCCATTAATAACACGAACTTATTTACACTGTTCTTAAATACGTCGGTATATTGACTATGGAATATGATGCATTATTATATAACATAATAAATAATATTTTGAGTAACATAAATTAATCATAAAATATATACATTCTTCATTGCCTTGATATTTTTAGACAAACTGTACTTGGAAAATTGTAAAAATCTAATTGGTAAAAAGTAAAAACAAACAAAATCTTAAATACGTATTTTTAATGCATTAATTTAGAAACGTTATAGATTTGTCTAACGTATTTTAATCTATATTTTCAGACTGATGAAGAGAAACTTAATCATTTGCCAGTGGTTATGCCAATGTTTGACCGTGCGTCGTGCTCCATACCAAAATCGCAAATCGGCTTTATGGACTACATTATAAACGACATGTTTGAGACGTGGGACTGTAAGTTACATCTAATCCGATACTAATTTCATTCGGTCGTATATTTCTATAGTTCAATAATTTTTATAATTTATCTATTATTGTATTTTACAGCATTTATAGACATGCCCGAGATGTTATACTACATGAGGAGCAATTATCAATACTGGAAGGATCTGGAAGAAAAAGGAACGATCAGCTTTAACGACATTTGTAAAATGATGACCACCACTTTGCCAAAGATACCTGAGTCCGGTGGCAACCACTGAGGAAAACTATGGTTACCGTTCTACAAATTACAGTGCCCATCGTTATACTGAACATAACGATTGGCGGATAATAATATTTTAAAATGAGTTGTCCTGTGAATGTCTGATAAGAAATTTATCCAACGATTCTGTCGATATAACATCGCGGAAATATTGTTTTATATGAATATTTATTTTTCGTCTACACAGAACATAAGAAAAATGAAGTAACCGACGCAATATTTATCTCTATGTATTAAATATACTTCTCTTTAACTAGTGTATGCTATTTTTAACTTGAGTATACCTTCAAATTAATCAGATTTTTTTAGTATGATTATGATTATTGTTTATCACTTTGATAAATTATGTAAATTATACTGGTACGCTATTTTTTGCGTTTTATTTTAAAATATCTTCGGTTTACATAAAATCGAATTTAAATGCTATTTGGTGTTTATAAATGATAATTATTATTATACGTTAATTTTTTTTTTTTAGCATTTAGCATTTAGATTTTTCGCCAATACTTAAGGTACCTTAAAATATTATCACGGTAAATCATTTTTGTTACCATTAAGATTAACTAAAGACTATTAATATTACTTATTATATTGTATCGTAAAAATATATATAAAAAAAAAATACCATTTAATTTGCAAACATTTTGGGTGCTTCCTGATCTTGTGTTATATAATTTTGCCAAAAAAATAATTAGATTTGGTTTATACATAGCTAAACATTTATAAATTGAAATGTATTCATTTGTGTATATTATATTGCATATCCAAGCACCTTAATATCCAAACTTGTACATTATTTTGAGTTTACACACAAAGAATACTATAAAACATTATATAAAATTCTTTATACTCAAACAGTTGGCTTCAATTTCATAATCCATCGTAATTCTGAGTAAATTCAAAATAAGATTCAAATTATAATATTACCTGCTATTACAGTTTTATTGAATACCTACACAAGCGTTCTTCCAATCCATAATTGAAAAACATGAATTATTAGCTTGTCAACCATATCTATTATTACATTTCAACAACATAATTAACAATTTTAAATTAGTTATAGATAACTATATACTATACGATATATTTAAAATGTTATAATATAATTATTTATTATTAAAATACTATAAAACCTATATGAAGTATTTAAATGTATTATTGTATAGTTTTTATACATATAGTTATAAAGGCGAACCCAAATTGTAAGTATTAAAATAAAAATAATAAAAATATATTCTCTTATTGTTATCATATAACGTATCAATATTGGTGTAATTGTTCATTAAAACACATGATCAAAGTCAGTTACCACATACTTATAGTCTATAATGCACATGAAATATTATATTTGACATGGTATCTAAGAACTGGATGTACACTAAAATGATCAATTTGTATTTTATCTAGATAAACTACTTATTTAATTATAGTAACTTGATAATTATTGAAATATTTAGGTAGGTACGCATTATACACATATATTATAATAAATTTAACAACTTTTTTATGTTTCATAATATAATATTATTTTACATTATTGTAAGCTTTGAAATATTGTGTTTTAATAACTTTAGTATGAAAATAACTATACACTATATCATTCTTCATTGTATACTTTATGATTAAAAGTTTAAAAAACTTACCAATATTATAAATTATTGCGTATTGATTTTGTTTGTTTACTGTATGAAAGTGACTATGATTATTTTTTTGTTATGTGTCCATTTTCTATTTGAAAATTAATATTTTATCTTTTTTAGTTATCAAGCAGTATTTTTCAACAACATAGTCAGAGTAACTGAATAAGTGACAAAAAATAAACAATAAAGTTACTAAGTATTGAATGTGAATACCTATTGAAAGCCAAATGAAAGCAATAAGTAATCTATAGTTTAAATATAATACTTACTCATCTTACTCTTTACAATGTGTGTAGTTATAAGTTAGCGTATTATTATATTTTAATACTGTTAGAGAAGGAGCAATTTTAATTTTCTTTGTTATTATCGTAGTCTACGATTTCTTCAAAAATGTTGTTTCAAGTTTTTCAGAATACTTATAATAATATGGTTATTGAACCATTGCAATAATAACCATTTTGTTATTACTGGTATGATGTACAAAATGTGTTACCTATGTAATTGCATGTACAGCCAATTGTGTGATATGTAAATTTTAAATTAGATAATACATATATTATTTCCATTGTCCACATGTGCTTTAAGGACAAATTTTTAGGATGTACCTACAAACTATTTTCACACTAGCATAATTTAAATATTAGCATTAGTAAAATTATAAAATCATTTTTTTGTGATAGGTACTGTAAAATAACCAGATACATTAAGACATATTTTATGCAGATAGGTATTTATTTTTTATTTTTATTTTTAACTATTTTCTACATATTCATTATTACAATTATACAAATTTTATGCTATTTATACTTAACCACATTTCAAAACAATTTTGAAATCATAAACTAATATTAAGAAAAAAATATAATTAAATACAATATAATCAATGGTGATTATTGCTTATAAATGAGTTTTAATTTGGAATCAATTTTATCGACCTATATCTTAAAAATATTTTTTATAATATAAACAAGATTTGATATATTTATAGGTACTATAGGTCAGCCTGTATGAAGGTTCTTTATAAGTATGCAACTGTGACAACTTTTAAGGACGTTTTTATTTAAATACAAATATACCATTGACATACCTAATAAAAAATTACTAATGAGTTACATAATTTGTTCATAATTGCAAATTTTAATAAAAATATATAAATATATTAGTAGAAAAATATTTTGAAAAGAAAAACAATTTTATTTATTTCTCCAAAATTTGATAAATTTGTGTCCGAGATTAATGCAACTATTAAAAATGAATTACGCCATTTTTGTTGGATAATTTTGAAAGGAATTTATCGAAGTACAACCTAATAATACATTTAATTGTTTAAGTTATTTTAAAATCATCCTATTATCTGTTATGGAATTAACAGTTTAAAGTTTATACATTTATCGAATAAATTTCACTAATTGTAAATAGAAAGTTACTTTGAATATAGCATCTAGCCAGTAATAGTTTTAAGTTAAATAATGAATTTTTTTTTTTTTTTGGCATAAAATATGATAATAACAGTTATGTATTACGTACCTGTATGTCGTATGACTGTATACATGAATTATTTACAGTAAAATGTATCATCACACAGTACAGTACCAATAACAACTAACAAATGGCAATTACTAATATTAGTGATAAGTGATAACCTTGCGTTATCTGTCGTAAATTGTAAACTAAACTAAGTACTCACTGCTTAGAAATTGAAAATTTTTAAAAAATCAATGTTTTCACATGCGTTCATTTAATTATTGCAATTAAAACCAATTTATAAATCGATTGTTATCATTTAAATGTTTAAATTTTATAAGTGTTTCATGAAAATTTTCTGGTTCGCCTCGAAGAAAACCACTTTTGAAAAAAACAATTTTTTCCTATTAATGTTTTGTCAGTTTTACTTGAAAATTATAATAGTATATTTATAATATAGACCGTATTATACATGTCCACGTACACACGCGACGTAATAATGGTTACGTAAAAAATACAAAGTTTCTCCGGTAAAAAAATATTAAAAAAAAAATAATAGTGCGTTATTTCGATCACGGCAGTTTTTATAGTTTTTCAAACGACGCAATTTCGTTTAAACATAATATTATAATATAATAACTACCTATATATTACATTACACGCTTAAGTATATTTTATTGTTTATAATATTCCTTGGTAGATGTGCCGGAAAACGGACGGTCGTGTCGCGTCGTCGGGGTCGATGCCAAACTAGGTCGAAACGATTTACCACGCTGAGACACCGCTGCTAAAACGAACAGCACCAGAAGACGTAAAATACAAATTATAGTATATTATTTTTACTACGCCATACATAAAATGACTGTCGCCCGACCTAGTAGCCCGATTAAACGGCGATCGCAACCGCAGATATAATATCGGAAGTATACTTACACACAACGTCCACCAGCTATGATACGTCGTATACACAGGAGACACGATTGTAACAACACGATTCCTCAATCCTGATCCTGCAGCTCTCTTACTCCAACTATAGTCCATCATAATCCTATCTCTATATCAGATCTAGTTATCATCCATATTGCTGTTTAATAATAATAATTAATATCATACCACTATGATGCTAGTACCTACTACAAATACTAATTGTCTATAAAATAATAAGTAATAACAACGACGTCTCTCGTCACCTATAAAAATGTAGTATACATGTAAATTATTGTAACTACATATAACATGGATTTTGTCGGAATTCAATCACCTAGGATACATTGATACATATCACTTATAAGTCCAAAAATTTGAAGTTTCGAAAAGTTTGATAAATGTTCAATACGACGTTTGAATTGCTTGATATAATTTAGATTAAATACGTAGTAATTCAATCAAAGTTGTTTCAAGCTAATTGGTGCTATTAAAGGTAGCTAGTTATTCGATATTTTTTGTACATTTGTAAGAAGGAGACAATAAACATGCGGGTTCAATAATTTATTATTTTACCAATAAATTGATTTTTAATTATTTCAAGCACTCAAAAAAATAAATATTTTTGAACAAAAAAAAACCTTTTTTTAATTTAAAAACCTACTGGTTATACTTTATAAATAAAGCATAGTATAATTATTCATTTATAAATTAATTATCATTATTGTGGCAAATTTATCAATACATATAGAATTGAAAATAAATTATTTTAGAATGCTAAATTTTGCAAGATTTCTAAAATGAAATAATACATTCAAGCACCTATAGTTAGATAGATGGCGCTCTATATTCGCCAAGTAAGTAGATATTATAATTTATAATATATATTTTAATGCAGATCATAGACAAATTTATTATAGTGCAAATTATCATCTTAAAATACAAATAATTACCTGATCCAAACTCAATAAAAGTAAATGTTACATTAAAAAGAAAATGCTCTTGCCTAAACAGAGAAAATAGTTAAATCAATTTTAAGTTACATTTCTAAGAAGCACTTGGACTAAGCGCATTAATACTAGTATAAATATATAGGAAAGGTGCCCAACTAATTCCATTATTGTTTCTGAATTTGCTTAATATATTGATTACAAATTACAACGTAATCTAACTCAGTAATTTCCCTGTATTACACAAAGTATCTTTATAAGATACCTATTCTTGTAACATTGAAGGAAGTATAAATTTATAATTATCTGTTCGGATATTATTTCAGTTTTGATGAATTGCAATGACGAAATAAAATACAAAATATTACAAGTATCTGTCTAATATACATATTTCTCAATACAAATTAAACTTAAATAAAACATTCCAAAAGCTCTAATATTATACTACTTTGAAATTGATGAATTGACTTTTCAGTTTTCACTACATTAAGTATACTTATTATTTCAATATAAATATATCCATTATTAATGTCAGTGACGTATATATTTTGCTCATTTTGCGCCCAGAGCCTTTTTTATTATCCTCCGACAAATTTCCATCATAGACCACACCATTACCGTTATATACCTAACCTAAATCGACTTGTTATCCAGACAAGTGTTCAACTGACACATGTAGTTTATTTGAACTAGAGCTCGCTAAACGTCCCTAGCCATTTCATATTGTAAATAGTGAATTGCGTTTTGATTAATAGACACACAAATAATTTTTATATAATTCGCACTTGCGAAGTTGCGTTTTACAGTGGAAATAATAACAATCTTTGACACCAATGCAGTAGATTCTATAATTTAAAGGTCTTTCAATTACCTACGTTTAATACTTATTCAGTCTAACTACACTTAAATTTACAAATGTGTGTGCAACAATAAGTTGACAAAAAACTTAATGATTTTCTTTCCTAGTGTTATATTTATACAATACAAAAACTATCAGTGTATAGAATTTATGAATCATCCCTTTTGTGAGTTGTGACAACCGTTGGCAAAATTTTAAAATTCCCCTGTTGATTATCATCGATTGTCGGACACCGGTTGTTTAGACTTTTTTTTGTAATTTTACGAGTTTAGTCACTTATTCTATTATAACTTCTTTATAATATTACTAATGACATTCACTTTATAACTCAATATCAAATTTTTGAATATACGATTCATACTAACTAAAAATGATTCATAAAAAATAGCAATAATTCGATTACAAACCAACAGAGACAAATAAGTTATGATGATTTCCACCATTCCTCGTTAAATAAGATTTCAGTCGTCAGCCAGTGACGTAATTTATGATGTCAACACAGTTGGTAAACATCCTTATAGTTTGAAATTAAATTTAATGTGTTTATGTGTCTTGCAAACATGTACGCAGTACGCCGCCTAATATGATATACCAAAAAATAATAAAACATACTTTTTGAAATATTTATGATGATGTCATCTAAAAATAAATTTCATATATAAAATAATTATTATATTTTGATTGATTTATCTTAAGATATAATAAATTTAACTTTTTTAATTCTAATCAAAGATAAATGCTTTTATTTTGTTTCTCTGTGTACACCTTTGAAAATCTATAGTTTTAATAATTATTAATAAATTTCTTAAAATCTCAATCAGAGGCGACCAACTCAATATCCAAATAATCTTGTGGACCATTTATATATGCATTATGATATATAAGAATATTATATACTCCCACATTAGATTTGCACCAAATACGAAAAAAAACATATTTTGTAAAAGTGTGATAACTGATAAATCTCGCAGTCCGTAAAATTATCCAAAGCGGAACGTCGGTTGACCACATCTGATCAAGATAGCAGGTACTTAAAAGAGGCGTTCTTTAATTTTCTCAGTAGTTTCTTTAAGCCTATAACACAACCATAATAAAACCAACTGATATTTATTGAAAAAATCTGAACAACGATTAATTACGATGTTAATCATAAGAGAATCATTTTTCGTAAAAATTCTACCTATCAAAAATAGTCCATGCTTTTAATTTTTAATTTTCGAATATTAATGAGGAATAAAAATGCACCAACATTCTGAGCCGAGGTATTACAATTCTGTTTAGTTTTTTTATTCACACGTTGAATTACTGAACGATTAAGTTGTAATAAATTAATTTTTTTATTAGAACTCTATAACAGAGTTTAATTTTCATCTCAAACATTTTAAGATTTTAATTTTTTTCTATACTAAACTAAAATACTAACAATAAATATGAATATTTACACAAGTTGTAATAATAATAATTGTAATACATACTCGTGTAATGCAAAACTTGTTTTTTCTTTTTATTGAAAATCGTAATTACAATCTATACTTTAATGTTTGTACAATAAGTAACTTTATAATAGTTTTAAAAACGGGAAATTACAAAGTGCGAAAGGGTACTCAGTAGTACCACCCAACTTATAATGTTTAGCTATGTATATACATTTAAACCTTTTAAATATAAGCTATAATAACATATATATATATATATATATATATACAAAACACTGTCTGTGTATGCATGATCAATATTTTCGTTCGAAAATTGTCTGACTTTTGACTTTTGGGTAAAACGAAACTTGACGATTGATTTTCATTCCCAGAAGTCACGAAAAATATATTTTAACTTCATTTTAAATATAACTCAAAATGCTGCTTTAATCGATTTTAAAACGCTTAAACGCATATTTGTCGTGTATATGAATATTAATTTTTTTTTTTCATAGTATAGATAACATTAAAATAAAAAAAAATTAAACGTATTTTATGATATTAAAATCATTAAAATAGAATATAGATAAAATTTATTAGATTTCGTATTATATTGACAAATATTGTCAAATCTGTAAATTTCATGCTTAGAATTTTATCAAGTTGGGTATACATAATATTTTAGTTCTACCATTTAAAACAGTTATTATTTAAGTTTGTATAATATCTTTAATGTGTTAAACATTAACATTATATTTTTGTACCACAGTAGCGCTATCTAAAGAACTCAGTACTACCTTTGCATTCTAAGGCGATTAATGTTTGTAGATAACAACAATTTAAAATTTAGCAAAAAATTTACTCTTTATTAGTTAAGCGACTCTACCCCTTCAAAAAAAATTTAAATTTAATAAGTTATAATAATATAAATCCTTTTTAGGTATTATACGAATTTTATAATTTTATTGCATTATTATGCAACAATCAATAATAAATACTTAATTGTATTTGTTAAATCTAAAGATGATGTAGGCATACCAACTTCAAAATATAAATAAAATACAAATTGGCATTATATAATAATAAAATTAATTTAGCTAATACTCTCGTAGTAGAGGTGTACTGTTCAAGCACTGTATGGACAATCGACTTATTATGGCTATATTATAAGCACCTATGATGCAACGACACCATCGAGTCATTAGCGCTTTTAGCGATAAAACAACTAATTTCCTACTATCGTGATAAAATTATTATTAAATGTTACTATAATTTATAAATATAATGAATATCCATGTCTTACACTGTTATATTTCACATTATTATATTCATACGTAGAAGCATCGAATAAAATGTTACTTAAGAATTTTTAAACAATTTACAGCAAAAATTTGTTTTATTTAATATATGTAAATTTATTCTTTTATTTTAGTAAAATAAAAATTTTACTATAATATTTTTCGCCTTGTTATTATTTCGTGAACAGTGACCCATTAAAAATATTTTACGACCCAATTTTGGGTCGCGACCCATAGATTGAGAAACACTGGCGCGCAAATGAAGGAGTTGTACCTATATTGATATTATAAAACTATAAGATAATTGGGGTCCGTGCTATGGAGAATTTTTGATGTAGCGTCTTAACATTTGCGTCACTGCGTCCCTATTTAATTTTAAATCTGTGCCGTTGCACACTTGCACATAATAATATAATACTTATTAAACATTTAATGGGCATGAATGTACGAACAAATTCGTTGAGTGGACATAAGACACAGTATAGTACACATAGCACGTTATTACAGTAGTATTTACTGAATTTGTATAAATGTACCGGCAGTTACCTAATGATATAACCAGCATAAACTTACATTAATTAATAATTTAAGCTAAAACACTTTTTATGGACAATTGTTAAATAGAAATGCGTATACCTTTTGTATGCACAGTAATTATGCATATATATTACGTAATAACGATAATTGAAATATTTTAAAATTGAAATGTGTGACGTGATGCCTCAAAACATTATTTCTTTTAAGAAACATAATAAATTATAATATCTATTTAACACATATATATATATGCCTACCCACTGTAGATAGCTATTATCTATAGGTGTAACTACCTATTTACTACCTTATTAGAAACCGTAAACTTGGTTAAAAAAAAAATGTGCTGACGAAATGCTTTGTGATCATTAATATTTGGTTGTAACTCGTCTCGTATACATCAAGTATGAGGCACGACCAGTTCAGTTAAACCTGTAAATATTAAAATATTACACAAAAGACAAACGCCGCCGTTCAATGTCATTTGTGAATAATTACTTTATTATTTCTCATTAATAGGTTTTTCCCACACGTAAGATTTTTGAAATTACCATTGATATCTACTATCTACATTCTGTATCTGTCCATCACCACTGTTTACATAATACTCGGAACTACAGCCAAAAGTAGACGGTGCGTAAAATATTGTACAGGTATATCATATTACCACGATAATATTAGGAAAATGTATAAATCCAAATAATTGGACGAAAACAATATTGCTGAATTATTATAAAAGTCGAGTATATTGTTGTGAAAACCTTTAGCTTCAAAAGCTGTGTATTACTTTAGTGACTGAAGGGCTTTGATGAGTTTCAAAGAATGATTTTTTTGGTTTTAACGATGATTTGAGTTTTCGCAACTAACGACTGGTGCAAATGATTGGTTTTTATGATGAACATTTTAATATTTCACTTAAAGTCCTGAACATTTTTTACAGTAGTTATTATGTTATAAAATTTAAAGAAAAAAAGATTTATTTATGACCGCCATTTATTGTTAGTTAAAAATAATGACTAAAACCATACAATTTATAGGTACATAACAAAATAAATTATTATTTTTTAGACAAGTGCAATGCTATTAATCGTATTTTTACAAAAATATTTATTTTTTTGGTTTAATTTATAGGTATTTCTGAGTTCTGAATTGTGTTAGTTTACACAGTAAGCAAATTAACTCTGCCACTGCAGTTCCCCCTATAAGTATCTATAATGTTTAAATACAACATTAATTTTTTTTTTATTCTCGATTACTCTGCAAGGACATGAACACATAATACAATAATACTGCAATGCAATTAACCTAAATACTTTTGTGTTACTATAGTGTATTTGAATTTTTTTTTTTTAACAACGTTTATCTAAAGCTTAGAATATATTATATGTATGCATTATTTAGTAGGTAGCTAATATATTATATATAAACTACTAAATATCCACATTTACCCTAGTTAGATTTCAATTTGGCAAAAGAAATGCTCAATATTGATAATCCAATGATCTCAAACTAAACTACTGATGGTGACGTTTCGATATTCGACATTTTCTTTAGAATTGTTTTTTATTGATCCGTGGAAAATTCAATGGATCGAATAACAAACAATGCCGTATTATGGTGGTTTGGGCAATAATTAATCATTTTACTTAGAATGTGAAGAAGGACAACCGCTAAGCGGAAATTACAATTGAGTTTATTACCAGACACACCAAGGTTGGTAATTAGTAACAACTTTTATAATACATCTATTATTATACATTTTTAAATAACAATAATAACAAACTTCTATTCACGGTGGAAAATCATGAAATAAAGTGTTAACTGTTAAGTTGCGTTGTGGTATATAAGTACTCCATAGTGACTATTTTGAACATGGTTGTCAATAGAAACAATGTATGTAAATTATATTAATAATAGTGTCTAGATATCGAGGTTAAGCTTCCGGTTGAAAGCAATACCGTTTCTCAGATGTACACATATCATTCATGTTTATAATAGGACTTTCTCAATTATGTTGTTAAATAGTACGATAACGGAGAGAGTTAAAACCAATTTATCGTAAATGTACTGTGGATTTTTGAGGATGTTAGGATGTTAGGAAGCTATGTCAATTTTAGACTCTATCGTTTCAAAAAATTTGAACAAATTTTGGTTTTTCTGTTTAAATAAATATAATTATTAAGAAATATTTGATAATAATATGAATTAATTTTAGAAATAAAAAATAAACGTCAAAAATGTAAAATATTATCTTATACATTGTTCTTTATTTTTATTATTCAAGCTATGTACCCTATTGGCACAATAAATATTTGTGTTAAATGCAGTACTAATAAACATTATTAATTTGTCTTACAATTTAATAAAACAAAACAAAAGATGTACATACTTTTTTTTAAATTAAACATGATAGAGCAGTCATCCATTAATGACATTTAGATTTTTAATATATTTTAAACTAAAAGTACTTTATTATATTATTAATAATTAAAAAAAATCATTTTTTTAGTTTCCAAAAACCAACGTGGAAGCGAAAAATAGTTTGAGTGAGCACCTCCTCGCTCCCAATCTACAATAATTTATTTTAGATTCTGAACTTATAACAAGGACTCGTTAAGAAGGTATAATTCTAGGATTTTAGGGTTGAATAAAACTGAGTAAATTTTGTACAAAAATATAAACCAGCACATTTGCTTTTAGCCTTAACTACTTGTATTAGCTTGTATTATTAACTTGTAGTTAGATGTTTACCTAACTTAATTTCATACGGAATTATTTATAGAATTCAATAATTGTCACATTTGAATTCAAAACAATGACGCGCCTGCGTAAAATTTGTTCGCACCTAGATAAATACGTAAATCGAGCAAAGGCACCTTAAAAAATCCAATTTTCAAAATTAAAGACTTGGTAAAATACTAGATTACATGTACTAACATGACAATTGTAGAATTTCTGTACTTCTCCGGAATTCATAGACGGATATGTCTTGAAATTTAGAATAATGCTCAATTAACCATACACTCTACCCGCCGTAGCATATCCAGGAACGTTCTCGGAGGGGGGGGATAGGTTGCCATGGACTATCGTCCCACTTCTCATAATCCCTTGTTTTTGATAAATAATATACATGTCCAATGTATAATGTATAATGTATAATGTATAATTACATTAAATCATTTCACCCTAAAAATTGATCCATTGATATGGATTGTATGGATTGTATAGACGCCACCGATATATTTATATTGCTATTGAAAATATTCAGTACTGTTATATGTATAAATTCGATCTATTTTATTTACCACTAACTAAATTCAAAGTTTATGTTAAGATTCAAGAATGAGAATATTTATGTATGTGTGTTTGGTAAATTTTGATATACAAAGTCTCAGCCCGTCTAAATTTCTTTACCCATTGTCGTAACTTTTTAACATCAAACGTTGGCTGACATATCCCTTCTCCCCCATAACACATCTGGCTATATAAGTTAATTAAATTACTAGTGATAACTTTGATTTAATTATTTTTTGAACTATATAATACATATAATTACATTTTAATTCATATAGTGTTAAACTATTAATGTAAATTGCTTACTAATCACAAAATATATATTTATTTAAAATACATAATACAGATTATATAAAATAAACAACGTTTTACTTATGAAGATTAACAAAAAAAAAAAATTTTAAAAAATAACTTGTACAAAAAATTAATTTAGGAATAGATTATTATTAATTAAAAAGAAAAACGATGAATTTCATTTTTATTGTAAATGGATCAATTTTATTTTATTTTTCATCGATTTCGGGTCTTCCTACAGTTTTAAATTTTAATAGCGATGTTTATAGTGAATACATCAATACTAACTTATCTAGGTTTTAAGAGTTTAACAATATTTCATTAACATTCTTTAGACTGTTAATACTAAAAATTCAAGAAATAATAAGATTCTTATTACAAAAATTAATTCTAAGAATGCTTATCCTTTATTATATAATAAAATAATACATATATATTCATGAATGTTATAGATACGTATGTACTATAATTCTATACTATATAATTTTAACTATTCTTAAATATAACAAAATTCAATAACTTAATATTAAAACCAACTTTTCTTAAAAGGTGGACACAATTTAAAAAAAAAAAGTGACAAGTAGGTAACCTAACCACATGATCAAGTAAATCAATTGTAATGGCTATGAATGTGTTAAATTTCAATTTAATAATAAATCATCACTTCATAAGAAAAACGATTCTAATCAGAGAATGAAAACAAACCGCCTTTCTTAGCATATGTGGCTAAGCTTATTTTATCAAATAATTATATTTCTATTATAAAAAATATATTTAACTATAAGTAATACGGTATAAATAGTCAATAATACAAAATTAATTTAAATATTTTGAAAATACCATTTCTTACAGTATAACATAATTCAATAATAATTTAATAAAATTTCAAATCTCAATGAATAGGTTATTACGAACAGATCATTATGAATCAAACAAAACATCTAAAATAATTATTAGTTGTTTAAATATCCGGCAATGTTAAAAAATAAACTTCAAGTGTCTAAAAAAAAAATTTATGATAATATATTTTTAGGTTTCAGTAAGAACTGCTTATGAAGATGTTTATAATGTTTATATTAAACCTTATAGTAAGTACCTAGTTAGTACATTTTGCAATAATTGCAATTTTAGTATTTATTTTAAAAACAATAGAAATGGGTTGTTTTTATATACTTGATATTTTCAATGCCAAATAATAAATTAAACATAATGGTATTTATAATATGTGACGATGTGTAACAAACTAATGTAATAAATATTATTACAAAATAAAGTTTCCGTAACATCAACAATCGACATGGATCTAATATGACAAAATATTTTTTTTTAACATTTACAGTTGAAAATTTAGATAATTAGACCTTATAATTTTAAAAGCATAAAGTGATCATACTGTATAAATATTTTTTTTGAAATAAGTTTGTAGTTTTATACATATTCGTGATTCTTCATGTATAAAAAATATTAATTTTTTCTTTTCCTTTAGTAATATTGTTGAAATATTGGATTATTATTAAATTATGTAAGGTGCATTAATAAATTTAAGTTAGCAACGATGCACTACTAAATATAAAATGGGTTTCTGTATAAAGAGATTTTCAAATTGGAAAACTTATTATCAAAGTACTAAATTCTCAACACGTGTGTTTATATAGCGAGTACACCTTCCACGAATATTATATCACTAATTTAAATTTGATGAAAATGGTATATGCATTATTCCACCATTTTTAATTTATAAATTTTCGTTGTATTTATAGTTTAATA
This sequence comes from Melanaphis sacchari, assembly GCF_002803265.2. Lineage (NCBI taxonomy): Eukaryota > Metazoa > Arthropoda > Insecta > Hemiptera > Aphididae > Melanaphis > Melanaphis sacchari. The sequence goes on from NW_020270704.1 coordinate 333,316, forward strand.
TTCGTAAATCACAATTCTTATAAACTCATATATTGATTATTAAATAATAGCGAATATTTTCGCATAACTTTTTTGTAACAAATTTTAATTCATGACAACGATTCTATGGATCACCGATGAGGCGATGAAAGGTTTTTAAAAATTGCAGACCCCCTATCAAATTTTTTTTCGAATACCTTTTTATAAAATACCTCATGTTATCATAACTAAAAGTATAACAACTATTTTATATTACAAATTACATAAGTAGACATAACAAAACATCACATAATAATCCAACAATATTGTAATAACTAATAATGCATTCACGTCACGTATTGACATATGTTATGTGTTTAGGCTGCTGCGGACCCCCGACATGAGTATCGCAGACCCCCGCGGGGCCGCGAACCACAGTTTAAGAATTGCTGTTATAAAGTTTATAACATATCTTACATATCCTAAGACATTTGATAGTTAGATATTAGTGTTTTATTAGAACATGCACCAATTTTACATTATATAACAATACAATCATAACGTTAAATATATTATACGTATCATTAGTTCTGTGCACTTATACATAGAAAGTATTCATACTGCAGTGAGATTATATTCTCGATTTCAAAATGATAATAAATATAATTAGCAATTACCTATACATTATAAGTTAAGCTGGTATTAACTTTTAGTCAGATTAAATTATTAACATTTTTGTTACACTATCTGACATTCACTAATTATATATATTTGTATACCCGATAAATTATACAATAAATACATACAAATTATTTTGATTTTTCAATAACTCACTCGAATAAAAGTAACGTAGTGATCAGTGTTATAAATATATAACAACAATAACAAGTAGTATATATCGGTAGTGTACATAAGAGATACAGCCATTGGTAAATATTTAACTACTCGCCGACCAAAATATAGTTATAAAACCATACGCCCACACGTCATATATAACTTTCTGTTTAACTATACTTGATAATGTTTCTTGAAAATAATAAATAGCATGCATAATAGAAATCTATTTTTTTAAATCATGTACTCTTTGTAGTATATTCAGAATTTTCAAACATTTTACTTTGAAACAAACACATGCTTTTTTTATAAACATTTTAAATCAATTGTAAATAATTAAACTTTTTTTGTATCATTTAGCAAAGAAAAAATGCTTAATCTGTACGAAAAACTACGTAAAAATTTCAAAAAGCATGTTATAAAAAATAAAAAATAGCAATAAATTAGCAACTATTCCTATGTGTTAAGATTACCGTCCATATCATATCGTGATAACGATAAATAGACAATAGTTATACATCATAAATAATAATATACTAATTACACTATGTAATACATTGTTTTGTCTATTATAACCTTTTATGATTTCTGGGAACATATTATATCTATTTAATACATAATGTCAAAAGTAAAAAAGTTAAGTAGGTATACTTTCTTAAATAAAAAAGAGAAATATAGAAATAACGGACATTTTTATGCAAAATCTTTTCTTTTATGGATCTTCATGACTCATAATATGACTCGCATCTTATCGTAAGATAAGAAATTATTACAAAAAAATTATTTTCAATATAAATTCATGAATTTATATATTTTAAGAAGTACCTATAATAATTTATTAAATTTCAATTTATAGAAAAAATTTACAAAAAAAAAAATAGTGTTTTTGATATAATATTTAAATATGTATTTATTTTTAATTATTAATTATTATCTTGTATTGTTTCGCATTTTAAACATTTTATTACAATTTATATCTAATTATCTTCTTTACGATAATCATGTAAACATACATTAAAATGAACTTCTTTTTCAATATTGGGCAGCTCACAAGTCTCTTCTTATTGACCACCCCTGTTATAGCGCAACGATCGTGGCTAATTATTTCACTGGATCCCTGGACGTATTTTATCTGGTACTATGATGTATGTAGTATAGAGTATACACATTGTTAATATACTTATTCAGGATAAGAAACGTACTCGTTGTCTGACTTATGCGTTTCATTACACATTTACACGACTGGCATACGGATATTAGATTGCAGAAGTAATGAATGTGCATTACTTGATCGCAGAAGACGAAAAGTGATCACTATACGTAGAATCGTTCTTATCTTAAATAGAGTCGAAGTATCTATGTATATTTAACATGGATGATAAAAAATGATTAACCACAAATGACATAAATTATGAAAATTATATAATATATAGTATTATATTATATTTACAGATTTCATAACTAGCCACTGGAGTTTTTCTCGCTTGCAACGTAAGCATGAACTTAGTTAAATTTTTGGATGGGCTAACAAAACCTTACTTTGGCACTATTCAAAGTAAAATGGCTAGCCTTTCAACTACTATACTTACAATTTACAAGTTCCATGTTCGCAATTTCTGAGGGAGCTAGGTCCTTGGAAGCCTGCTGTCCATATATGTCCTTCTCTTAAAATTATGCTATTGCATATGTTATATATAAGAAAAATAAATTACAAAAAAAAAACATAATTTATTATACAGAATATAATATATAATATATTATCTACTGTAATTTTATTTTGTATAAGATTATATCTAATAGGTATGTCATCATCAAAGTTTATTTAAAACATCAATTTTGTAATTAAAAATGTAATTTAATGATAGTTTTATAGTACGTAAATAAATTAATATTAAATTGAAAATATAAATTAATTTACAATCATATGAACTGTGGTATGGATTATGGATACTAGGAATATATTATTTGTACATTTGTAGTTAAGTTGATGGAAATTTAATATTAAAAAAATATCAGTTATAATTAGTTTTTGCAAAAAAAAAAAAAACATGTTTTTAAAATAAACAAGAACAAACTAATTTAATCAACTTTAAATAATAGTAACAGGTAATTTAATAGATAAAAAAAAAATGTTTATACATTAAAATAATAAAATTCAATTTTTAAACTTCAATAATTACTTATCGTCATAAAAAAATAAAAAATAAATAATAAAAACAAAATATAATTAGTGAATTATTTTACATTTCAAACAATTTATAACAAGTTTCATAATACTTTTAACTTGATAATGGATATAAGCATAGAATCAAATCGTAATAAAATAAAAAATTGTATTTTATCAAAAGTACCATTTTCCAAATCTAGATATCAATTTTAATACCGTTTTGATAAAAATTACTACCATACACATATTTAAAAATGCATAGTTTTTTTAAAGTGAAATGTATTGTTTTTGATGAAATAAGTGGTAGGATAAAAAATTAAAATTTAAAAGTGACGGGATGTCAATTAACCCCTCCCCCGAACGGCCCCAACTCACAACCACTATAACTACTGTGTGTAGGACCTAATCAAGGCCAATGATCACTGGTAATAACGAATAAAGTATAATAAATAATAATAATATTATATCGATTTTAAGCAGTGTATAATAATTAATAACAGCGTTACGAGAATTACCAGCTTATTTGAACCGAAGAACATCGGCGTTGAAGAATAAACGATAAATGAATATTAACGTTGGCGTTTTTGATCTTAAAAGCGGTGGGCGAGTTGAAAGTTACGTATATAATAATATTATGTTTGTACTAACAATATTGTTGTGCGATTATACCGTACAAGGAGATTTTCTTGGCGTTCTATTCTATAATCTGCGAGAACTAGTTTGGCCGAACATATTTTTACGGTTTTACGATCGCCAGACGACTGCGATACCGACTACTGTTTTTAAAATACCGGAATTCGGATAATCAAAAATGATCTTTTTATCGGCATCTGGTGGTTATTACGATGGAGGATTCCGGATATCTACCCATGTAACAGCCATTGGGCATTAGTCATACTATTTCATGTATATACGTATACCTACGTTCATGTAAAGGTTTGGTTTAGATTTAGAATTGATCATATTCTCTATAGTAGACACGTATTAACTAATTAATAATAATTTATTCACGTAAAATAAAATACGAATACGCAATAAATAATTACCAACAAAAATGCATTTCTAAAATAACATAGGTAACCGGTGGGCCATGGTGCATTTTGCGAAATAGATTATTTCGCACTCTTATCTCTTAAGTTATAAATTATGAAATCGTTAAAGGCGATTCTAACATTATCTATGTAAAATTAACAAAATTAATTACTATGAAAAAAATACAATCAGGTTTAGAGTTCTCGATTTAACAGATATATTTGTTAAATCATCTTAAATTCTCATCAGATTAACAATGTGAAATAATCTAGATCTATAGGTTGGCAAGATTTTATTTTAATTGTAAAATCAATAAATATTCCTGTTGTTTAAATACTAACAGTGATCTATAGTTATTAGGTATGACTTCAGTTTACATTAATTTGATTGATGTTTTTCATTCCGTAAAGATGTAATATACTTGTAGAATAATAAATATAAAATATACACCTGCGGGTAAACAATATCTACCAATGTAAATTTTCAATTTATATTTTATGTGATAACAGGAATACCCCCCCCCTACTCACAGTCAACAGGCCGTCACCATTATTTCCAGCAGTTAAGCAACCGACCCCGTCTCGGAGGGGTGTTCTTCGATAACCCTCAAAGCAATATTAATGGTATATTGTATATATTTTTATTTATTTACAATATTACCGATATTGAAATATCGCGGCAACGTACGACTTGCCATCAGGTGTACAAGCAATATACTTATGTGTAATAAATAATAATGAAAGGCGAATCGTAATAAGTTTCATCGAGACGACATGCTGTAGTGACATTCGGACTATTTGCGTCCAGTCGTTTCCGAACCACAACGCCAATGTGTATGAGTTTTATTCGTATTTTTTTTTTTTTTTTTTTTTTTTTAATAATAATTTTAAATTATTGTGTTTCCCCGATCTCCGTGTATCATACGATCTCTCCCGCAACAGTCGTTTTTATATAAATCGATCCACAGGTGAAAATCATGAAATACCTTCCGCGTTGTTATTTTTGTAAGGCAATGATTTATTCATTTTTTTTCCTGCAGGATTTCACGTGTTGTGATCTCCACACACATTTTATTTATGCTGCATCTATAATTTTAAATGTGAGCTCGAACACTTTTCAAATACGAGAAACATTTGTCAATCAATCCAGAACTGCCACACGGCTGTTCCGTATATTATGTAACGGGTACTGCACTAACCACAACAAAATATGTGGTCACAAATCACATGAATGTGTTAATTTTGAATTATTCACTCGATTAACAACAATATTTTTTTAGGGTCACCAAGGAATATCGATGATAAATTTCGATAATGACAATTGATTACGAATATTTATTAATATGTTAAGTATATTGTTATTTGTCGTATTTCAGACGTGTACGGTTCGGAATAAAATACCATTCTACACGATGGCTAAGTAACAGCTATTAATAGGTAAGTCGTAGGTATTTGTAGGTAGGTTAGAAACTATTATTGGAGCATACAATCGACGACATTTTTTTCACATAATAACATTGAATCTAGGTCAATTGCCACCCGTCGGATTTTAGGGGAAGCGAACAGTTACCACTTATAGTAATATTATACGGGGACACCCAATTACCACCCACAATAAAATATGATAAGCATGTCATGTGACTTTAAGTCAAACATTTTTTTTTCAATTCCAATGAGATCGAGTAAAGAAATCTTGTATTATATTTTAAAGCCTTAGGTATAAAAATTAAACATTTTATGCATTTTGGTATTGAAAACATGTTTAAAAGTCTTAGTATATTTCATAGTTTAGATCCAATGAACAATTTTTTCCGTTTTCTATCCTAAAAAGTTTCGTTTAAGTTATTGAATATACAAAAATGTATATACTACAAATTATGTACATTTTTAATATTAAGTTTTGATTATTAAAGTTGTTTAAAAATCATTATTATTTTATTTGGATCTAAATAATATAAGACGATGAATCCATGTTTGCTTTGAAATCGTAAAATTGGTTTAATAAGCATTCAGTACGTTAAATTGAAAAAAATTTTATTTTAAAACGTGAAAAACAGTGTTTCGAATCTCATAGTGTTATCATAAAATATACGCTGTTATTCAATACTTATCTAAAATCGTATTAATCGATAGTAAAATATATCGTTAAATCGTCATTATAATATACAGATAACGAATTTATACGGATAAAAATTAATGTCTATCATCTCAAATTTCAAAACCGAACAACCTTATGGAAAACACTTGTACTCTAAATGCCCATCATAAATAACTGCTTGTCCATCTAACCAATTATAATGTCTATAGCAATGCTTACGTTCGGTACCTACGTCGTAGTACATAAATAACGTTTCATTAACCTCCGTCGCGTATTGCGATGACGTACTACTATTCTGATAACGTTTCGTTTCGACATAAATAATAATAATAAAAATATATAGTAACGGAAGACAAGTCAAAATACCATTCGCGTACACGTACACGTAATAACGTGTGTATTAATGTACGTTAATATAATACGTTAAGAGTTATAAAAAACTGCAATAATAATAATAATAATAGATGCTCACTATGTGTATGTAGTGTGTACGGTATTTACGATATGATGGTGTAACTGGTGTAGCTACCACAGTGGCACAGTCTGTAAGATAATCGTTACCTACTTCAAATTAAAGTAATATTATTATTACACGACAGAGAACATCATCGTGTCACTACTCACTTCACGTTTAGACACTAGGACGACCCATCGGATAGATAACCAACAACCGAGCGACCTCGTCGTCAGACATTGCGTTTCTAACAGATATCCTAAAACGTTTCCGTCGTAGAAGTCGAGTTCCCGACCAGTGATAAATAATTGATAATTACGCGTTTACCGTTATTTGTTGATTGAGTTTAAACAAATAATTGAGATACGTTTTGTACTCACATTTTTGTTTTGTTTTTTTTTTTTATATTTATAATCCTTCCATCCCGAAGATAACAAAGTGATGGATAGAATATTATTATAAAAGCATAATTTTCCATGATTGGTTTTTAAGAAGCTGATGTGAACTACACGGCATTACGGCAATACGACATGATAACTTTATAGTAGCTTTATAGTTACTGATGTTCGATTGATAATTCATCTCTGTTGGCCACTATTCTAACTACAGGGCCTTGCGCCCTCCTTGCTTGAATATAATTTTACAGTTTTAGATAGAGGCATGTTTTATCTGACTTATTCCAACCAATTCCATTCGCATATTATCCGTGGGCCGTGGCCGTTTGGTGGCTCAAAAGACGTATTTCAAATTTTTGCAACTATTATAACTATTTAGCCACCCCCGTTCCCAAATTTGATCTTTTGAACCAGCCGCTCCGGATGATAATATTACCATCAATATTACGTATTACAAAATCGATATCGTGTTTTATATTGAATTTTATACCGATCGAATACTTGAAATCTGTTAAAAATAATACCAAACTTGTACATAATTTATGACATTTAAATACCTTACATAGTTATTAGTTACATTACTTATGAGTTTAAGTGACTATCACGTCGCGTAGGCGCGCGTGCCCGAAGCGAAGGAACATAAAATATTATTATAGTTGTCCGTTCGTTTTCTTCTCGTGATGTCATAGAATTACATCCTCGACGACACTAGTGTTATAGATAAAGCGCGTGGATTTGTATGTATTTGAACATTTATTCTGATTGATCGGATGATATGCTAAGTGAGCACAAAATTTGTTTCACGACACAACGATTTAAAAAATAAAACTTTTTTAGTGCATATTTTTGCACACTTCGACATTTTTCTATTTTAAGGACTTATTTTACAATTTTAATTACAAATTTCATCTTTTAATGCATATTTTGACATATTTAAATATATACTATTCAACTATTGCAATCTATTATGATATAAGAAAATTATATTATATTTTTAAAGTTTCAATTAATATTAAAATAAATGAATAGGTATAAACGGATTTTCCAGATATGACCTTAGATTAATAATCAGGGAAATAAAATACATATACCAAGGACTACAACTCATTTGCGCACATTTACCTTTTTTACAACTCGTTTGCGCACAAAAACACAACTCATTTGCACACAATTTGTGAACAATAGAAACCTTTTTTCAAAGAAATTTACCCACGTATAGGGTGTACATAATCTGCGTACGTACCTCCAAATTTTCGAATTTGTTCACCACCACTAATAATCAGGACTGTGCATTTAATGCATTAAAAAGTGTTAAATGTATGCATGTATTTTTGCATTAAAAACAGGCAAAATATACCTACACTAAAAACTTAAAAAAAAATATGGAAATGCATTAAATTCACAGCACTGGTCATTAGTGGTGGTGGAAAATTATTATGCTCTACAACATTTTCCTTCGCCCTTTATAAAGCTTAAGACTTACCATGTTATCATATTCTGGTATCATAGACTGGTAGATTTAAAAATACTGTTTGAGTTATTTTATTTAGCATGGCTTCCTAATGGTCAATAAGCCATCATTATTTATAATTTTGTTAATTAATAAAATAAATATTTTAATTATAATTACAATATTTTTTTTACAATGAAGTCCTTAAAATAATGCATATTAAAAAATAAGTTTAAATAGTATATATTTATTATGCATTGGTTGGCATTTGCATATTAAATATGTTAATATGTCAATTTTTTTAGATTTATAATCAGAGTATATTTTTTTCATGTGATTTTGTTTTTTTAATATTTCGTTTCTACTGGTATTTTCTTTATTTTTTTTTTTTTCATTGAATTTTTAAATCAGTATCGACTTGAATTTCCATTAATATTTTAAGTTTTAAATTATAAATAAAGCAATAAAGATTAAAACTTGTCCCACACGACTCATGTACTTGGCGAGCACAGTAATCGCGGTTATTATAACGTATTATTAATGTTAAGTGACAACCGATAAAAAATCACGATTGAAAATAATCGTTAAACTTTAAGATAACCTGTACACCCAAAACTGTACCTACAAATAGGTTTCCATTGTTCACAATTTTGTGCGCAAATGAGTTGTCACAGATTTATAAAATCTATTGATATGTACGCAAACAAGTCTTAACCATACCAAGATAAGAAAAGATCGATTATGCCCAAGATTAAACATTGAAATTATTTCACTATTGTTCAAAAAAATAATATTATGTGCATATTTTTTTATTTTTTGTGCATATTTTAATATTTTAATGCATATTTGGTTGGTTTTTAAAGCATATAAATCCGTGCTCTATAAATGAAGACCGAAAATGTATGTTCTAATAAATATGACCCTCCCAAAGTCCCTACTAAATCCACTTTACCATCAGTAAACATAATAAAGTAGCATTTTTACTGTTCAAAAATATGTCAACATACACAAAAAAAAAAAATAAAAATAAAAAAAAACACATTATTGTAAAATTAATAAATTCATCGCTCCAATCAGAATCTAAAAATTAACAAATTCATCATATGTTTTATAAAGAATCTAACTAAAAAAAAAACAAATTTTTATTTATGACAATACATATATCTTTATTACAAATTAAACTACAACTTAAACTTACAACATGATATTTAATCAATGACCATTGACCACACATGACTGTCATGCAAGGAAAAACGTTTCACATTTATACTACTAAATAGTAAATACCACATTTAAAACGTAATAAAAAAATGTCCATTTCCTTTACATTATTTATTTTTTTTAATTGCCTTGTTATTATTCAGTTTTATCGTAAGAATAGAAATAATATTTTTAAAACATGTCATTGTGTACGAAATATTCTTAAACGTCCAATTGCATTTTTATGCAAAATAAAATATTGTAAATATACCTAATATACATATTTTGTTGTAGAATGAAACTTCGAGAAACCTCACCCAAGTGATAGGTAGGTACTGCATAGCCTCACTAAAACCAAAACAATAACATGTAAAACCATGAAAATCCGGTGCCTAATCATTATCTAATGCGAATTAATGTGATACAACAATAATTATTGTCACAGTAAAACATTGCGGAGCTCCACAAATCACAATAACTAAGATAATAATATCGTACACGGGTGACACGATATAATAATATTCGTATTACGGCAAATCCCGAACGACGTTTTGAATTATTTATACATCGACTCGGCGATAATAACAATCAACCTAAATAAATAAAAATCAGTGGGATCTCTGCCCGCCACTCAATCATTACGGACCGACGTGGCATCGTTGCGCAAATCGTACATTATTCTTACTTATTATTGCTCCCCTACCGGTGCACTCCACACCGTGTGTACAATAATAATATTATTATTACTATATTTTTTTATGTGCTGTGTCGTAATAATCGTCCATCGCGCGCGCGTGTGTATATAATAATATAGGCGGGCAGGCGGCGGCGGCGGCGGTTGTAAATACTAAATTGTAATAAACTGTAATAACCACGACGACGTCGGTACGTCACACTCTGCTTGTTGCAGCGATGGAAATCTCAATTTTCGACGTGTCATTCGTCTATTATTGCGCATTTACGCACGACTATACCTGCCTGTAATACTCGCGTATGTAAATGCGATGTGTTCAACGACGACTGCCCTATCGTCGGATCGTACGTGTACCTATGTACGTTTTAATCGATCGTCTTGACTCTCGAAAGCTGCGCCATTTGAGTTGCTCATCCGTTGATTTTGATCGCCCGAAATGTTACCTATTACCGTATTGCGCCGTTCGTCGTGCCTACCTTGTCCGCGGATTTTAGATTTTTCGCGTTCTTGCCGCAGGTAACCCGCCCATGGGTATCCTCCGAGCGACCGGCGACAACGCTCGATAGGCGTTTGATCATGTTTTTCCGTATTATCCGTGACCAATTATTATTAAAGCGATAACGACGAACCGTATCGGGTCAGCGATATTATAGAATATCGATTACTTCCGCTCCGAAGGGTCAAAAATCTCGCGGAGTACACGATAATAATAATACGACATACGGCGTGTATTCCTCACAATATTATCGCCGAGAGGCGGCGCCTATTATACAAACACAAAGAATGACTAATGTCATTCTTAGAAATTTGTATTACTACGGTAATAACAATGTAATAATATGATAGGTACCGCAATAATACTAGTGAACAAGAATATTATTATATCGTCGTGCACTGGACACTGCAGTACAGTATCGTCGTATAATATGAGTATTAGATATTTAGATGGGTACATTTATTACTTTATTAGGTATCGTTGTTTCAGAACGGGAATTTCGTTTTTATTTTCTTCTAGCGACGACGTCCCGTGCGATTTTAAATTTTTAACCACGACGCCTGCAAACTCAATTTATTATATTAGGCTATTGGGATATTTTACGCGTCCGTCCGTCCGTCCGTCCGCCGTATACACAGGTATATACCCGCCGAATCGGCGGAACTCGACTAATCGATGACGGCGGCGGTGAACTAAAATAATATGACGGTCTACTACTCGTACGGTTTAGAAAAGGTGGTACCTATTTTACGCTATACCACTACGATTCTCTCTGTTATTTATTGTTATTTTTCGTTATAGCACAAAGCCATAACGGTTTTGTATAACCCGCGTCCCGCGATGCTATACATAATATCATGGATTTTATTCCAACAATCCGAATAAACCCAGCGGTATCCGCGTGGAACACCTACGCGCGGACGGACGGCTACAAACGACTTTTGATTTTATCGAAAATCCGCGTTTCCGCGGACCATCTTTCACCCGAAATACATTGTAGATTGTAATAGCGCTATGACGTACACGGTACACGATATCATTATTCATCACTGCCCACCGGCAACCGATCGAAGCATAATATTGTAAAAAAAAAAAAAAAAGTAAAAAGCCATTCCGACCGCTAGCGCAGAAGCGATAATACGGCGCACTCTGTGTGAATAAACAGACGTTATGTTTTATTGAAATATTATTTTATGACTGCTACTACGATTTAATGATATCGAGTTTGCTAGTTTCTATATTATTATCCTATACTGTTTTCATAATATTTCGTGGTAAGTGTTTGATATACATAATATTTTATTACAATGGACGATATAGAAAACGTATAGAAAACGTTGAAACACATGAGCATAAAATAATTTTTATTTTTAAAAACACCTGTCATTAGGTTTAAACGTTATTAATAATTGTTAATAATTACCTACCAAGTTATACGGTCTAACAACTATTCTCTGCGTTATACATATACATTCGTATAATTGTATCTACCTATATAGTCTACGTCTATACCTACCTGCGCCTGTATTCATAAATGTGTATACTACTAAGTATTATTATTATTATTAAATTTGTTAACTACGAATATCACAATTTTCAATCAAATATATGAAATATGAAAATATTTAAAATGTATTTAATATGTTATCGTGTACTGCTCATACAATTGTACAGCACTTGAATCGTTGAATAATTAGGGACGCTTATTCGCTTTGAATTTTAAATTTAAGCTAACAATAATTTTAAGTATATGAAAATATTGTAATAGTTAATTTTAAAATACATGAATAACCATATTCAACATAATTTATTATTTAATATAAAATATGACAATGACTGATTACCCGATTTTAATCATTAGGCTTATTATTAATAATTCTATTGGAATTAAAACAATAAACAATTTGATAGAAAATGTCCTTAACGACCTACCTATTCAAAACTATGATGACCTCCACTTCTATAATTAGGTTTTGGAACAATATTCAAAATGTTAATTTACGATTAGAATAAAAAAAAAAACATATATTAATAAATACTAAATGCTTAGGTAAATAACATACTATAGTGTAATTATGTATCTTTTTGGAAATTTTCTTGTTATAATTTTTTTTAATAATACATTATTTCAGTGAAATATTCGAATTTAGAATAATAACATATAATACAAGGAAGCTACGTTTATTTTTATTTAAAATGTATAAATGTAGTAGAGTTATTATTTAAATAATAAATAAAATCTATTTATTTGTAAACTGCAGTAACGCCAGTAACTATATAACGATAACTTAAATGTTTTGATTTAATAAAAGACAGTTAGAATATTTTGGTTTTTAACAGTAATTATTTAGTATGATTATCACTCATCATTAATACATACGTCAACCATTAAAAGACAATAATATCTATAGCTCAAAATTTCAAACGCTTTGAAATAATTATTTTTATTTAATTCTATATATTATAATATAAATGATAATCAAGTTTTTTCGACTAAAAACGTAAGATAGTGTACGTAAACGTTTATAGATTTAAAAGTAATTACATAATTATTAAATCAATGAATTCTTTATTACTTATAACTTATAAGTTAAACTGACGTTTTTCATTACAATAGAATGTACCAAAAAATATATTATATGAAATGTTGCGGTATATGAATTAAATTACGTTCTTAAAATATCATATTGATAGCAATAGTTTTTACTCAATATTCTCTACTATACTAATTATGCTAATATAAAAATTAAAGGATATAAACATTTCGTTGAAGACAGTAAAAACACAATAAAGAAATCAGGTAGTACGTCGCTGTACATTGTACACGGGATAACTGAATAAGTATCTCGAATTAACATATTTATTATAGTTAAGTTTGAAAAAATATTAACTTTGAAATATTATATACTTTGTTTAATTATTAGTTATTATGTTATTGGTTGTAAATTGTGTATTATTATTAATACAAAAAAAAAAAAAAAAAAAACAGAAATGTAGACAAAATTACTAATTGATTACTAGGAAATTGTTTTTAGTTTTTTACAGATAACTCATGTTATGAATGTTTATTTATTTATTTTTTTTTTTATTAAACATTGCCTTTTTGTCACGTTAAAACAAGATTATAGTTATACCTACCTAAGTTTTTAATCTATCATTTATGACTACAAAGAATTAATGACATCATAACGTAAACACCTAAGATTTTAAATAATAGAAAAGAAATTCGTTCTTGAATTCAGTATAAATAAACGGATACTTAAACGTCTTGAACACTATACTTAGTATACTTATCTTTAAACATTTTATTTGTAAATAAAATTTAGAGTGAAATCTTATTTTTATAAGACACGCAAAAACAGGGTCGTTATTGTATAGTGACCTCAATACACCTGCTCTCGATGGTAGGTAATGGTATCGCATATGGGATAGGGTTGCAATGGTTGGTAGGAACCTATACTACTATAGTAGTCCCGCACTCCCGCAGACATCACTATTCAATGCGTATGGTTTCTTTATGCAATGTCTGCAACAATAGGATGTGTTTATATTACATTCCGTTTTTCATCAAATTCCTTATTTCAGAATGAGGGTCATGAGGGTGACGTACTGTTGGGTCTTAAACACAGTCCTAAATTTTCATTATATAATATTTTACTAAATTATTTATAACTTTGATATAAATTGTATAATAGGCGTATGCTATAATATTATACAAATTATATGAATAATATTACATCATAAATTTATTTTAAAAGTATATATTATAATTAAATTTACAATCATTTCAAGTATCACTTAAATACTTTATAAAACAATAATTGATGTATACATTTTTAATCTTTAAATATGCCCTTTTGATTGACTATCACACCAAAGTCTTAATAATATTTTGTTATTGAAAATGTAATTTTTCACAACTCTTTACCTAATATATTTATTTATTTTTTTTTTTTTATTTTAATCTCTTCAAAAATTATATCAGTCTAACGTTTTTTTAATTTAAAATTATTTTATTATTATAGTAGTTGGTAAATATACATAATAACTATAGTAAGTAATAATTAATGACTATAACATTAAGTTAAATAAATATTTTTAAAGTATTTTAAAATTTTACTTAAATATTTTGAAAATGTTATCGAGTATAGTAAATAATAATGTATATATATTATTAAACATGAGAATTTTATCAAATTTAGAGATTATTTTTTTTTATTACATAAAAATACTTATAACCATTATTTATCATTTAGTTACCTAATTCGGTAAGTTTGAACCAAAATTCCTAAGACAAAGAATGTATACATATATTTTGTATACTTTATAGTACTTATTATATTTTTTTATTAGATTTTTAAATCATTACCTATAAAAAAACTTATAATGAGCTTTATATTTTATTTTGAAGATTAAAATAAAATTGAAAATTGTATGAAGTTTTAAAAAAAATAATTTACATATTTTCTTAATTTTGATGAATTTTATAAAAATGACATAACTTTAAACGCTTATAAACAAAATGTTGACTATGTATTTTCAATATTTGTTAATTGCGATAAGAACCAATTATGAGGAACATTGTATTAAATTTCACTTGGATAAAAAATATTAGAATCTAAAAACTAAAACTAAAAAAAAAAATCGTAATATCGATACATTTATCGCTCTGCTCAAATTCTAAAACTAAAAGCATTTATTATGTTTATTTAAAAAAAAAAAATATTGAATGTATTTTATTAATTGTATATTTTAACTAAAACGCCTAGAATTAAAAACCAATATATATATAATATATTTATAATAAATAATAAATATACTTAAACTTATTGTATCTACTATCTAAATACTTTTTTAAAAGTATCTTTTCCTTCAATCAATAAATATATCATGTCTAGTAAAATATTAACAATTTTTAAATGTTTATTGAAATTAACCTATTATTTTAAATTAAAAGCAATGTTTGTGTATATGAAGCAATCCATTGCAGCCAACACTGTTTCGCATTTTAAAGAAAGGCTTACACAACTACACGAGAATTGGTTGGTTCACGAAAAACATTTTTTTTTTGTTTCTAGATATAGCGAAACCATTAGTAATTTAAAATAAAATAGCAAATATAATTGCTTATAATTTTTTACCTTTTAGTTATAAAAAAATCTAAATTACTGTGTTAAAAATATGTATAGTTTAAATAAGAACTTAAGACAAGGTAAATCCGCTGAAATTATTTAATTTGTCACGCGTGGCAACGCCGTTCAGGATCAGATATAATTAATAAAGTTATCTACCACATAAAAAATCAAAAGACTAAAACTGATGACATTTATGAAACCACAATTTTCAACTGACGTTCATAATATTTTCGTCAATAGATTTAGCAAAGATCCGCAGTGTCATAAGTTACTTTATACTAATTATATTTTTTACTTTTCCAACATCAAAAATTTAAAAATTGTTGACTCCAAAAACAATTTTTATTTATTCAATGCTTTGTTATCATTGGTTACAGAAAAATAGTTATTATGATCGGATAAAATTTCAGTTTTTAAACCTGTATGTAATATTATATTTGGTCAAAACAACCCAAATAACTGCCTTAAAAACCTCTACAGTTTACATTTAATGGAGTTCAAGAAGGAGTAAATCCGTGGGCATTTTATTTGTCATGGACAACACTGTGCAAGATTAGCAAGTATAAAATTTATAGATACTTAATTATATTTTTGTAATTTGTTTTGGATTACAAATTCGCTATTTATTAAACAATTTCACAGAGGAATGCAATTAGATTTTAAAAGAAAACATTTAAAAAATTAAAACTAAAAATGTGTTAAATTATTTTTATATTTTAATTTTTTAACACTTATTATATAGATAAAATAATTAGGTATTAGATAAACTGTAGAGTACAGTTAATACGTTACTGTACATTACTCGTTAAGTTATTATTTTAACTACAATCATGTTTTATATTAAAACTAATTTTGTTTTCACCGTGTAAGTATTTGTTATTAACATAAATAAGTAATAACTATATAATATTTTTTATGTTTGTAGCTTTCTCTAAGTATAATTGTATGCCAAGCTTAAAATAAGCACACTGCAAGCCTAAACAATTGTATTTGAAAAAAAAAACAATTTTATTTGAATAAACATAAAAATTGTTATTGAATTTATTCTAAACGAAATAATTTTTAAAGTTTATTACAGTTAAATTATTTTGTAAATCCATCTAATATGATAACTGCAAATCTTAAATCCATAATAAAACGTTGGACGGTCTTTAAGAAAATATTGTGTACTGAAACGGATGTTTAAATTCTGGCCCCCTGTTATAACTTATAAACCATACTCATGCACATCTATTTAATAAGTGGAAGGATTTATGAGTTAATTTAAACCGAGAATAATATTATGTATTTAAGTTCTGTAGTAATAAACTCATTTGAGATATGACTATGTGAGCAGTATATTATAATGTCAACGTTACTTTTTTTCTAATGTTGGCTTAACCACATCCGCATTATTATGGAAATTATTCAAATAGGTCATCAGTTTACCCTAAAAAAAAACAACAATAATAATAATGATAATAATAATAATAATAATCATAAGAACAATAAACATATGTTCATTTAGGATTACTTTTATCGTTTGGGTTACTATTTTTTTTAAAAGGATACGTCAGTTTCTTTATAACAACCCTTTATATTTTATAGTCGTACCAACCATTGCTATATACTTAAAACAATATAGACTTAATTTTAAAATATAATAAACCATTGTTACCACTAAAAATATTTAGATGGTTATGCTTATAATATTATTTATCTAATTTTAGAATTGTATTCATGCTCGTGTGTTAACTTTACTTTTTATTGCTTATTGGTTTTTGGTAATATAATATTTAATTCGTAAAAAAATAATTTGACCTTTATTGTTATTAATATTATTTGCAGATAAAAAATTTTAACAATAAAATCTCATCACTATTATCAATACATTTTTAAGATATATGTGCAATAACATATAGTATACAATAAAAAAAAAAAATTGAATTCTAAATAAATAAATAAAATAAATATATAACGTAGGTTCATATTTTGTGAACATCTACAGATTAGTTATAAAAGTTAATTTTTTAATGTAAGTTTGTGAAAAAGTTAAATACATTTTAATACATTGCAATAATATATAGCTGATAAGAAATAGGAGTATAATTTATAAGTATTTTTCTATTTTAGATAATTAACATAATAGTTATATGTTACTAATTATAAGTTATTAGTAATATTATATGCATTACTTATCTCTAGAAATATGTATAGTCGTATAGATGTATTATTTTGTCGATTTTCTATACAGAGATTTTAATGATCTTATATTTTACGAGTATTTTCATATGTATTTCAATTTTTTTTTAGATATTTTTTTTATAGAGAGAATATACTGACAACTGTATTTTATATTGAGAAGAAAGTTTACTTCAGTTGACTATTTATCTTGTTTATAATATTATTGATATTATTTATAAATATTCAAATCAAGGATTTTATTTTTATTTTTTATCCGCAGTATAAAATTTGACATTGACTAAAAAAAAAAAAACTAGTATTTTAATTTTTAATGATACATTTTCCCAGCTTTGCAGTTCACATCAGTGATCAGTTATTATATACAATTTTTATAATAATTATTATTATATTGATATGTGTAGTTTAATTATTTTCAAAAGATTTTAGATAATAATAATGACTAATGAGCAATCACAGTACTCGTAGTTGTAGCGTCATAATCGTTTTCCGTTTGTCGTCATTATCTTTAGTAATTCTTGTTTACTATTTTGACACCAACGAAACGAAGGTCTTGTTCTCTTATTTTTCGAGTTTTGTGCAATATCATTTCCATATCATTTGTTAGTTTACCAAACGTTATTTTAGTATTTTACCAACACATAAAGTAATAATAATATTATAATATTATCAATTGTCCAAATAATAGGATGGCATTGACTTAAATAATTTTCAAAATACATAGAAACATAATGCTTTTGTCATTTGTTTCGTTTTTGTGTGTTGTTTTAATCGTATACAATGTTGTAAATAATATCACGTTTATTAAAGATCTGAATAAGAAAGAAAATACGTACGAACTATAAAAATTCATTTGACATATTTTTACAATGTTCTGACTTCTAATTGCCATAGAATGCTGTTTATAGCCAAGTTCAATACATAATATACATTATATACCTATGTATAATATTATACTCATAGTTTAGTTTTAAATCCGGATAATCAATTTACAATAATAATCTCTCCGAAATTTACTTGTGTATGCCTTATCCTCAATAATTTGTCTAAACGAGTCAACTGGTATATTTTTGATTATTTGACTTTCATAAAATATTTAACTTGTTCTCGGCCTTCCTTTTCCACGTTTCCTTCTATTACACTATTACATAGTATCATATCTTTTATTATAGTATGATGTTATGGAGTTCCTAGTCGTGTCTCACTGAATGACTTATCGTATGTCATCACCTTAATCTTGTATTGTTGAACAAAGTTCATTTTTCTTTTGCTTAATCTAATATTTCTTAGTTATCTTAATTTCGATTCCGTTTAATTGTCTCTATTTTTTCCAGCATCACATCTGTATAGTCTCTGCCCTCTGGCATGTTTTCATCATTTTTTGTTAGTTAACGTTTTACTACCTACCAAATAATATTATACTGTCTATAATTCATACAATATTATATACGTTTGAATCAAACGTTTTCTGATGTTTATTCTTACATTTATTATGCCTAGTTTTAATTTTAAAGTTTAAATTGTTATTTTTAATTTTACCATCATGATAATTCAAGTATTGTTTAACTGTTTAGCTTATTTTAAAATATATGTCAAATTTTAAATTAACTATATTATATTATATCAAGGTTGCTGTTTTAATAAAATTAATAACAAATTAAATATGTCTATGAAAAAAAGGACAACGATTAAAATTATTATTAATAAATAATATAATAATATGTATAATATTATATTGAATTTCAATGAATCGATTAATTACCGACTTATCGACCAAAGAACCTCAGACGTTATAATATCGGATCGAGTGAGTTCTGATTAGATGGCGTAAGTTATAATCGTTACCTATAATCTATATTTATTAATTATCATATATGATAATATCATACAGTGTATGATTCATACACGTATAGGTATCTATTAAGATTATAAACCACGATAGAGTGGTTGGCGGCAGTAATTATTATTCTTATTATATTCTTGTTCGATCGAGAATATTGTTTAGTTTGTTCGTATTATTAATATTATAGTTCTTTATTTTTATATTTTGTGTCCATTTTATTGAAATCGTACGCTAATTAGACGCGTAGTTTTGTCGTGCCGAGGCTTGTATAATGCAAAATGTTGTAACTAGTAAAAATGTTGCTGCTATAATAATCACCGTTGGAACGATTACCATAACGCAGGTATATACACGTAATTTCCCACGTACTAAAATTATATTATAAATAACAGTATAATATCGCGTATAATACGTCTTGACTCTCGAGTTGTCCACCGCAGTTGCGATTGCCAACAATTTTCCCGATAATTCTTTCACGGTGTTTGTGGTGGGGGTAGGAGTGTAGGACGATTATCAAAATATAACGTTGTAATACTTATGGGCTATGATTAAAATATTGAATAGTGAATACTATAGAGTGAAAATAAATTCTTTGTCTGATCGGTTTAATGTGATACAATATTGTACGGTACTATTCAGATATATTAGCGAGAACGATGAATTAAAAATGTCACAAGTGTTTCCGGTACGCGATGCTCTGTTGTACGCAAATACGCAATAATGTTATTGTAAAATACAAAATAGTACCTGTACGACAATTATAATTTATGTACCTAATCGTTATCAAAGCGAAATCATAGCAAACGTTAATAATACGATATCATGGAGTTTATAATATAGTTTTTAGTAATATGAAAGTATCTATGAATTTAAATATTTATAATATCATTACATTTATATACGTATGCGGTTTGCGCACCAAATGTCACGAACACCTAATTAATCGTGTCGTATTGGCATTATTATCGACGCATATGACGTAGGCATCAGTCTGATATGCTATATTTACGCACCTATAACATTATATGCCTATATTAATTATTAAATGACCTGGTGAAATTGTAAAATAATTGGCCTGCCTAAAAGCTCACACACCCGAAAAAGAATTTAAACGACGCCTCTGCAATATCGATTGTACGTGATGATAGATATCGGATTAATAAATAGAAAAATACAATAGGTTTTGTGTGCAAATATATTTTATTCATTGTCGTGAGACTTAGGAGTCTTCCAGGAGTACCTACGTCCTGTGGCAGCCTGGGTCATAGATGTCGATTTTTTGTATTGTTTCCGAGTCCGTACAATGCCAGGCTCTTTCTAATTTTTCGAGTCTTTCATTGACATTTTCAAATTGCGTTTTAATCCATTCTCTAAGAAGTGGAATTACCAAATCGATGTGTATCTATTTGTCATGTTTATCAACCACGGCGGGAACCGTTTAACATATCTCTTGGGAATTTGTTTTGGAGGATTTGAATTTTCATAACTTTATGGGAAAGGCTGTCTGAGCAAGTGTATATGATCAACGCTCGGATTATTGAGTTGTATAATTTGAATGAAAATTATATTTGTTGTTGATTTGTAGTTTATTAAGAAGTAGCTGATTATTTTCATTCGTGTATAATCTTGCATAATTTTTTTTTGTTAATTTATAAATTTATCAAACATAGTCGTATACATTGACAATAAATTTTATAATTATTGTATCAATATTTTTAATATTATAATATAATGATTACAGCCTAAACACAATCCGGTAAATAATATAATTTTTTTAATATAAAACAATTTATCGTGCACTGGGGCCTTTAAACTCGGTTGTTATTATAGTTTATTTGAAGTTTTATTACTATTATTTTTTGCATCTGGTTGACACTAGATTTAATAGGTGTATAATAGGTGAAACGCAACGACACGCGTTGTTATCACTTACCACTACTGGCTACCTACTGTAGTTGTTCGCAGCACCGGTCACCAGGACCTCGTATAGTCACATAACCACGTACTTGGAATATTATATAGATATAATGGATATAGGTGCGAAATATTTAATATGTCATATTATATTAATATATTTATATATATATATATATTACGAGCAGATGTGTATTAATATATTATACTCTATCACCAGAATACTTTGATCGAAATCATGAATTTTAATATACGATTATAATACTGCAAAAGCAAAGGTTATATATATATATATATAATTATATATAAAGATTACCCTGAGACTTATGTGTATTGACATTAGTATAAATTGCGTTTATAATAATAAATTCGTATAATCGCATTGGTGGCTGAGAACGATCGTGGATGCGTATTGATGTCACACTTGCGACTTAAAAAAATAATAATCGTACCTAATATAGTCGGTTGAAACATTATCGTCATTCATGGCAATGAGAGTCGCGTTTGAGGAACAAGACTTACATTTTGTATAATACGAGATACGACATATTTGACGTACGTACAGTGAAGTTCTTAATTCAAATAGGAAATGTTCAGAATATTTTTACTTTCAAGTTATGGGTATATTTAATTTTATTTTTGAAATAGGGACACTAATTAAAAAAAAAAATAAATAATAACAATCATTTTAATTATTACCCGCAAAGATTATGCCGCGAATTTATAAATCACATTATCTGTAGTTAAATGTCAAAGCACCTGCTTAAAAAGTTACTTGTACATCCTTCCTAATATTATATTATATCCAATTCATATCGGATAACCCTCAGTTTTGCCTAAAAAAAAAGAACCTTGTGTTGAATTATTATTGTTATACAGTTAAAATAATTAATAATTATTATTTTAAAGAATATTTACAATCTACACCAATAATAGTGAAGTCAATTAGATGAATAATCAATAAAAAATAATATACATGAAGACATAAAAGAAGGGGAAGCCCTTTAGCAGCAATCATTTCTTATTTTTATTTTTGAAGAATAACACATTTATTTTTATCCTTCTAGGGCAATTTCTTGGAATAGTTAGGGACCATTTGGGAGATCAAAGGATTATTGCAGTGATTAGTAAGCGTGATATGAAATCTATTATAATATTGGCGAGTTAATTCTTTGAATGCGGGAATTTTACATGTCATTGTGTAAATGTAAAGACACACCTACTATGAGCATCCTGTAGTTAGTCGTAAACTTATCACCAGAAATGCTTATTATAATGGGTGAATATAGGAATGTTGGTAGTTTTTCTTAACCCTAAATTTGGCTACCGTATAACCAAATGCGAAATATACCAAATAGCTGTATAGATAAGTATTTTATTTTTGAGGCTAAATTTAGACTTAAGGATTGGACAGAGAGAGTAAAGACGTGAGCAATATTGTTTTCTTTTATTTTCAATAAAAAAAATGTTTTCAACTGAGTCTTTTGTCAATAGTTATTTAAAGTTATTTAATTAAGTTCGAGTTTACTGTGGGATAATTGTTTAAAATTAGCCGAAAGCATCATTTTTTATTTAGAGTGAAGTTTGCTTGAGTTGATTTGGCTTTTATTTAGTTTAATTTTACATTTCATAGTCCAGAAGAATATCAAGTCGAGGTGAAGTTGTACTTGTTCAGAGTTACAATAAAGAAATCATTATTAAACTAAAATCACCGTATCGTAGGCGTAGCTGGTAGCTTGAGTAGTATTTGTAAAATGTTGTTTTGGGAATGTCGTATTGAATTATATTGTGGAGTAATGGTGAAAAATTGCTACCTTGTAGCTTACTTCTCAATAATTCTTGTACCGCCAATGAATAATGGTAGCTTACTAGAGTACCGATTTGTTAATGAAAAAAAATTTATCAGAGTAAAAATAGCTGTTTTACTAATAGCTGTTATACCTGTTGTTAATGTTCGGTAATATTATATAATGCATAGATGATGGGAAATTTATTTTAAATACATGTTAACCCGGTTCCTTTTTCGTATAATTTTTGTAAGTATAGATTTTGAAAAAAAAAATATTGCTTTCAGTTTGCAATGTTTGCATAGAATGCCGTCCATGCATTATCTCAGTACTATTTAATTTAAAACGATTGACAATATTACAAAATATGGTTACTTTACGGTGCATTGCTGCAAATTGAGTCCATATGACTACTATATGATTCAGATAAATCACAATTAGCATATAAGAACATATACAATAATGATGATTGATGTCTGATAGATATGTATAACAAGAACAAATAGAATGAATATTGAATATTATATGCACTTGGAAACCATTAGGTATGATTCTTTGAAACGAAAAATGTCTGACATAATAATTATTACTTAAAATCGGTTAAATCTAATAATCTGTATCTACCTATATACTTAAAAATATATATATATTATATAATACCACAAAAACACTATTTTTTCAAAAAGTGCCAAACTTGTTAATTATTATCGAAATCAACTATTACTTCTACTTACAAGTGAATTATTCACAGACATTTTCAAGCATGTCGAAGTTGAAAAATATAGGTTTTTAATTGTTTGATTATAATAAATAAATTTTAGTAGTAATATAATATAAATTTGTAAACAGCACCTATTAAATACTAGTTTTTATTTAATATTGTTATCATCGTACTTTAAAAGTGTGTTTAGCAAAATTCTATAATATATCAGAATTCAGAACTGACCCATTAAGTATTTATAGAATTCCTTATTATTTCGGATTTCTTGTCGCGGACGCCGAGCAACTACGGTAGGTACCTATTCTGCCAACTCGCTCGTACCTATAGGTAGATATGGTACTGGATTATACCATGTACGTATATGGTCGTGGTACACGTGCGCCGGAGGTAAAGTTAAATAATAATTAATAATGCGCGAACGAGTCTCGGGCTGTAGTATACACATCACACGTCATACGACTCGTCTCAGTCCTTGTTTATGAACGTGTATTATATTTACACACGAGAAAATGTTATTAAATATTGTATCCATCGCGAGCGACTACGCATAATATAGTATAATCATTGTATGGTGTTATATTGTGTTATCGATTTTAACCAACCTCGTTTGACTCGGTTTTATTTGCATTGAAACACATAATATACCTATACAATACTACTATATACCGTATTGAAATGACCTCACGTCCTCGCCGTCGAGCTAAGACCGTGAATTGTTTTGTTTTTCGCTACTATTGAACTGTTTGTGTGTCGGAAATTCTCTCGTGTGTGTTATTGTAACATAATATAATAATAATAATAATAATAATAATAATAATAAAAATATTTTAGTGTTGTGGCCGACGACAGATGATCTTGTTGTATTTAGTGTTCGACGTTTGTCGAAAATACGTCGCATTTCGTGTACACAACAGAAAAAACAAGCGAAAACAAGCGAGTCGAGTTCTTCACTACACCGCGTCCGTGTCGTGTGCGTGTAGGAATCGAAAAATATGTTCTACTTGTAGGTTAACGTGTTACCAACATTTTGTCACCCGTGTATAAATATACGGAACACGACACGATGAAGGTGTGAACCAGAGCTGTCATTTCAGTTTTTTTTATATACATATATATATATATATATATATATTGTTGGTACCAAAATTTGATGGAAAATTAAAGACCGTTGTTATTTTTCGTTATCACGATTTAACAATTAGGACCTTTTAGTTCGTTCTCTGTAAAATCGAAATCGTATGGTATGAACGAAACCTTGTAGTCAATTATATTATTATTATTATTATTATTACTATCATTTATTTTTTACAAACAAATATATCACTTATTAGTCATCGTCGCACTGACACTGTAATACTGCGGTGACTAGTGTTATCAATTTTTTTTTGTCGCGGCCAATTGTTGAACTATAGCAAAAATGTGCAGAAAAAAAAAAAACATAATATTTTATATTGACCGAATATATAAGACTTAAGACGCGTCGTGTCAAAAATTTCATTTTTGGTGAGCCGCGAGAAAGAGTTTTACGAGACGCGCTCAAATGCCGCACCGTCTACGCCGTCCCTCAAATGACGCGACTTCGTTGCATTATGGGCCGTGAACCAGGCTTTAGTAATAATCATTAATACTCAATGATTGTATATATATATATATATATATATATAGCGATATATACTAATAATATCGCGGGTAAAGCTCGGTTCACTCACTCTACATCCGTGCCGCGTCGTGTTCCGTTTCCGTACATACCTATCTACTTAATGCATAACGTGCAATAAAATGTCGGTAACGCGCGTTGACTACATCACAAGTCGAATATTATAATAATATCCAACTCGAAAAACGGCACGGAGATTACGTGTCCGGCTGTCTCATTTGGCCGATAATCCGGCGCGTGGCGGCTCCCAAGTTCACCGCTACGTAAGTACGATACCGTGCGGTGCGTGCGCGTGCGTTTTGAAAGAGTAAATGCGCACCATGTGAACGTCGAGTAACGTGTGTCGTTTGCCGGTTTTCTTCGATGACGTCTGCACGTCGATCTATAATAATAATAATATTATAATGATTATTGTACAATATTCACGATTCACGCAAACGAATTGCGCGCTATATTAAAACGAATAACAATTATGTCGCCGTTGACTGCAGTCGTTCGGTTAGGTTTATAATTGATTGATATTATGTAAATCGTCTTTATTATAATACGAGAATAATAATAATTAAAAAACAACAAGGTACAATCGAACGTTGGAACGTCGTATAGTCACTACTATATACGCTACATATTATATACTATTATGCACTATATAGTCTATAATATAGTGTAATTCACATATTTATATTATGTATATAAGGTATACATGACGAGTTTAAATTCATTTTTTCTTCTTAATATATGCCATGTACTACAATAATATAATACAATTTATTATGTGCATTTTTTTATTATTTTTTTTAACATATACGTATTAATTATTATAATACTGTACGTTTCATGATTGTGGTGAATTCGTTTTAACCCCTAGTTTTTTGTACATCGAATGCGACTTCGTTGTTTGGATGTTATACGCATACATAATATCATATATTATAATTTATAAGCATGACAATTATTTCGAAACGTTAATATAATATATTATGCCTTAATAACCTATTCCGATGGTGTCGATTTACTTGAAATTCAATTCCACCAATTGACAAACGCTGTATTCGACGAGTTGGTCCATAAGAACTATACTGCACAATTATTATAATATTATGTGAGTGAAAAATTATAACCATATTATTATGTGAAATGCATCGTTATAATACGGTCCGACTGTCCGAGGACCGTTAAAATGGCAATAAAACATTTTTCGAGAACATTATAATGTATTCTATATAAATACAAATACTCTCCTCGGACGTTATTACTCAAGTAATATAATAAGTAAAATTCAAAACTCCGCGAATTATAGACGTTAAAAATCGAGATAAAAAATATAATAAACGGTGGCATGTTTTAACATTTTAATAATAATCATGAAAATGAACTTTCACAATTTATGCAGTATAATAGAAATAATTAAATAACGTAATTAGGTCATTTGTGAGTAAAAAAAAACACAAATTTAGTTCTTTATTACACATATTTCAATTAAACTAAAAAAATCTTAATTATTGTTTGTGTATCTCTAATTATTAGATAATATAACACAGAATAATATCAAAAGTTGTTAAAATTATTTAAATGTCTTTTCTGTATCATACATCTGTAAATAAATTATAAAAACGTGTAGTATAGACCGTAGACAATACATACAATTATAATAAATTATATAATTCAATTTTTACTTAGTTTCTTGAGTGCATGACATCTTTTAATAAGTTTTTATTATATGCAAAAAAACGGTAACAATTTTTTTTATTAATTTAAGATTCTAAGCAAAGTGAAAATGTATTGATTTTACAATGGTGACGTGAATTTTATGTTACGTTTGTCATCACCTTTTGACAGTAAAAAAGATAGATTTTCAATCAATTTCAATATATTTTATGGTAGGAAAGTGAATATAGTTGGTACTTGAGAAGGGAGTAAAAACTAAAAAATGTTCAGTACTTTTCTTAAAATCCGGAAAAAACAAAAAACAAATATTAAGTAATAAGAAAACAGTATTTTTTAAGTAAAATCGGAATTTTGACAGAATGTTTTTTGAAAGTACCTACTAGACGTTTTCATTAAATTTTTATTTTGGCATTTTCTATACATGCTATGATTATCAAAATATTTTAGCTCTTTTTAAGCTTTGACATTTTTGATTTTTTTCTCTTTAAATATCGATAATAAAAATTTCGTTTAATCAAAAATCTTGAAAATGTTAATAATATAATACAAGATTTATCATAAAATATTATTTTATCTATTTAAAAATATTAAAGATGAATAGATACGTTTTTTTTTATAAACATTTGAAGATTAAATTTTGATGATAATATCAAATATTTAAATAAAGAACAAAAATTGTAATTATTTTACTGTAAAATATTATTCATGGCGTTTTGAAACTTTTACGTATATTATTATACTTGATATACATGATATTATTTTCAAAATATTAAGATGAATTTTAAGCTATAAACAAATTAACATTGTTTTACGATTAGGTAATTAGGCAGTATTGACTCAAAAGCTAATAACAATAATAAATTATCTCTCTCTCTATATAATATATACCATACACCATTGTCATAATTAAATATTAAAAACCATTTTCGACAAAAATGTAATTAACTTAATACTTATATTGTAATACAGTATTAGAAGTATTTTACTATACTAGGAAAATAAATTATTAATAGAAATATAAAAAGAAATATCATTAAATAATTAGTAATATATAGACTGACAAACCGTCTTTGCGCTTAAAAATTAAATTTAAATTTAACACATATGTTACAATTACTCAATGATGAGGTACAATCGACTAGGTATCAAGTGTCCACATACTAAATCTACAACACAACGTTTCCTCCTTATCTTTTTTTTGTTATTAATTAGTATATTTTAAATTTTTATTTAAAATTAGTTGAAAGAAACTCGGATTAGAAAACAATATATCTATGAAAAAATAATTTTTTCTTATTATTTCGATGCAATATTATATAATATACTTAAAAGACTTTATTAATTAAAACTTTAAATTAATAAAAAAATAAAAGTTAATAATGCTCTTGTTTTAAAATTATGTTTAAGTATTAATTTTTGAATTATTGGTATTAAAATAGATAAAAATATCTAATTAGAGAACCTTTTTAATAAACTATTGTTACTTATTAGTTATTACTTACATTATTTACCTGTATAATAGCTATTAAGCTTAAACTTACAACTATCATTAAATTGTTAATTTAATTTTTTTCGTAAATCTTTACTCCTAACTTAAAAGTTTAAATTAAATATTTTAGAAATATACAATATGTATATAATAATTTATTCTTTGCAAAATGTTTAAATATTATAGAAGTAGCATAAATTGTTATAATAAGCTCTTCCCAAATATTTCCTTAAGTTAAACTACCTATTACTAATCATAAAAAACCTGTGGTTTTTTAAGCTTTTAATAGTTTCCAATTTCTTTTTAGATTAAAAATTTTATTGCGGCACTCTTATAGGCTATAATGCACCATGCACCACGGCTCACCAAGGACCGACCACATTTCGGGAATCTCTGGTTTATGGCAAAATCCATGTAGGGTTAATTTTATCGGATATTTGGAATAGCTTGCCGATCATTTTTTTATTTTTCTAAAAAATATTTCATTTCCTTACTTAATAACTAATTGTTTTTAATTCATATAATCAATATTGATATTTTTTAATCACGCTATTTTTGTAAGAAAAAATTTTAATTTTTTAATATAGTTATCCTCGTAGTATTTTTAAAAATATGAAATTTTGAAATGAAAATTTTTGAATTACGTATTTTATACTTGAGTATAATGTATAATATTTCTAATCTTTACAGTCTTTACTAATTTTAAATTTTCTCAGATAATTAACTTCCATTATGCTTAAGTTCTAAATATTTATTCACAATACATTTGATTATATATCAATAATTTTTATAGTTATGATTTATGAAAGCTTTCTAAAATGATATTGATTATTGAACCTTCAGACCCAAGAAGTTAATTCTTGTTGAATGAATAGGTAATTACTAATTTCTCAGATAAAAATCTAAGTAAGTAGTAAGTAAATTACAAATTAATATAGAGGTAAATTTGTTTTTCTAAACGCAAAGTTTCTATGTCATGCGTTTGACTGAAAAAATACTTGCAGTCGGATCATCTCCAATAGTCTTAAGTCTAACTCATAAGTTCATACCTATAATATTTAATTTTGGATCAAAATATCTAAAAAAAAGTCTACTATTTATATAGGTATATACTCAGGGATGGATTGGCAGCATTTATCGGCCCGGAAAAATCTATAAGACCGACCCTTCAGTTCTTTAAACGTGCATTTCCCCAACCTCACCTAAATAAATTATGTATAATTTTTTTTGTGAATATTTTAGCACGTAAATAGAAAGAATTTGCACGTATTTGGATTAGGCATAAATCAAAGTTTAGTAACACTAGGGTCATATAGACATATGTGAATATCCAATTCAAATCATTTCTCTTCCTCTTCACTATTTTAATTAATTTAATCCTGGTATCTAAAGAAATAAAGAAAATTATGATGGGTTAATATAAGAAAAAATAAAAATATTAATCTCTTTTAAAACTTTTCTAAAACCACCAATGTATATGAATTTATATGTTTTTAAATTAAGCCAATGAAAAAAAAAAATTTAATTGTATAATTTACTGATTTTCATTTACTAAAATTTTGAATATGGTTTTTCTAATAAAATAGTTCTTTGTTTAATAATGTGGTTTTTTTTTTAATCTTTTAATGATTTCATCTGTGACTATATTGTTTAAAATAATTTTCTTCACTACCATGAGCATGAAATCTTTCAAATGAGAAGTCCTATGAGTCACTTAATGTACTTTTCAATCTTGTTTTAATACATTTAAGTAAAGAAAAAGATCTTTCGCAAGCAACTTATAAAATAATAAAGGTTTTTTTAATAATATTTTAATCTAATAATCTTTAAGGAAAATTATTTTATTTGTGTCGTTGCCAAAGTTAATAAAAAATTGTATGTTTAAGTCAATTTCTATATGAATTAGCTTTCAAAATAAAAGTCAAGTATTTCACATCATAATCATGTTCATAACCAAACCGTTATAGTTATTTTATATTGAATTAATATTTTAAATATGATATAGGAAAATGTTATGCAAAAATAACCTTCAATATTACTTTATATTATAGTACAATCAATTAATAACCTCTTTTTCTTTTTCGTTGGATAATTTTAATGAATAATTTTTATATATTGTAACAAGAACTTGCTTCATGATGAAGTTTATATCTTTTTTTTCTAGATTTTTCAGCACTACCTTTGGTTTTTATTTTTTCCATTTTTTAGTTGTTATTAATTTATAGCATAGACTTTGACTTGAAGTTATGGTTAGTAAAAATCAGTATCACTGTCACACAATATCATAATGATTAAAAATCACGAATTAAACTCGAATACCTTTTGAGAAAAATATTTTTTTAGCGTTATTTTAATTTCTATAATCACTAAAATAACATTAATAGTAGTTTAGAATCATAGATTTTTTCTACAGTTGTCGTCAATATATTATTTATCATAATCACTGTAACCTATACTGATCTACCAAAGTATCTAACCTCGATAAGAATTCGGTAATTAAAAGTGCTAATAAAATAGTAAATTAGTAAATTATGTTTACTGAGAAATATGATTATTATAGTATACCACACGATTATAGAAAATAGTCGTGGAATATGATGAGTATAATTCTAATAACTGAAAATAAAGTAAAAAATATATGACGATTTACTAAACTAAAAATTATTAGGTACTATTTCCACATGGCAAGTGGCCCTTACGGACACCGACCCAGCAGGAAGTTTCCGGGTACCCCCGCGGGTCAATTTAAAAAAAAAATATGTATATTTATAAACTTAATATATAATATACATGCGATTTTTATCATTTAAATTTTTATATCTTGTGCTACTATGCAAATACAAATAGAACTGTAAGATTATCTATATTAATTTAAAAATTTAAAAATTAGTTTTTATTATTCATTAGCTTTTAGAGTCAGTAACTATGACAGCTAGCTCGACAATTATTTCAAGTAATACAAAATAATAATAACAAATACAAATATTAAATAACGAAATCTGCTTCCAATACTAATATTAGTTTTTTTTTTTTTTTTGATAACCATTTCAGATACCTATTTTAATGTTGAACATCGAGAAAAGGTTGAAGGAACGTTAAAAAATGTCTAATAACTGGGCAAATTTATTTTTAGTATACAATGAGGGACAGTCTAAGAGTAAATGTGAAAGGTCGAAGACGCGGTTTTAGTCAAGTGTAGTGAACAAAGAGGAGAACAATTTAAACTCAGTTTATAGGCGTGATTGAGTGGAAGCAAATGACTTACGCTGAGTCGGTTAAAAAGAACAGTAATAGTTTTTGGTAAATCTAAGTTGTTGAATCAATATTTTTTATTATAAACAACTGACATATTGGGAACAATAGTTTTGTGTATGGTTGCAAAGTTGGTTGACAGGTTGTTCCAGCTGTTGAACCAAAGTTGATTGTGTGACGACTTAAGACTAGGATAAAATCGGTCCAAGGTAATTGAGTAAAGGACGGTAAAATTGTGTTGGAGGTACGTTTGGCTAGGTTGTCAGCCACTTCGTTACCATAAATGACGATGTGACTAGGTACCCACATCAGTTAAATTAGGTAATTTGACTGATTGAGGTAATTGATATATGATTTAATTTTGAAATTAGAGGGGCTAATTTAAAGCTAAAAGGGTTGGATTCATATAAATTAGTATTATTGTTATAATCTTGTTGATAATATTCCAAAATTAGGTAATCACATTGTAGTGAAGGTATTTAAGCGTTGTATAATTATATTATTATTATTCTCATTAGTTTAATTATCTTTATGACTTCATATAATATTATAATGTTTGAAAAATTTAAAATAGCTATACATGATTCATGATGGTATTATCTATGATACCTAGTTACAATAATATACTATTTATTTATATTATATAATATAATCACATTGTATTTTTTGGAATATTCAAATAATTTTCCATTTCAATAAATCGGAATTAATTAATATTTTTGACTTTTTTGCAATTAGGCAAGGGCATTATAAATTTCCTGTGAAGTGAATATTACATCAGCTGCCCTAATCAAAATATAACGTATTTTTTTTTTCTCAATACTTATCGTTGTTTATTAGTCATTACTTAGGTACTAGTACTCATTACTAATTATAATTTATAGTAATTAAAATTAGAAATAAAATTATAACAAAATTTGAAAACCCATGAAATACATGTACACAAAGAGGTCGTTAATGTTAATAAATTAACACGGTCTTAAATAAACTGCAAATAGTTATGTTTTTTTTGCAGTAAATGCATGTATGAATATAGTTTTTGGAATTAAAATTTTAGTCTTCTACAATAATTTTCAGTGAAATATTTGTCATTCGACCAAAGGTAAGAACTTATAGTTATTAATTATTATAATAATTGTAATTATTGTATTTAGCTGTATTGTT
Organism: Melanaphis sacchari; assembly: GCF_002803265.2. NCBI lineage: Eukaryota > Metazoa > Arthropoda > Insecta > Hemiptera > Aphididae > Melanaphis > Melanaphis sacchari. Next base: position 366,904 of record NW_020270704.1, read on the forward strand.
AGTAAATTAAGATATACCTATTTAATATTTTCCACATATAAATTAACCTGTAATTGGTATATAATTATTTATAATATTGAAACACAGTAATTATTAATATTTTACTGGTATTAAAATATAATTGCCAAGTTTGGGCGTAAATATTCTATTATATTCTATTCAACGCCTATTTTTAGTCTTTTCTCAAGTACTGTGTAGATTTTTAATATAAATACACTCTACTAATACTTATAGTTCTAAGTCAATGTTATTACTTATTTTATTTTAGTCATTAGAACTTAGATATTATTAGTTAATCTGATGATGATATCAGTGATACCTACTGTTTGCTTGTTCTATGGCAGTCTCATCCATAATCACCTTTAACAAAATACATTCACAGTATTTTATTCTAAATAAGATTACGTGATTGCACTTTGTTAAGCTGCGCATGGGCCAGAGAATAAACAAACATAGCGCTGACATTCCCTTAGTAAAATACTAAAACGAGGGATTAAAAGTTCGATTTAGTTTCATTAATTGTTCTTAAATGTTCCAAGTTGAAATTTTTTTTAAGTTGTCGAGAAAAATGTTTTTTAACAGTATCCTGTAGAGTATAATTTTAGTACCTATTTTATAGATTTTTCTACATTAAAAAAAATTTGTACATACATATATACACTATTTTGAATTTTCCTAAATTGGGTGATATTATACAATATTTTTTTTATTAGCATATTATTTAATTGTTAATTTCCCAATTAAAAAATATATATATATATTCGTTTGATTTTGCACATTAAATTTAAAGATGGTTCTAGACTTCTAATTAGAATTTATAAGCTATCCTCAATATTATGGTCCCTTCGTGACTTCAAGAGTAGTACCTTATAGCTTTTTAAAATTATATTTGTTTTTTTTTTTAGATAATTTTTCTGTAGTTTAACTTTTTTTAATTTCATTAATATTAATAAAACTATGAATAAATTTTTAATGTATACAAATTAATAATTACTATAATAATTGAAATGGTTACATTTTAATACATGTATACAATATACCTACGCAATATAGCACATTTGACGTTCAGAATAAACTATCTTACTCCGTTAGTTTGAATATTAAAGTAAATTGACTTATAATTTCGTGAATTGTTTATAAATTTTAAAATATTTATAATTCGCTTCCAAATTGACAACAGTGGGAGAATCTGTGTTAACATTATCATCAAATTATTGCTTCTATCGTTTATTTATTTATAGATTTTAAGAACAATTCATAGACACTCATTGGTGATAAGTGATTTGATATCAAATTTGTTATCCTTAGAACCTTAGATCATCATATAATATGATATATACTATGTATGTATATGACTGCAGTATAAGTAGATTTTTCATTATCACAAACGGTGAACAATAAAAATTTACAAATAGACTTAAGGCCATTGGCTTACAAATCTCATTACAATATCGAAATTTATATCTAATCTTCTTAGGCTGATTAACCAGTCATTTATTGATTCTATTAATATCCCAGTTTCCATTACTCATCAGTGTAGACTTTTGAATCTTGTAGCTGATATGTTTGTCAGTTACCCTTGAGGTATGCAGTACAGAATGCTTCTCTACCCTAGGATTCCCTGGATCTTTGACATACTATTAAACTTATTATACTATCCAATAGAATATTAAAAGTCAGTGAAAAATATAGATACTCTATTAAGTCGAGAAATTTCTAGGGTATATTATCGACCATGCTGTCGATAGTTATACGACAAAGAACATATAGATTAGAAATATAGATTTAGAGTATATGTGGCTATTTCATACGAAAATAAACAAATCAGTATCCATATTAGCCATACTGGGTATAGGTACTTGTTTGTATAAGCAGCGATCGTTATTACTTCGTATCCAAGTCTAATTAATAGTTGTATTAATCAATACATATCTGCTATCTGCATGTATTAAGTTTGGTCAAGTTAATCAATCATTAATTCATAAACTATAAATTATTATAAATTTTCAATTTTATGTATTTACTATTTAACATTTATGTAATTATGTGAATTATCGGTTTTATTAAAATAAAAACATTTTTGTAATTTGTATAGCATATTAAAAGGATTTTAGTGTAATAAGTCCCAAACTCAAGCCATAACTAATAATTTTAATATTCTAAAAATATAACGCATAAATATTTGTTTTGAAAGTACATATTAGATTATATTAATATTATGTACGAAGTTTGAAGTTTGGATCTTTCTCTACACTAATCTATCTAATAATATATTAATATATTGTTCAACCAATTATTAAAAGAAAATTTAAAGCAAATTAAAAACTACTCTGCTGCATTTCATTAAAATATAATATACAAAATTTTAGTTAAAAAAATAAAAATAAAACAAAACAGTACACTTGGCTTACATTTAATTACTTTTACAAATATGCTAAAGTAAGTATTTTAAATCAGGAGTATAATATCTTTTGATTATGAATAAACTATAATATTATAAATTTAGTCATAAATTAAAGTTTTTTTTAAAACCAGGAGCATTTAACAATTTGTAATTTCTGTAAGTACTTATACCTTTATTTTATATTATAAGCCGGAAAACTAGTTTCCTAATATATTTATGAAACTTATGTACAATTGTACTCGTATCCGATATGCAGCGGATATATAAATAATTCTTGTGTTATTTCTATTTTTATATTTAAGATTGTTTTAGTTATTTAAAAATTTGATTGGATTTTTAATTATTGTAACAATTATTGCCATAATAATTATGGCTGAGAAATTTCAGAATTATTTTAATTTTAAGTCTTCACATAATATTTTTAATAACTTTTATTAATTATATAAGGTTACAGTTGAAGTTTATTTTTTATTATTAATTATTAAGAAGTATAAAAGAACCTGTAAAGATAAATAATAAAAATAATTTTAATTTAACATTATTTCACCATAAATTAAAAACAATAAACATTGATGTATTTATTATTGCTTATAAGTAATCAAAATTAATAATTTTTTTTAATTATACAAAAATATACTTGGCATTTTGTTATGACCCAAGGTTAATTAATTTTTTGCTAATATTAACTAGATTATTATTTTTAGTAAATAAATAATATTAATTAAGAACATAATTAAATCATGATAATTAATAACGTTAATTAAATTATTGTTGAATTATACTATATTTTTAGCTAATAAATAACAATATTAAAAAATAATAATAAATGATACATAAAAGTTCTTCCAGGGTACAAAATTAATAAAAATAAATAAGTAAATAGGTAGGAACAATTTAAAATGTTATAAATTTTATTATAATTGAAATTTTTTTAATTTTTTGTTCGCCGTTTCCACTGATTTGACTTTTTATTAAATTATGCATTTATACGAGTAAGTATACTTACATAATATTTAGTTGTTCGTGAAATATTTTGCTGTTGAATTATAATTTTAATAAAATATTGCTTAAAAAAGATTATTAAGTATGTTTTTGTATAATATTTTATTTTTTCTACGGTCCACTAGTCAATAATATAATATTCTTATTCCTTCATTAAATCTAATTACAGCATTTTTTTGTAGTACCATTTCTTTAGAAATGTTTTCAATGTTTTTTTAAAATTATTTGTGTTAAGCAATTGAATATATTAAATTGGAAGTTTCAATTTTTAAAATTTTGTTTCGATCCATTTGATCCTTTTACTTAAACAAGAAGCAAATTATTCGCAAAATGGTTACGTTTCATATCAACCCTTTTTAAAAATTAGAATATTCGTTGCTTTTTTTTATTAAACTACATTATGACGTAGTGAATATAGAGTTAGTAAGATACATCGTATTAAATATTTATATTTTTTGATAAATCATCACAAATTTTTTTTTTTTGATTATTGTAGAATTCGAAAAAAATCACGTATTATTTAAATATTATTAAATAATATTTATTCGCCAAATTTTAAAATGTGGATAGCAGATAACACAATATTTTTAGTTTGGAATAAATGCATATTATAATGCATGATTATTACTTATTTCGAATAAATAAGTGTGCAAATGAAATTTAATAATTGTTTTTACCATTTACCAATACGGAAATTATTAAATTATTTGAAAGTTACATAATCGTACTAATGGGCATTGGGGTTCCCACAAAATGTATAAATACTATAAATGTATACGGTTTACGAATTTACGATAAGGAATACAATTTTTTAATACATTTTACAGCTAAAATAGTATTCATAAATATTAAATATGCATTTTATTATAAATTATGATAAAAAAAAATGTACGATATTTTAAGTCCAAGGTTGTGCACATATACGGCCTTGTCCTTAGTTTTGTTTCGAAACATTTTAAAAAAAGTTATGTAATTTTATTTTGTTTGATGACACACTATAAATATACAATAATAGAAATATCGATTAACTTTTAAATTCAATTGTAAAGTGTTTAGAATAAAATTGTGAATTTTAACAGATAATAATTTGTATTGCAATTCGAAACGGTCGAGTATTCGTCATTCGAATTTCGACTGTTATCTACATTATCGTAAAAATAAGTTGGTAAGTAACCTAATAATAGTATACAATCAGACATATCACACAAGTCCATCCGTCCGAGTGTGCACAATTTAGTTAAACACGTAATACTCGTTCCGTTATGTTTCGCGTGTATCAAAATCCCAATCGCTTCGGGCAGGTCACCTATATATTACGGGGCACGCGCATACTTTTGCTTCGACGCGCGGATAATTACGGATATTATTTCATCGCTCGGAAGAAAATAAAGTAAACCATAAACAACGCGTCCCGTTCTTCTTCGGAAAAATGAATAATAATGCCCATACCAAAATGCACAGTACGAGTGATTTACGCTAAGAAAGACGTGACCAATCGGCGGCGGTGACGTACCGTTTTGTACGAAATCATCTGTATCCATGGGCAGGGGTTTACAACACCTTTTTATGGGTCCACGGCTTTTCCGATTTAGAAAACAATTTCAAACGGCTCCCATACGGACGACGATTACGATAAAACGAACAGTTCCGCATTATCTACTGCAGATAGGGCTCCGTTGAATTATCAACCGGCGACGCCCCTGGGCACCGCCGAGACAACGCACAAGTCGAAAACTCTAGACGTCGGTACATAGGTGTGCGTTGAAATAAAAACAAAATAATATTCAAAACTGCGCTAGAACGAGTGTTCGATATCACGATAATTTATTTGTAATAAATGTAACCCACGAGATAAATATAGTTTTTGAGATATTATTTAGTATTATTATTATTATTATTATTATTGGGAGGTACGAGGTATAATATTACGTACGGAAACGCGATTTCGAAACCAGATTTGTTTTTATATTTTACTTTCCTGTAATATTATTTTATTTTGTATTATATTATATTATAATATTATAATAATTATTATATTCCACTGCGGAACGTCGAAAACCGTTTTCCCCTTCGCCGCCGATGATTCGTCCTATCCACCGGCGACCGTCGTCGACACCGACGTGTGTGTGTGCGTTTGCACCGCGCGCACGATCGACTTGGGACCGTTCGGTGGCGGTGGCGGTGAACTTGGTGAAATTTCCGGTTGCCCGTCGTCGTCGCCGCTGCCGTAGTGCCGTACACACGACACCACCTCCACCGCCACTACCGCGACCACCGTCGCCGCCCCGCCCCGCACCGCCGTCACCATCTCTACCGCCGCCGCCGACGACACGAGATTCCAAACGTTATCGGCCGCCCCGAGTCACGATAAAAACGGCGACGAAAAATTATCGACATCGTTAGCCGTTCGAAAACCCAACCGGGAAAATCGCCCGTACGGACGTCGTCCGAAACGGACGCGACAGAGCTGCTGTGCTCGCCGACGGCGATCGCCTTTCGCGTCTCATTGCTCTCGTCGTCGCCGTGTAAAATGCGAAACGCCGCGACACGATAATATCATACGTTAATTATTACGAGTTATAAGTTTATAACCGTGCAGAGCGCATCGTACGTACACGACGATCGCGGATTGATAGCTGCGCGCGTTAATACGCGTCGCGGTACGGTACTACGGTCGCCGCCGCCGCCGATGGGTGGTAACACTGTTCGACGACGTGTGTGTATATATGTGTTGATCGTCGTCGGCAGCGGCGGCATGGTCCGTCCGTTTCCTAACTGAAAACAATGGCGGCAGTCGTATGACGCGTCTCGAACCGGTACCTCGTACGTTGCACCGCCGTCCGCTTTACGCACAAGCGATTTGTTGATTTTCATCGCGAATTCGATCGGATACTCGTCCTGCGATCTGTATTTATTCGAATTTTTTTTGTTCCCGGTGCGTATACCGACGGTGTGGACGTCACGATTTTCACGTAATTATCGTAATATTACAATAACTATGACTGTTTATCGGTGGCGATACCGACGACAATCCGTACAGATACCTTAGATCGGTTTGGTTCGATCTCTGTGACAATAGTTTGCGAGTGCGTTTGGCACTCGGTAATCAAATTTCTAATTCATTATTGCGATCATAGTCATACAGGACAGATAACAATGTACGTCGACCTGACGTAAACACGGACCCAATCATTAACGATCGTCCACTGGACCACTTCTAATTTTGACGATGAGTACGTATTTTGATTTATTTTAACGGTCAATTTCGATTTTTTTATTGTTATTTACCTCTGCTCAATCATTAGTTTACGACTCGTCCTCATCTTGATCGAATTTTGAAATTATTTCGTAAAATATTAACTATGGAATTAATTGTCCAGCCAGAAACCAGTTGAATGGTATATTGTTATCAGTTGTTTATGTTGCTCATCTTTCTAGATCTCGATCGGATGTACTTAGATTAAATATTTTTGCTATATTATTTAATGTTGATACCTGTTGAACAGTTGTAATCTTGTTCAGTTTCTTCAACAAATTGTTGTTTACCATAAGAGATAACCTAACCGTCATCAATATTTATTTACCAGTTTCTTATCAGTATTATTTAAAATTCTAAAAGAAAATCATTTTAGTATCAAATAATTAAATCATAGAAAATTGGTTATGTTTTTCTCGAAGTATTCTTAAAATAATAATTTGTTTTATAGGTCTATAATATTTTGTTGTTTTATTATCATGAATTGTCGATTTGTTTACAATTTAAACTTTATGGGTTCTAGTGCAAATGTGAGTAGCTGATCAAATTCATTCTACTAAACTGGCGAGCTACCACCTGAATTGCGGTCCTGAAGGATTGGACCAAGGTGCATTGTTAGGGGGCGGCTGTGGTGTGTTGCAGCAACAATCCGCCGCCCCCGGCATGGCCGATGTCGTTGTCCATAAGCGACAAGCGGTTATCGACAGACTTAAAAGACGAATGGAAGGGTATAGGAGGCATAACCAAGACTGCGTTCCGCGCTATAGCAACGCGTTCGCTGAACAGCAAAATGTACAAGAAACATTAATGCTCAAACAAAAATATATGGAAACAAAGACCAAAAGGAATGTTAAAAAGAATGACAAAAAACCAATGGAAAATGGCAATACTATGCCGGTAAGTTTATCATACAGATTTTCTTAAATATTTTTAGTTAGGATGTATTATCTAATTTTTTTAATATTTATTTAACTCTCATTTTTTACAAATATTCGTTTTATGTACATTATACTTATTTAATTTCAGTCTTGGTACATGCATATTTTTTAGATTATTTATTATTTTATCAATATTTTAATATAATTGTAACTAGTTAATAGTTAATAATTGATTTTGGGACATAGACATTTTCATCCGGTTGTTTATAAGCGTTTTATAATCAACCATTTCAAGGTTGATAATTGCTGATGTTGGTATATTCTGGGGACTTAATGATTGATGTTGTGCTAAAATTATAGATAAAATTCTTATCTAAAAAAAAAAGTGTACTTCTATATTTTTCATCATACGGTATTAAAATAAATCCAATTTAATTTAAACTTAAATAGCACTGTAATATCAATTCATAATAATAATTATTGATCTATGATTAAACATATTTTCATACACTAAATAATAAGAGAAACATAGGGATTTTTAGTATTGTTAGATTAATATTATGTTAAGAATATTTTTCTAAGTTGATCAAAAAATTATCTTTAACTGTAAAATAGTAATCATTAGTTTTTTAGAGGTCAATTACTCTGGTTCTCAGGCAAATAAATAAAATTGAATTATTGATTGTCAATATACTAGGCAAAGAAAAATTTGACCATTGAAAATGCAATAAAAAAATTTTATGATGTGCTCATCAATTTTATTGATGTATGCTTTATTGACTTATTTTATGTGAAATCAAATCAGATTAGTTATAATAGTTATATTCTTCAAGTGTAGTGTTTTATCTTTATTTTGTTAATTATGTATGTATTTAAAGAAAAAAATTGATTTTTGGTATGAGTTTATGTTCAAAGTTGACAGTTGACTATTTCTTAGTATTTTAGGTTTAATATTGTATTAAAGGAACACCTATTTAGTGATTTGTGAAGAAAAAAATTGTTTATTTAGTGATTTTAATGAGTAGAACAAAATGTATGAAGTATTTGTTGAAGCACTAACATTTTTTTCGACTGAAAGAAACTACTTTAATAGGTAATTTGTTTATTACGAAATCATCGTTTGACTGTATAATTTCATGGCCAATTTCCTGAATTCCTAATCTGAAATTGCGAAAATTTGATTTTGTAAATACTGTGACTGCGACATTCTTAGTTTTTCTGTGATTCAACTAATTTAAAATATTTATCAAAACCGACGTCTAAATCAATATTTATTGAAAAATTAAACTACTTATGTTATTAATGTACCTGGATGATTTTCATTCAAATCTTATCGTACCACCTAAAACATCGGTTACTAATTTAATGTCATTGAATGTTCGTTTAAACTCCTGCAAACTTAACCAAATTGTATGATAATAAAAAAACAAGAAATAAAGCAGTAAAGTATTTCACGTGGAGATGGCCCAGTTAGGATAACAATGCTCCCGTAACTGAGCCCCGTACAGTTACTTATCGGTGAAAGGAAACTATGAGCTCGGACGAAATCACAATCTTTAAAGTAAAACAAACGGACATGCGCGCGTTGCTGCATCGTGTGTAATATTCGTTCGAATGGAAATGTTTATTTTATTTTTATCATCTAGTGCATTACAATCTCTTTTTTCAAATAACACAATATTTATGTATTTAATATAAAATTACTCGTAAGAACATTTTTCGCTATAGCTTATCTGCAAACAAAATTAATTATAATTCTCGATGTCGTCGTCGCGCGCTGTTTGCGCAATTTGAATATTTTTTTTAGATAACAACTTACGACAGAAAAAAAAAAAAAAATAACCAAGAAATGAACACCGAGATAGGTATTACTTTTATGTAATTTATATTGTATCAGAATATATTAATTTGTTGTGATTGTGTTTAACGTTGTGAGATAATATATAGTGGTGACTATTATTATGCACACAATATTAATACCTATGGTTATTGGCTTTAATATGAAATTCGATTTATTTGCGGGTTTTGGATTTCATCCTTGAACAGCTAATTGTAGAGCATTAACAATGCTTTTTTTTGTTAAATAGTATATGAAAAGTGTTGGGATATTTAGAAAATTAGGATGACAATAAACATGACAAACTTTGAAAAATCCCGACATGAATGAGTTTGTGGATTTACTGTTGTTGTTTACGCGCGGAGAGAGAAAGAGCGAGCGTCAGATACTCGTGCGATTCGGACGTTGACGTCCAGATAGCGTATCGTTCGAAAATTTCGTACTTTATTAATAAATTATTTCTTAATCGAGAAACCATAAACCCAGCACAAACGTCGACGCCTTTCTCTTATGGATCTGAATTTGGTTCTTCTGGCCGCGTACGATACGAGAGAACATTGTATTGTTAATTGTACCATATCAATAATGTATAACAACCATAATTATTATTTGTATTATAATACGGTTAAGACTGCGAACGACCCGACAAATACGTTTATTATTATGGTCGTTTAGGTCGGTAAGGTAAATTTCTTTAGATTTTTAGGTTACGTGCGCAGCGAAGTCGTTTTTATTAACGGCAGTCCTTCGATTCCGATATTATTATTTAGCGATAAGACCGTCGCGCCGCTCGTCCATTGTTATCGTCGGAAACACGCAATAATAATATCATCCTTGCAGGTGGCTCGTAAACACATTTGCGCCAACGCATAATAACAATATTTAATAATAATCTATACTTAAATTTAATAACAGGTAATTTTACTATCGGCCGCAGTAATTTTGTCACCGTGTAGTGTGTTTCGTTCATCGTCGAACTCAATTTTATCGGGTTTTTTTTTTCCCCCGAGAAACCCGTGTACAATACACAAATTGATTAAAACAATCATTTCGTATTAAATTACTATCGTAGATTATTCGATCTGCCGACGATATGGTACGATAAACGAAACCTATGCGTCGCGGTCGGCGCGCGCGAGCGCGTGTTGCCGTTCGGAGGAGGAGAATAGAAATTTTCGATTTGTGAAAAAAAAAAGTGGCAAAGTCAAAAGTCCAAGGCCGAGCGGCGCGCGAAACGTATTTTGTATAATATACAATAATGATTTGTGCGCGAAGTAACCGGTTAACGGCAGCGGCTAGCGAACGGGCGAAATGCATTGCGTGCAAGCGATCCCGTTGCTCGTGATTGACATGTGTCCCCTCCCCACGCGGACGGCCAACCGTAACCGCTGCCGCCGCCGTTACTTCGCCCGCGACCGCAGCACTAGTAACGCGGTGTCGGTGGCGGTGGTGTAATAATCATCGGTTCGTAATAAGCGCGCGGGGTTTGGCGTCGACGGCAACGGCTGGCGACAACGATGGAACCTGGTGTCACCTAGTACTGCGCTATGCAACTGTTCACGCCAGTGAACAGACCATGTTTCCCGTCTGTTCTTCACGTCCTGTTCGAACCGTGCGAAAAACCATATTCCGCATGAGCGCATCGACATTGTTGCACAAT